>NW_020172492.1:811168-1173438 GCF_003031525.2 Neophocaena asiaeorientalis asiaeorientalis
ACAGCAGCATCTTTTTCATTTGACTTTCATTGTTTTTGAGGACTGCAGAGCTTCTCTGATCTGATACAGTTCCAAATTAAGCAAAACAACAGGGAGCCCCCTGTGGCAGAGGGAGGCAACTCCAATCAGTTCAAAATAGATAAATATAATTCTCTGGTTACAAGGTCTGTTCTGCTCCCTCAAGAATTATCTGTTCACACAAGGAACACAAGCTGGCACCTTCAAGACCACGACCGTGTGGAGTGAGGTTGAGGATGAGGGTTGGTTAATATGCCACAAAACTCTTACACTCTCAGTGGTTTTTATCCTGACTAAGCACTTGCTTGGTTGCCATAAACTTTAGAATATGTTCCAGAGGCCCAGGAAGGTTGATTCTGGCAGTTTGCCATGTGCTTTGGTTTCTGCAGAGGGATAGACCCTAAAGTTCCCTACGCCTCCATTTTTACTGATACCACTGGTCTTTTTACAAGCTAATTTTTACTGAATACAGTCACAGCCATCTGTTTACATTTATTTACGGCAGTTTTCAAACTACAATTTCAGAGTTGAGTAGTTGCCAAAGAGACTGATGGCCTGCAAGCCTAAGATATTTAATAACTGGACCTTTATGCAAAGTCTGCAGTCCTCTATGTTAAATTTTCTGTATACATAACCTGTGGTAAGATAAAGAGTGTGTTACTACTTTAACTCCATATGTAATTTTTTTTATTGCTTTATTCTACTGGCTTAATGATGAACAGTAAAATGTTGAATAGAAATATTGGAATTGATATTCTTGCCTTATTCCCAGTCTTGGGAGAAATGCATTTTATTTTCACCCAAAAGTATGCTCTTAGCTGTATACAGAGTATGTTTTCTTTATCTGCTTCCCATACCCTCCTTCACAGAAGCATTTATGCTTTTAAGCAAATTCTGAATATATTCAGTCATTACTTTTTCAAATATTTTACTACTCTTTTCCTCTCCTTCTGGAGCCCAATAATATATATTCTAAACCAGGCAATATTTTACTGCAGCTTACTGAAACTCTTAAATTTTCAGCATTTTTCTCTCTATGTTTAATTCTAGTTTTATTGCTATGTCTCCAATTCACTTTATGTTTTCTGCAGTGCCTAACCTGTTGTTAGCCAAAACTAGTGAATATTTTATTTCAGATCTTATATTTTTCATCTCTAGTAATTGCTTTGAAGTCATTGTCTGCTAGTTCCATTATCTTTGTAATTTCCGAGTCTATTTTCTTTTGACTCATTTTTCTCTTGATTGTGGGTAATATTTTCCTACTTCTTTGCATTTTTAGTATTTTTGACTCATTGCTTGACATTGTAAATATTATTGTGTGTCTGGATTTCATTTGTTTTACCTTTAAGGAACAAAAGGGATAAACATGTCCTTAAGGTGGGGAAAGATATCAAAGTATGTGAATATACAGTTTTAGAGTAGTGACACAGTTTTCAATAAAGAAAGGATGTCCAACTTTGCAATCATTCAAGGAAATGGAATTTCATACAGCAAGTTAGTCCTTCAAGCGGGAAGTAAGCTTTATGTAGCTTACAAAGGAATTAGAAATAACCTAGATATTTTAAAGTAGAAGATTTTTTTTTAAAATTATGGCACAGGCAATCTATGAAAAGGCTGAGAAAATGTCCATACATAAACATACTAATATCAATAAATTCCGAAGATCAGTGAAAAATGGCAGTTGCAGAAGAATGGTATCTGAAGAGAAGATGCATTTGACTCAAATACACTCACATGCACAATACAAGCACATATTTCTATAGGTAAAAATAATTCTATAAGTGTATTCAAAATAGTCTGAAAGGACTCATTTCAAACTGATAATGGTGGTTACCTATAGGAGACAAAAGGATAGGATGGGTATGTGTGTAAATTAGATGGTATTCAAAACAAGGGTGTTAAATTTTTGTGTGTATTTTCCCATTTTTCTATGGAATCTCAGATGTTTACATATAAAAGTACACTTTGGGTAATTAAAAATAATGGTCTAAATGGTTAAACACTAAAATTAAGGGGTTACTCTGAGGTGGGGGGAGCAATGGTGAGGGATAGTGAGTGAGAATCATTCATGCTTTAACCTATATACTTCAATATCATTGGCATATTTAACAAAAATAATGTGAAGATAAGTTACTTCTGTGTTTTTGCAAACAGTACATAATGCAACTGTGTTATGCAAGGGCCAACAAACATTTTTGGTAAACACCAGACAGTAAATATTTTAGGCTTTGAGAGAGACACATGCTCTCTGCCATAAATACCCTATTCTGCCATTGAAATGAGAAAGCATATATTGACAATATGTAAATGAATGTGTTTGTGTTCCAATAAAACTTTATTTGCAAAAGCAGGTGGTGGGCCAGATTTGGTCTTCAGGTTGCAGGTGGTCTACAGTTCTTACTCATATATAGTAAGAATACAACTAATACTTGTGTAGTGGAGAAAAGGGAACTGTGAATATTTGATTGTCTACTATATCATAATGATATATTAAATCCATTTTATGTGACATTTATGGCAACACATATTAATTTAGGAATGTAGTTATTCTATTTCAATGATACAATTAAAATATATTCACCTTTACCAATTCAAAAGATAATAGTAATATTTTCATGAAAATGCACTTGCTACAAATTTAAAATATGCAAAATAACTATAAAAGCATAAAATGTGAAACAAGAATTCAAAGGAAAATATATGCTTAATGGAAAACCAGCTTCACATAGCGAATTGAGTGAGAATAATTTTAAGACCTACTTAGAATGTGTTTCTAGAGAATTTTACATCATTCTTCAGTTTTTGCAAGCAGTTGTAAGGTGACTGTAAAAGTATAATTTGATATAGATGAGTTAGCATGTCACACAAAATACCCAAACAACTGACATATTGTAATATTTTGCTTAACTAAAATTGTGTATTTGAGGTAGAACATTAACCAACATGTTAATAACCAAAAGGTCTTGAATTATTTATTTTTAAGTGATTTATGATGTAAAAAAATTAATGGAGAAGTTCTTTTATCTGTAAAATTGTTTCCTAATTCTGTCTTCTAATTTCCTAAAACAATTCAGAATCCTTACATCTATTAGCTTTAAAACTGAAAAGAAAAGCTGAAATAGTTTACTCAGAATATGAACATTATCACTCCAGTTTAATGAACACCTATTATGTGCAGTTATATTTACATATTCTGTCAGACTTAGTCTGAAGAAAAAGGCTCTGTGGTAAATAATATTATCCCTATTTTACTAATACAGAGAAAGTGACTCAGAAAAATTAAGTCCTTACCATGATTATAGTGATAATAAATAATGGAAATGGTATTCTTTTGGCATGGTGCCATCTTCTAAGACGTTAATTCTTCCCATTGTACTTTGTGAGTTTTCTTCAAAGAAGGGGACTATATTCTCTAATTAAGTTTGATCTGAATTGAAAAATTCAGGAAAAAAAAATGTGGGAAAAAAGTAAATATTTATCTTGAAGTCTTCACATCTATGGTAAAGTAAGGAACTGTCATCTTTTGGTAATGGTTTTCGTAAAACACCATTGTACATTTTAACACAAACCTTTTAGCTGTGTTACCTCGGCAAACTTACTTAGCTGCTATGAACCTCCTTTGTCTTATATGTAACACAGTAACAATAATAATGACAATTCATAGCTCTCAGCCGTTTTGAAAATTAAATGAGAAGGGAAAACATCTTAGGCTAACACTCAGTGAGTAAAGTGAAAATAATCTGTGATCAAAATTAGTAAAATTCTTGGGCTTCCCTGGTGGCGCAGTGGTTGAGAGTCCACCTGCCAATGCAGGGGACACGGGTTTGTGCCCTGGTCCGGGAAGATCCCACATGCCGTGGAGCAGCTAGGCTCCTGAGCCATGGCCATTATCACTTATGTTTGATTTTATACTCCCTGACATACATAGTGATACACAGAATATGATGAGTTAACTAATACTTGGTTTATAAACAAGGATTTTCTTTTTTTAATGACATATAGTTGATTTATAATGTGATAGTTTCTGGTGTACAGCAAAGTGATTCAGTTTTATATATATATATATATATATATATATATATATATATATATATATATACACACATTATATTCTTTTCCATTATAGTTTATTACAAGATACTGAATATCTGTGCTATACAGTAGGACTTTGTTGGTTATCTTTTATATATAGTCGTGTGTATATGTTAATCTCAAACTCCTAATTTATCCCTCCACTCAACTTTCCCTTTTTTTTTTTTTTTGCTGTACGCAGGCCTCTCACTGCTGCGGGCTCTCCCGCTGCGGAGCACAGGCTCTGGACGTGCAGGCTCAGCAGCCATGGCTCAGGGGCCAAGCCACTCCGCGGCATGTGGGATCCCCCCGGACCGGGGCGCGAACCCGTGTCCACTGCATTGACAGGCAGACTCTCAACCACTGCGCCACCAGGGAAGCCCACACCTTTCCCCTTTGATAACCGTAAGTTTTTATGTCTGTGAGTCTTTTTCTGTTTTGTAAATAAGTTTATTTGTATCATATTTTAGATTCCACATATGAGTGATATCATATGGTATTTATCTTATCTTTCTGGCTTACTTCACTCAGTATGATCTCTAGGTCCACCCATTTGCTGCAAATGGCAGCAAATTTTATTTTTTAATTTTTAAAAATTTTGTGAAGTATAGTTGATCTACAATGTTATGGGCATTATTTTATTCTTTTTTATGCCTGAGTAGTATTCTATTGTGTGTATATGTATATATGTGTGTGTATTGTAAATAGTGCTGCAGTGAACATTGGGATGCATGTATCTTTTTGAATTAGAGTTTCCTCCAGATATATGCCCAGGAGTGGGATTGCTGGATCATATGGCAACTTTATTTTTAGTTTTCCAAGAATCCTCCATACTGTTCTCCTAGTGGCTGTACCAGTTTACATTCCCACCAACTATGTAGGAGGGTTCCTTTTTTTCCACACCCTCTCCATCATTTATGTGTAGACTTTTGATGATGGCCATGCTGACTGGTGTGAGGTGATACCTCATAGTATTTTTTATTTGCATTTCTTTAATAGTTAACGATGTTGAGCATTTTTTCATGTTCCTGTTGGCCATTTGGATCTCTTCTTTGGAGAAATGTCTATTTAGATCTTCTGTCCATTTTTTAATTGAGCTGTTTGGTTTTTTGATATTGAGCTGTTTGTGTATTTATGAAATTAATCCCTTGTAGGTTAGGTCGTTTGTATTTTTTCCCAGCCTGTAGGTTGTCTTTTCGTTTGGTTTATGGTTTCCTTTGCTGTGCAAAATGTTTTAAGTTTAATGAGGTTCCATTTGTTTGCTTTTGTTTTTACTTCCATTACTCTAGAAGACGGATCCAAAAAGATATTGCTGCCGTTTATGCCAAAGAGTTTTCTGCCTTTGTTTTCCCCTAGAAATTTTACAGTATCCAGTCTTATATTTAGGTCTTTAATCGATTTTGAGTTCATTTTTGTGTATGGTGTTAGAGAATGTTCTAATTTCATGCTTTTACATGTAGCTGTCCAGTTTTCCCATCACCACTTATTGAGGAGACTGTCTTTTGTCCTTTGTATAGTCTTGCCTCCTCTGTGGTAGACTAATTGACCATAGGTGCGTGAGTTTATTTCTGGGCTTTCTATCCTGTTACATTGATCTATATATCTGTTTTTGTGCTAGCACCATACTCTTTTGATGACTGTAGCTTTATAGTATAGTTTGAAGTCAGGGAGCCTGATTCTTCTGGCTCCATTTTGCTTTCTCAAGATTGCTATTTTGGATCTTCTGTGTTTTCATGTAAATCTTAAAATTTTTGTTCTATTTCAGTGAAAGATGCCACTGGCAATTTGATAGGGATTGCATTGAATCTGTAGATTGCCTTGGATAGTATATCATTTTAACAATATTGATTCTTCCAATGCAAGAAAATGGTACATCTTTCCATCTGTTTTTGTCATCTTCAGTTTCTTTCATCAGCGCCTTATAGTTTTCAGAATAGAGGTGTTTTGCCTTCTTAGGTAGTTTGTTTTTGTTTTGGCGGTATGCAGGCCTCTCACTGTTGTGGGCTCTCCCGTTGTGGAGCACAGGCTACGGACACACAGGTTCAGCAGCCATGGCTCAAGGGCCCAGCCGCTTCTCGGCATGTGGGATCTTCCTGGACCGGGGCACGAACCCGTGTCCCCTGCATCGGCAGGCAGACTCTCTGCGCCACCAGGGAAGCCCTTAGGTAGTTTTATTACTAGGCTTTTACTCTTTTTTGATGGAATGGCAAATGGGATTGTTTCCTGATTTCTCTTTCTGATCTTTTGTTGTTAGTGTATAGAAATGCAACATATTTCTGCGTATTAATCTTGTATCCTGTAATTGTACCAAATTCATTGATGAGCTCTAGGATTTTTTATGTATCATATCATGTCATCTGCATACGGTGACAATTTTGTTTATTCTTTGCCAATTTGGATTACTTTTATTTCTTTTTCTACTCTGAGTGCTGTGGCCAGAGTTTTTAATGATGGCCATTCTGACCAGTGTGAAGTCATACCTTCATTGTAGTTTGATTTGCATTTCTCTAATAATTAGCGATGTTGAGCATTTTTCATGTATCTATTGTCCACCTATATGTCTTCTTTGGAGAAATGTCTATTTAGGTCCTCTGCCCATTTTTTGATTGGGTTGGGTTTTTTTTTTTTGTTGTTGTTATTGTGCTATATGAACTTTGTAGATTTTGGAAATTAAGCCCTTGTCAGTCAGATCATTTGCAAATATTTTCTTCTAGTCTGTAATGACTTTTTTATTAAGAAAACTTTATTCTCCCCAAAGTATTTTGATGTGAGCATATTGTTGGGAAAGAATTCTCCATGAGTCTCACACTTCTGCACATCTTTTATCAGGTTCTGCTTTATACTATTTTTTCAAGGATATTAAGCAGCCTAGAAATTTAGAGATAGTGTCTCCTTCTTGAGGGCAGAGTTCAAAATTCTTTCTTGAGCAGAATAATCAATATGATATCATTTTAGGATAGTTGGGCAGGTTTGCTAGCATCCCTCCATATTACTGTTGGGGGGTTCTAAAACTGGCCTTGCTCAGTCATGACACAGCTCTTGATTGTGCATCATCCATCTGGGCCCATCCTCCACCTCCCTGTGGGACTCAGAGGGGAGAGATAAAAGGAACTAATGTGAATGTGAAGCTCATGCTGCCTGCTGATTCATGAGTGATTAAGTTCCTTGCTTTTGATCAAGAGTCTCATGTCTTCTATGAAGGCTTGGCAGAATATCTTGTTGGTTTGGAGTAGGGAATGGCCTCAAATCCTACACAGTTGTTAATGTAAATGAGACTCAAATTTTCTGCAAAGTAAATTTTAGTGTTTTTTTTTTATCATTTATCATATGATTTCTAGAAATTTGAAATTTATCTGATCTCAGACAGTCATCTGGCTAAGAAAAGCTGAATCTTGTTGACTGTTTATCTTGGTGTAATTTGTGGTTTGTGAATTGAACTTAGGAAGTAATTTTTTGTAAGTAAGAAAGAGGAATTTTTATGATATTCCAAAAGCAGTTTGGCAAAGAGAGATTAGTGAGAAATGCTATTTGGATGAAAACTTCCAGACAAAATTGTAAGTGTGTTTAAATTTAATTTCATCTTTTCCCTCAACATGTACATGGCCATATTTAGACACTATATTGTAATCCAACATATGGTTTCTCAAAACTTTTGATCAAATTTTTTTCTCTTCCATTTTGAAACAAATTCTTTTTATTTAAGCTCCAGATAAAGTAATTGAAACCATCTTGTGTAACATACACACTAATGTCAAAAATGAAATTCACACTCCATGAGGCTAGATTCTCTCGCTATGTGAAGTGCTCAAGAGCTGAGGCTGGTGACAGACATGGTGGTCTTCACTTATGGCATTTACCCAGTAAGTTAATCAGTAGGTAGAATTACCATATTACAACTTTTAATCCTCTCTGGTTCTTTTCTCCCCTGTCTCCCTTCCTTTCTTCTTCCTCTATTTTTTCTCTATCGCTCTCTCTTTGCTGTTATTTGCTGCTGTTTGTTTGCTGCTCTCTCATTGTTGTTTAATTAATTTATGTTTTATATGAAAATTATAAAACTCCATTGCTATTAGTTTTAACAAATTTAGTATTCATTTTATTATATTGTCATTGAACTGGAAAGACACAGGGAAACCACATTGCTGGGAATCACTTAATCCAATGTACATCACTGCCAACAATTATATTTATTTCCACAAGAGTAGTAACAATATAGTTGCTAAAAAATATTGATCTACAACTACTGAATGGCCAGGAATGTGCCTGTTTGACTTCCCTGTATCGAGGCTACATGCAAGTACTTAGAGATTGCTGTACCTGGAGTATTAGTAAGTACATCCTTCTCAAGTTCAGTTTTATAATAACATGATAAATACATATAAAACAGAATCTCAGACATTAATGGATATCAGAAATTACTTGGTGCAAGGAACCAGAGAGGCTAGGTTTGAAATGTGTCTTCACCATTATACTCAGTGTAAAACACTGAAATTATGGTTTTACCTTCTGTTTTCTCATCTCAAAAATGGTGATGATTATAGCATATTTATAGTGCTGTCAAATATTAACCTATATACCACATATAGAACAATGTTTGGCATGTATATAGGTCTGATTATTGTCAGTGTTATTATCACAAATAAATCCAGAAGCTTGCCAAAGGTCACAGATTTGGAACTAAATAACAGATACATGTACTGCAAATGACGAGTGTGGATCCCCATAAATTTCTAAAATAACTTCTGAATCCTTGCTAGTTGATTGTCAGTGTCACTTCATTGATGTTAAATATATTTTACTGTATTAAAATTACTTTGAAAATTAACAGCTCTCTAAAAACTGCAATTGATACATGAAATATATATTCAATAACATATCATAGAATTTAAAATTTGCAGATTTCTAAGTGAAATGTATCATGTTTCATTCTGGGTTGTCTTTTTTAAAATTTATTAAATTTAATTAATTAATTAATTAATTTATGGCTGCGTTGGGTCTTCACTGTTGTGCATGGGTTTTCTCTAGTTGTGAGGATTGGGCGTCTACCCTTTGTTGCATTGCACGTGCTTCTCATTGTGGTGGCTTGCTGCAGAGCATAGGCTCTAGACACATGGGCTTCAGTAGTTGTGGCACGTGGGCTCAGTAGTTGTGGCTTACAGGCTCTAGAGCACAGGCTCAGTAGTTGTGGTGCATGGGTTATTTGCTCCGCAGCATGTGGGATCTTCCTGGACCAGGGCTCAAACCCATGTCCCCTGCATTGGCAGGCAGATTCTTAACCACTGCACCACCAGGAAAGTCATTCTGGGTTGTCTTAAAGTTTATCTTTCCTAAACTGTTAGTCTCAAGGCAAGTACCAATTGTATTTCAGCCTAATCATTAAAACCTATTTGTTCAAAAAGACTGTAGAATTGGTATAATGTTTATTATCTATCATCTATTCAGCTTATTTTAAGAATAGTCAGAAGGAGACTTTATCTGGAGCTTAACAGCAATAACACAAAAGCCAACAAGAGGCAAGTCACCTAAAACTAAAATCCACTGTGCAGTGAATTATAATAGAAGTATATAAAGGAGACCATGGAAACCTTGGATATCTGAATCAGTGAGCGTGAAAAAATAAGGTAACTCAGAGCAGATAATATTAAGGTACTATATTTAAATTCAAATAGCAGGAAAGCAATATTTTAGCATGACTTTGGGCCTGAGTTGCTGCTTCATTCATAAAACTCTGTTAGATCTTTTGTCAAAAACGTTTAACTAGTTTTCAGAGTCTGTCCTGCACACCATCAAAACTTCTAGACAGTTTTCTTTATGACGGGTCTCTGGCTACTATTCACAAACATTTTTTTTTAACCAAGTTGAAGTCTACCATTTCTGAAACTCATTTCTTTCCCCATATGTCAAAAGTATTGACAATTTCTTTCACATCACCAGAGAAACTTTCCAGTGTTACTTATTTAAAATTTGTTTCAGCTTTGAGATATTATTGACATACAACATATGTAAGTTTTAAGGCTTATAATGTGGTGATGTTACATGTATGTCTTCCAAAATGATCACCACAGTAAAGTTAGTTAACACCACCATCTCCTCACATAATTACCATTTTTTTCTTTTGGTGGGAATGTTTAAGATCTACTCTCATAACAACTTTCAAGTACATAATACAGTATTGTTAATTATAGTCACCATGCTGAACATTAGATCTGCAGAATTTATTCATCTTATAGCTGGACATTGGTACCCTTTGACCAACAGCTCCTGATTTCCCCCACACCCTGGTCCTTAGCAATGACCATTATACTCTGTATTTCTGTGAGTTCAGCTTTCTTTGATTCCACATATGAGTGAGAACATACAGAGTTTGTGTTTCTCCCTCTGACTTATTTCACTTAGCATAACATCCTCAAGATCTATTTATGTTGCTGTAAATGCCAGTTCCAGTGTAATTTAACACTCTCCAGGTTTACATGCATGCCATGATAGAAATAATGCTTCATAAGTAATCTGTTTTATAAGTTTTCATTCTTTTATTTTAACATGAGATTGTGTGTTAGTCTAGTCTAAAGTCTAGTCTAGTCTAAAGTCTAGACTGTTATTCTGTGTTAAGACAGGATTCTTCCCTCTTTGGACACAGTGATTAATGAAGCAATTTTTATAATATTCCAAAATGGCAGTCAGATCCCAAACTCTTGGAATATGAAAAGATGAGAATTGTGTTGAATTTCAAGTGAGGAAAACTTGGATATAACATCATTATACATTTACTAAATAGTACAACCTTGGCTTCTTTGACGTGTCTTCTTTCAGATTAATTTGTTTTTATCAGAACAACTTTTGCATGGAAATCAAATTCTTTTTGTATATTTCTAAGTTCTTCAATTTCTTTTTATTAAATAATAATACATCAAAAGCCATCCACAAGTATAGAATGAAGATTAAAAGTGAAAAATAAATTTGAAACATACTTAGAAAGCAAAGACTAATGAAAAATGAACAATCATCAAGCTTACTTGATTCACAAGTTATTTCTCATTGAAGTAAATCTTGAAGTTTGGAATGGTCTTTCTTACATGTAATGATTTTTTTTATGGTTGTATTTTCCTAATCAATTAGGATTACCAGATAAATACAGGAATTATTTTGAATTTCAGATAAAAAACAAATATTGTATGGAATATGCATAAACTAAAATCTTTTTCTTTATCTCAAACTCAAATTTTACTGGGGGTCCTATATTTTTATTAATCTCTCAACCCTTGTTATTATGATAAACTGGAAGTTACTGAGATAAACAATGTTGATATGATAAATGTCCTTTAACAAATTCATCAGCTTTATAGCTCAATTTATCATAAATCAGAATACTAATGAATTTTAGAGCTGTGTAATTCAATTATCTGTCAAGAATGTTAGTTTCTTGTAAAATAGTATTGTCCAGATAACTATTGCATCTAAATTCATTTCTCATAGTTTATGCCTGGGAGTTTACTTTACCTATGCCTCTACTTTATTTGAAAAATATTTAGAGGTTTTTATACAAATATAAAAATAGAGTAAGATTACAGCAATCAAATGAGAAAATTGAAGTGGCAAAAGAAAAGCCTCTCATTAAACACTCATTTCTTTCTTGGTACTTCTGATGTGTCAGAACCACTATGTTTGTATTAATCCTGGTTTACCACTTGTAGTTGTGTTAACTGCTCCTCATCCAGCATAATTTCATTTTACTTCTCATTCCAATCACTCTCTTCTTGACACATCCTAATTTATCAATGCTTCTGTTCTCATCTGGCCAGCTCAGAAATTTGTTAAGTTACCACATTCCATGTTCTGAAAATCACACTTGTATAAATTCTGCTTAAGACAGTGTCTCAGCTTTTTGAATAGATTGTACAACCGAATTGTTTCATATTGTTTTTAGATTTTGCTAAAAGCCCTAACTCCTCTCTCTACATAATTTCTTTTAAGTCTTTATTTTCTTCTCATTTTGGTGGTTGGTTTGGGTTTTTTAAAAAACCTAGAAATTGACAATTACCTTTTTAAGAATAGCTAATATTCTACCAAAGTCATTTTGTCAGCAGTCAAATTTGTTTCCTTTATCTCTTAATTTTCTCAAGTCACTACTGAAGGAAAAAAATGAAATGCTGTAAAAGATTACTGTGGTAGGCAGAATAGTATAGGGACTCCAAAAATATCCACATCCTAATGCCTAGAATTTGTGAATATGTTACCGTATATGGCAAAAGGGACTTTGTAGGTAAGATTACGTTCAGGACCTTGAAATGCAGAGATTATCCTGGATGATCAAATAGGGCCCAACCTAACTATATGGATTCTTAAAATTGAAACCTTCCTGGCTAGATTCTGAAGATGTGAGTATTGAAAAATGGTCAGGGAGATGCACTGTTGGTCACTTTGTAGATGGAGCAATGAGGCTACAAGCCAAGGAATGTGGACAACCTCTAGATGCTGGAAAAGACAGGGAAAGAGATTATCCTCTAGAGCCTTCAGAAAAGACATCTTGATTTTTAGCCCACATCATACTGCTAACCTATAAAACTGTAAGATAATAAATTTATATTAAGTCAATAACTTTTGGGCAATTTGGAAACGAATTCCACAACTATAGGACACTAATGATTACCTTTCCTGATTTTATAATCACCAGTTATTCAGATCACTTGGTAATAATTGCCTAATGATATATTTATCTGCTTTATATCAGCTCTAAATTAAAACAACTAGTTTTGAAGAAAGGTTTTACTTTACTTAATTAAAATAAAAGTTAATGGTTATTAAAGGTAATAAATGAGTTGATATTTTTCCAGTAGTTATTGGATATTGGAAGAGACATTGTGCTTGAAATCAAAATAGCATGAACAATTAGTAACAGAATAAAGTAGCTTTGAAAGGTTTAAACATGAAAATCAGTTAGCTTATAAAGAACACAACATTATGAAATGGAAGCCTATTGTCTAAAAGTTTCTTTTACTTAAACATTTTTTCTAGTACTGATTACAAAGGACCAAAGGTGAAAAGAGTATAAATTAGGTCTTTATTAGCATGATTACAGAGTCATTAGTGTTCTGGGAATATTATGCCATTTCCATTTATGTTTCTAAGAGATGATCTCCTAGAAATATAGACTATTGTGTAGATTGACAATCTTTGTCACACTGAGAATATCTTCCTCACTTCTTAGATTTGGAAAAAGTACACAAATTAAAGATCTTTAGACTTAAATGAGACAGGACATATATGATATTTATAAATGGATGTGCTATACCTATATATTGCAGTGAGGTTATAAGAATATTTATGGAAAATATCTTGGAATGCTTGTATATTGTGTAACAAGTTTAGCTTGCTCTGTCATTCATAAACTTAAACATAAAAGTAAATCTGTAGTGTGCTTTTTGTGAATTCTTGGATAAGGTCAGTTAAGGAAAGTTCAGATGTTCCCACTCTCAAATACTCTAATGGACACAATTGTTGAGATAAGTGAGAATATAGAAATACTGGAATAAATAAATATTTACTTGATAAGGATTATAATTTAGCTCATTTCTGAGTTTGTCATCCCATATGGTGTCACTGGGAATTCTTTCAGTGAATTTTCTTGTAATTTCTGCTTTCCACGTAAAATGTTCTGCATAAGGTCCATTACTTGCCTACTGCTGCTATAATATACTACTAAAAACTTGGTGACTTAACAACACAAATTTATTATCTTATAGTTCAGGAAGTCAGAAGTCTGAAATGGGTCTTACTGGGCTAAGATAAAGGTGCCCACAGGACTGCATTCCTTTCTGGTAGCTCTACGGGAGAATCTGTTTCCTTGCCTTTTCCAGCTTTGAGAGGCTGCCTGTATCCTTGGCTGTGGCTTCGTCCTCCGTCTTCAATGCCCAGCATTTAAATGTCTGATTCCATTGTCATAGCTCTGACTCTGGCCCTCTGATGCCTTCTTATAAAGACTCTTGTGATTACACTAGGCCCATGGGGATAATCAAGAATAATCTTCCTATCACATGATTCTTAATCACATCTACAAAGTCTCTTTTTACCATTTAAGGTGACATTCATAGGTTCTGGGATTAGGGCATGATGAGCCTCTTTGGGGATAATTGTTCTGCCTACTACTTAAGGTAAACACTCTTCTTTAATCTCAACTAAATCATTGTCTGTAAAAGTTAGCCATTGAAAAAATAATATATATTTACTTTATTATAGCTATTTAAAAGTGTGGGAGTCACAGACAACTGAAAAGAATGCTGTATGCATGTCAGCGCAATACATTTCAAAGACTGGAAAAGAACACTGAGATTAGAGTTTGCGAAAGACGTAATTGATGAGTGAGATTCTTGAATTGATTCTAGCTACCTAACACTCACAAGACATCAATTTCCTGGGAAGGCACCACGGAGCACTCTTGGGAAGGGCAGCTTGTGTCACTTAATCAGTGTTCACACATCCCTCATGTCTGACTATCAGGAAAGCATTATACTCAGTGTTAGAGCTGGGGAAAATAAACATTTAGTGATTTTCTTATTTTTCTGGGGGAGGGGGGCAATTGTAATTTTGTCAACTGTTAGATTCTTTGGCAGTTTGGAACTTGTTTTTCTCTGTTTATCCAAAAATTCTGTGCTTTCTCACTCAGCCTAATACAGGACTTTCTTGACCTGAACTTCAAAAGAGTATCATTCTAATTATAAACACCTATCAATACAGGTCTCAAATGCTACAAATCCTGAAGCATATTTTCATGATACATAGATACATTTATTAATGACAAATAATTCTAGCCTGGCATAATTATCATAGTTGGCAATAGGTTAGCATATCTAAAAGAAAAGTGTTAGCATTTATTAACATTTTCTATGAGCAATAGATGTATTTACACATTCATATGTACAAAGGCAGAGTATGTGATAAGAATACAAATATTTTCATTTTAATTTAATTATATTCAGTACTACAATGTCAGTGCATTATTGGATAAAATGAAAGTACAAGTTAATATTTTTAAAAACAAGCAATAAAATGACCAAAGAAAAGGAAATGTTCCAGGCAGAAGTTTCTTTTCTCTGTAGAGAAAATATAGACTGACTTTGCTACTCTTTAGAAAAATACTAACTAAAGTAACTACGAAGATTTGCTGTTAATATTTCCCCTAAAAAAGAAACTTCAATCTATTCAAAGTATTTTTTAATAATTTCTTTGCTGTCAAATATCAGCCCTTTGATAGTACTAAGAACATAGTAAAAATAATAGAAAAACAATGTGTTGAGGTTATCTTCCTTGCCCTGGTACCTTCAAGTAAAGAAAGTTAACTGCTGAGCACAGCAGTGCTCAAAGAATTCATGCAGTGAGCAGCTGCCTACTTTGGGAAAACATGTGTTTAAAAATACCTTCTGCTCCAGGTACTTTTGCTTTTATAGTACAATAAGTTTCAGCTGCACTCAAGGACAAGACTCAGGAAATCAAGATGTTTCCATAGAAACTGCTCTAAATAGCTTAATGGATGAAATTAGTCTTTGTGTCTACACACAACTAGTAGATCAATAACTTTGTTATATATTTGACTTTCTCAAATAATAATTTAGACTAATCTCCATGTCCATAATTAATGTTCTATTTAATTAAACAATCATACTGATAAGTTTAGAGAGATATATCAAAAAGTTAATTTCCCTGAGTCTTTAAATTTAATTAAAATCAAATTAAGGTCCCAAGTTTGAAAGTTATCATTTTAAAGGTATACTGTTATGGCTGACTCTTCTAAGTAGACTATTTTTGCAATCAGTTTTGTTCTTTGATGACAACAATTTTTGATGGTATTCTCAATACTGGAGTAAGTAGTCACAAATAAAAACTAAAATTTTAAAAGGTTGACACAAAAACAATTTTAAGCATATATATGGTTACTCTTAGCTTTTTTAATCTTTGAGAAAATAATGTTATATTTTTAATTTCAAGTAAAGATTTATATCATGTATCAAAATTGTTTCTATTTAATTTTATGACATAAACTTATAGTGTACTTACACTATCATGAGCAGGGATTCTTATTTGCTTAAAAAGAGAAATTTAATCAATATTTTGCTCACAAGATATCAAATAGTTTAATGTTTTCAAGCATTCATATAATTGATCCATATGTTCACATTCAATTCATCTATCATTTAGGATTTGGAGTTTTTGTTTGGTCCTTCTTTTAAAGGACAAGATTCTGCAGAGTAAATATAAAGCATACAAGGCATAAATAGAGACATAGATATAGAGAACAAATGTATGGACACAAAGGGGGGAAAGTGGGGGTGGGTGGTGGTGGGATGAATTGGGAGATTAGGATTGACATATATACACTAATATGTATAAAATAGGTAACTAATTTAAAAAAGACATAATTTTAACAATTCTAATTTAAAGTATAATGTCTCAAATCAGCTAATTTAATAACGGTGAGGTCAATGGTAGTTCATTCAGTAGAAACAAACAATATGAATAATTGAGAAAGTTTCACTTTTTGTTCCTAATTTTTGGCATTGTGTAGTCAGATCCTGAGATTTACATCAATATTTATGCCTTTGAATTTTGGAAACATAATTGAAAAATGCAAAGCAATCTAATTATAACCCCCTTGACTCTTTCCTTCATTTTCATCAGTCATAGCTCAATTGAATTTCAAGAGATTGAGAGATTCCACTGGGAATACATATATTAGCATGTCAGTTCTGTCCAGTTGACCTAATAAGCAGGGGGCCTAACAAGTTATGAATCAGTTTCACCAAGCTTATTACACATCAATTTAACAAATTTCAATTATATGAATAACTCAATTTAGTGACCATTTGAGCACCAACTGTTCCACGCTGTTAAATATATTTAATCCAAATCGCCCTCTAAATTAATCTACTTGGACTCCAGTAGCTCATTCATTGATTCCAGAATACATATGCTGAATGCTTACTACATAAACAGACCCATGGTAAGAAAGACATAGAGTTGTACACATCAAGGTCATAATAAACTTGAAAAAGTTTGATTTATGGGTTTTGAGACACATATCACTAATATCCAAGGTGCTGATGATTGTGAATAATTCAACTGACTGTTATAATAGCTCAAAGAGGTAGAGTATACTGTAATCAAAGTCAATCGGTAAGGTATCGTAGAAGAAGTGGTGAGACAAACTGACTTTGAAATATAGGGAAGGGTTTTACAGACTACAATGAAGAATTATTAGAGGAATATAAATATCAGAACAAAGGTACTGTGAATGAAAATCACAATGCTTTTTCAGTGAATGAAAAGTTATTTCAGTTGCAGGGAAAGTGAGATTTATGCATTTATGTATTACTGAACTTATTGCTATATAAAACTGAGAAACAGACTGGGACAATTTTGAAGGCTTGGGGGAAAAAAAACTTGACAATTTTAAACTAGTCATTGCATGGAAAAAAGAAAAACTTTTTGATTGGAAAACCAATTATGATAAGTCCAGATACGAGAAGAGAGGAACATTTTTAGTTTTTATAATATTGATATGAAAATGTATAAAAATGAATAGTGAGGTTGGGAGGAAAAAGAAGAACGTTCAAATCAACGCCATATAGGATATGCAGTGCTATAAAAGCTACAAGAGGCACTGGGTAGAAAGGAAGAGGCCAACCCCACTGTTCTCTCGAAAGAATTGTTGAACTCATGTTCCTTTGGGAAAGTTAGATTTTAATTTTTGTATGTAAAGATGAATATCATAGAAAAAATGTAAATATATACATACATCAATCACCATAAAGCAAAGAAAGGTGTAGAATGGGATGTTGGAGACTTGTAAAAAAGAAAAAAAAAGTGAGTGGAATAAAAATAATGGTAGAAAAATAGAATGCTTTGGATGACACTTCGTGCTTATACTTGAGGTAATAATGATCATTAAGTATAGGTAGAAAGAAGGAATATAATCTGTAGGGAGTTAGACAAATATGACAGAATTAGGATTAGTCTGGCATTTTGTTTTTGGTGGGACTTTTGATCTCAAATTTTCAACTAGAATCCCTTCTCTCTCTCTCTCTCATTTTTTTTTTAATTCAATAGTTTCAGTTTTGCCGTGATTTTTCCTAGTGTGGCTATAGATAAAACTTTGTATGCCCTCTGATCTGGTATTTGCCAGCCCACACATATTTCAGCACCCACAACTATGCAAGCTGAAATGAAAATGTTAAATGTGTGTTTTGGCTCTTATGAATGGATTAGAAAAAATAAGTAGAAGGGCTAAATATTCTGGGTCAAGCCCCTAACCCAGAGTTAACTGTGTCTTTTTTTAGGAATATGCCATTTTTATTGCCTGTTGTTTCTTCTGTGTTATATCACACACTATTTTGGAGTGATAAACACTTCTCACATCTAAGTAGCTTATAACAAAAGGTTTACTCTTTCTCCCCCATGTGCCCATCGTCTGGGACACAGGTGGACAAGGAAGTTGCAATTTTGGACCTCGGAGGTCATTGTGGCAAAGGGAAGGTGGCTCGGGAGAGCTCATAAGGAAATAAAATACTCCTCAAAAAGACACACCTCAGTTCACTCATTGGTTAAAACTATTCCTCTGGTAACAACTCAGTTACAAGAGACTCAGAAAGTGCAACCCTATGTTCCCAGAGGACATTTAGGAATGTTTGACAAATTACACTAATTATTATCAAATATGTCAAAGAACACTAACTGTGAAGTCAGATACACCTGTGTTCAAAACCACCTGAATATTTAAATTTAAAGCTTCAGTTTCAATATTGGCAAAATGAGTATAATAATATCACCCTTCAGTGTTGTTAATATAAATATACTTGATGTATTAAAATGACAATAATATATCAAGTTTCAATAAACAACAGTTGTTAAAATCCTTCTGTAAATGTTTAAAATTTTAACAGTGTAGTATATCTTTTCCACTTCTGCAGTACCCTATCCTAAGTAATCAATACTATGACACTTTTCTATTTGGCAACATAAATCACCATCACTGAGAATATGTTGAGGAAAACTTGATCTCTTTGAAAAGGATAAGAGAAAAACTGTCTAAAATGTAAATAATTACTTCTTTAATCAGAGTTAATATACATTTTAATTTTGCAATGTTGGGTTTTTTAAAATTTGGGTACAGTTCACGTGTTTGAAAGTGTTATGAGTTGTTTCTTACCAATGATGCTTATCTCATTTTTCTTAATGAAGCAGGAATATTTAGTGCCACTCACCTTGACCTGAAATGCTATAATAAACTAATTTCCCTGAAGAGAACCTAACACAATCTAACACATGTTCATTTAACTCAGCTCTTTTAAGACCAAGTTTAAGCTCGTACATTTATCTGTATATTTTCTACTGAATTACTCTTCATGTTCCTAAAGTTTAATGATTAAAACTGACTTAACTGTATGACTGAATTATAAAATTATAAGGTTAAAAGTTAATCCTTCATTAATAAAATCAGGAGTCATTCAACTTGGTATTAATTTTTGATTATTATTATAATCTTTATTCCTCAAATTAATTGGGTCTTCCCATATTATGATAATAAAGATAGTAGGTTTAACATCAGAATCCCTTTAAAATGGAACCTCATAGTCTTATATAAGTGAAACAAATTTCATTTCTTTACAACAATGGTCTGCTATATCAGAGTGTTATGAACCTACTTCATTCTTTTGATGATCCTAGAAAAATGGAGAGTTTGAGGTAAAAGGAGTTTGAGGAGAGAGATGCTGCTCCCTTTGATGGACAGCTTGGCCAAAGGAGAGCAGAGTTAGTGGTTCTACTCACTGATCTGGAAATATAAGCCATTTAAGTAACACTAAAGGCCAATGAACTAGAACTGTTATTGCTACACTTAATTATTTGTATAATTAAATTATGTATACAAAAGGATATTGGAAATGATGTTTTCAGCAAAATAGCATGTAGCATGTAGTGTTATTGAAATAATAGACAAATACTCATGTGTGTGTTGTGATTAATTTTCCCTTTAATGTGATAACTTGTTTATTTTCAAAATAGAGAATAAAAAATGTTTGAACTAAAAGTTCAGGGAACAATCCTAAAGTTGCTACCAGAAAACTACTAGAGCTAATCAATGAATTTGGTAAAGTAGCAGGATACAAAATTAATGCAGAGAAATCTCTGGCATTCCTATACACTAATGATGGATAATGATGAAAAATCTGAAAGTGAAATTAAGAGAACACTCCCATTTACCATTGCAACAAAAAGAATAAAATATCTAGGAATAAACCTACCTAAGGAGAAAACAGACTGGTATTCAGAAAATTATAAGACACTGTTGAAAGAAATTAAAGATTATACAAATAGATGGAGAGATATACCATGTTCTTGGATTGGAAGAATCAACATTGTGAAAGTGACTATACTACCTAAAGCAATCTACAGATTCAATGTAATACCTATCAAACTACCACTGGGATTTTTCAGAACTAGAACAAAAAATTTCACAATTTGTATGGAAACACAAAAGACCCCGAATAGCCAAAGCAATCTTGAGAAAGAAAATCGGAGCTGGAAAAATCAGGCTAAAAGTTCAGGGGAAGATATAGTTAGGATATGCTTCCTACTTTCAGTAAGTATCAGTGTCCTAACCTCATTTGTAGATACTTGTCAAAATTTTAAGAAGGGCATTAAAAATTTCTTCCTCTGAATGAGGTTAGTAATGTTCTTCCTTGGTGATCTGATATCTTGCATTCTTATTTTGAAAATTTTTTATAGCTTAATCCATAAAAATACCATCTAACTGCTGTGACCTTTTGCAGTTGCATACTATATATTTTCTAATGTTTGTTTTCCCAACAATCATCATTTAGAAGGGAATTATTTTGATAGAGGCCTAAAACAAAATATGAAATAGATTGAATTCTTAAGAAAAAGATGTTTTCAGAATGATTTTGTGTTAACTTAATGCTGTTCTTTGTAAGTGGAGTTGCTGATGTTTCATTGTCCTTAGAAGCTTATGGAATTTATTATGTCTTCCCTCATGTGTTTAGAATTTCTGCCTTTATTGGTAAAATAGGACTTTCAATACAGAACTTTTCTATAATCTAGAATCTGTCTTTCAGATATCCAATCTGGATTAGTAATAGGGACTTGGCAGTCTGAGTGTATGGATATAAATCCCAAGTTGACAAATTTTTGTTTAAAATTGGTAAAGTGTGTAAACTCTTTTGGCCTCATTTTTCTCATCTTTAAAGGAGGATGATAATACATTTTTATATGGATTAAATACTATTACTGATATATAGTTTTAAAAGTAGTGTTTTTGTTATTCTTCATGGTATTGTCACAATCATTTACCTCACACTTATATGCTTATGTTTGATTCTCTGTTGTAACCTACAGCCTGTGTTTGACTTTGTTCACATTTGGGCTCCTTATGGTCATTTCACAAAAAAAACTTCTTTTGTCTTCCTTTTTTAAAAAATTGAAGTTTAGTTGATTTACAATATTCTGTTAGTTTTAGGTGTACAGCAAAGTTATTCAGTTATATATATATTTCTTATATTCTTTTCTGTTATAGGTAGGTCCTTGTTTATCTATTTTACATATAGTAGTGTGTATCTGTTAATCCCACACTCCTAATTTATCCCTACACCTTTTTCCCCTTTGGTAACCATAAGTTTGTTTTCTATGCCTGTGAGTCTGTTTCTGTTTTGTCAATAAATGCAATTGTATTATTTTTTAGATTCCACATATAAGGGATGTCATTATTATGTTATATTTGTCTTTCTCCATCTGACTTAACTTTACTTAGTATGATATTCTCTAGGTCCACTCATGTTGCTGCAAATGGCATTATTTCGTTCTTTTCTATGGTTGAGTAATATTCCATTGTGTGTGTGTTTGTGCATGTGTGTGTATACACTTTTTAATCCATTCATCTATTGATGGACACTTAAGTCCCTAGCATGTCTCAGCTATTATAAATAGTGCTGCTATGAACATTGGGGTGCATGTATCTTTTCGAATTAGAGTTTAGTGTTTTTCAGATATTTGCCTAAGTGGGATTGCTGGATCATATGGTAGTTCTATTTTTAGTTTTTAAGGAACCTCCATACTCTTTTCCATAGTAGCTGCACCAATTTACATTCCCACCAACAGTGTAGGAGGGTCCCCTATTCTCCACACCCTGTCCAGCATTTATTATTTGTAGACTTTCTGATAATAGCCCTTCTGACTGGTGTGAGGTGATACCTCATTGTGTGTTTTGTTTTGTTTTTACTGAAGTATAGTTGATTTACAATATTGTGTTAGTTTTAGGTGTACAGCAAAGTGATTCAGTTATCCATTTTTTTCAGATTCTTTTCCATTATAGGTTATTACAAGATATTTAATATACTTCCCTGTGCAATACAATAGGTCCTTGTAGTTTATCTATTTTGTATATAGTAGTGTGTAACCTCATTGGTATTTTGTGTGTGTGTGTGTGTGTCTGAATAGTATTCTATTGTGTGGCTGTATTACCTTTTGTTTGTCCATTTGTCAACTGAATTTAGTTTCTTTCCACATTTCCACCCTTATGAATAGTGTTGCTATGAACATCTGTGTACAAGTTCTTATGTGGGCATATGTTTTCAATTCTCTGTGGGTATGTACCTAGAAGTTGAATTGCTGGGTTATATGGTAACTCTATATATAACTTTTTGAGGAATCTCATTGGTATTCTGATTTGCATTTCTCTAATGATTAGCGATGTTGAGCATCTTTTCATATGTCCATTGGCCATCTATATATCTTCTCTGGGGAATTTCTGCCCATTTTTTGATTGGGTTGTTTTCTTTTTTGATATTGAGTATGAGCTGTTTGTATATTTTGGAAATTAACACCTTGTCAGTCACAACATTTGCGTATATTGGATTGGCCAAAAAGTTTGTTCGGGATTTTCTGTAAGATTTCATGGAAAAACCCAAACAAACCTTTTGGCCAACCCAATATTTTCTCCCAGTCCATAGGTTGTCTTTTTGTTTATAGTTTCCTTTGCTGTACAAAAGCTTTTAAGTTTGATTAGCTCTCATTTGTTTATTTTGCCTTTATTTCTTTTTCCTTGGGAGATTGATCTAAGAAAATACTGCTACAATTTATGTCAGAAAAAGTTTTGCCTTTGCTCTCTTCTAGGAGTTGTATGGTGTCATGTCTTAGAGTTAGGTCTTTAAACCATTTTGAGTTTATTTTTGTATGTGGTATAAGGGTGTGTTTGAATTTCATTGATTTACATGAGGCTGTCCAGCTTTCCTAACACCACTTGATGAAGAGACTCTTTTTTCTCCATTGTATATTCTTGCCTCCTTTGTCAAAATTAATTGACCATAGGTTTTGTTTCTGGGCTGTCTATTCTGTTCCATTGATTTATATGACTGTTTTTGTGCCAATACCATGCTGTTTTGATTATTGTAGCTTTGTAGTATTGTATGAAGTCTGGGAGGGTTATGCCTCTAGCTTTGTTCTTTTTTTCAGGATTGCTCATCATTTGGGGGTCTTTTGTGGTTCTATATAAGTGTTAAGATTATTTGTTCTAGTTCTGTGAAAAATGTCATGGGTAATTTCATAGGGATCACATTAAATCTGTAGAGGACTTTGGGTGGTATGGCCATTTTCACAATATTAATTCCTCCAATCCAAGAGCATGGGATATCTTTCCATTTCTTTGAATCATCTTTAGTTTCCTTTATCATTGTTTTACAGTTCTCAGTGTATAGTTCTTTCACTTCCTTGGTTAGGTTTATTCCTAGGTTTTTTGGTTTTCTTTTTGATGTGATTTTAAACAGGATTTCTTTTTTACTCTCTCTGATATTTCATTGTTAGTATAAAGAAATGCAACAGATTCCAGCACATTAATGCTGTATCCCTCCAGTCTGCTGAACCCATTTACCAGTTCCAGTAGCTTTTGTGTGGGGTCTTTGGGGCCCTCTATATAGAGTATCATTTCATCTGCACATAAGGACAATTTTACCTCTTCCCTTCCAATCTGGATACCCTTTATTTCCTTCTCCTGTCCAATTGCTGTGCCTAGGACTTTCAATAGCATTTTGAATAGAAGTGGGGGGAGTGGGCATCCCCATCCCATTCTAGAACCCAGTGGAAAGGCTCTCAGCCCTTTACCACTGCATATCATAAAGGCTGAGGACCTGTCACAAATGGCCCCCATCATGTTGAGATATGTTCCCTCTACACCCACTTTGGTGAGTTTTTATCTTGAATGGATGCTGAACCCTATTAAATGCCTTTTCTGCATCTATTGAGATGATCATGTGGTTTTTATCTAAAAATTTTCTTAAACAGTAATTTCTATTTCTATAAATCTTTAAACCCCAATGCTGGATAATAATCTTTAATATTATTTTTAAGATGAATTAACCTACTGTGGTAAACCACATAAGTAAACCACATTTGCAGGCTCTCAAAAATGACCAAAGAAATTTTTAAAATTCCATCTTGGTTTTCTTAAAAAACTTTCTGCCAATAGCTTATTTGTCCTCCTTATCCAATCTGCTTTGTTGATGTATCATCAATTATCAAGTTTTTGAGAGTTTGATGTTTTTCCCTTCCCTTTTCAAATTTGTCAAGCATTCTTCAGAGCTCATCCAATCTCATAGTTTTAAACCATGTATATCAATGATTCCTGCATAGATATTTTGAAATCTATCTTTTTAGCTCCAAGTTCTAATTGCTAAACGCTACATCTCTACCTGAATATATTAAAGAGGCTTTCAAATAAAATGTAAATAGTATCAGTTGCACACACAATTTGTTCTCTGTCTTATATGTCATGTTCAATTTAATTGTGTTATGTGTCATATAGTGATACAAGTTTGAGGTCATCTTGATATCTTCCATCTCTCTGAGACAACACAAACAATCTGTAAGTCCATCCCACCTCTCAATACCTGCTGCCTTACCAAAGTCCAGGAACTCATTTTATCTTGCCTAAATAATTGTGATTACTTCTTATTTCTGTCTCCTCCCTTGAATATTGCCTGAATTAATTTATAAAACCCTATCATAAGTTTTAGATGCTTCATGATGCCTTCCACTATTTCATTCTGTATTCTGTACATTAAACACAAGTCTATTGATTACACTTCATACTTAATATTTATCTGCTCATTTTGGTACTTTGAGGACACAGGACATGTCTTGGGGTCATTTCTGGTTCTATAAAATCTTACACAGTACTTGTCTTATAAGAGCTGAAGACATGTCATGCAGCCATTTCTGACTATATAAATATATATTTATATTTTTATAACAGTTTATTTTTAGTTCAGCCTACTACCAAATACAATGACTTTTATCCAGAATGTACTTCAAGTTATTAAAGAATTGTTTTTATTGTGATAGAGCCAAACAGGCATTATTGGCATAGAAAATAATCAAGCTTATTAAAGTATACTGAATAAATTAGGTTGATTTTAGCTGTAAGGGAGAGAAAACACAGCTCAAACTGGGTTTAACAAGAGGAAGCTTATTATTCAGAAAAATACGACCTTCAAAGGTGGAGGGGGCTTCCCTGGTGGCATAGTGGTTGAGAGTCCGCCTGCTGATGCATGGGACGCGGGTTCATGCCCCGGTCCGGGAAGATCCCGCATGCCACGGAGCAGATGGGCCCGTAAGCCATGACCGCTGAGCCTGTGAGTCTGGAGCCTGTGCTCCGCAACGGGAGATGCTACAACAGTGAGAGGCCCACCTACCGCCAAAAAAAAAAAAAAAAAAAAAAAAAAATTGGGGAGGTATGGGTGGGTCTAGCTTGTCTATTTATGTTAACTTAATCTGCAGTCTAGGAATAAGTAGCTGTGGTAGTTTAAGATGTCACTTGCCAGCTCTGACGCCTTACAGAGCAAGGATGGAAACCATGCACGTCCTCTTTCTTTGGAGTAAGGAAAGACTTTTGATGACAACCTTAGCTAATTTTCTGTTATTTCCCATTGGCCCTTACTGGATCTCCTGCCTATTCTTAAACCTGTAATCGTTCAAGGGAAAAGGATTATCATGTTTGGCTTAGAAGATTCATAATCTAACTCCTGAAATTTATCTCAATGGATATGGGAGGATGGAATGGAATGAGGGGTCACATTCCCCAGGGTCATACAAGAATGCCTGAACAAAATTAGGTTCCTTTTAGTAAGGGATAAGTGAGAAATAGATGCAAGGACCACAACCAACAGTTTTCACTATACCTAGGAATTCATTAGGCACTGAGCCTACACAGCCAAGACTACAGCTCCCTTATTGGGTCCACCTTCCTCTTTGTTCATCTGGTGGAAAATACATTGTTAATGGGCTACAGAGGAGGAATTACAAAGATACTATATTGAATTATTTCCCTCTTTATATTTTTATCCAAATTCAATTATATATTTTCCTCCATTTTCTCATCATGTGATACTAATTTTTAACATTTCAGCTTTCTTTGAAGTTACAGAATCATTTGATTTTGAAAGGTACATGATATATGAAGAAAAAAGGGGAAAAAAATCATGCTTGGGATTTCCCTGGTGGCACAGTGGTTAAGAATCCACCTGCCAATGCAGGGGACAGAGGTTCAAGACCTGGTCCGGGAAGATCCCACATGCCACAGAGCAACTAAGCCGGCGCGCCACAACTACTGAGTCTGCGCTCTAGAGCCCACGTACTACAACTACTGAAGCCTGTGCACCTAGATCCTGTGCTCCTCAACAGAGAAGCCACTGCAATGAGAAGCCTGCACACCGCAACTAGAGAAAGCCCGTGTACAGCAGTGAAGACCCAATGCAGCCAAAAATAGATAAATAAATTTATATTTTTAAAAAAACATGCTTTCGGCTTTTGTGTACTTAGGGATAATTTATGTCATGATTCACTGTTCATAAACCCTGAACTCTGTTCTTTCTCAGGGTTGGTATTGCAAGTGTCTTTTCAAAACTATTTGGAGTTGTCCCATGTTAGTGTATATACAGATGGAGTTTAGAAAACAAGAGCTTAAAAACACTGTGAAATTAGAACACTCCCTAACACCATACACAAAAGTAAACTCAAAATGGATTAAAGACCTAAATGTAAGGCCAGACACTATCAAACTCTTAGAGGAATACCTAGACAGAACGCTCTATGACATAAATCACAGCAAGATCCTTTTTGACCCACCTCCTAGAGAAATGGAAATAAAAACAAAAATAAACAAATGGGACCTAATGAAACTTAAAAGCTTTTGCACAGCAAAGGAAACCATAAACAAGACCAAAAGACAACCCTCAGAATGGGAGATAATATTTGCAAATGAAGCAACTGACAAAGGATTAATCTCCAAAATTTACAAGCAGCTCATGCAGCTCAATAACAAAAATACAAACAATCCAATCCAAAAATGGGCAGATCAAAATAGACATTTCTCCAAAGAAGATATACAGATTGCCAACAAACACATGAAAGTATGCTCAACATGACTAACTATTGGAGAAATGCAAATCAAAACTGCAACGAAATATCATCTCGCACCGGTCAGAATGGCCATCATCAAAAAATCTAGAAAGAATAAATGCTGGAGAGGGTGTGGAGAAAAGGGAACCCTCTTGCACTCTTGGTGGGAATGTAAATTGATACAGCCACTATGGAGAACAGTATGGAGGTTCCTTAAAAAACTACAAATAGAAGTACCATACCACCCAGTAATCCCACTACTGGGCATATACCCTGAGAAAGCCATAATTCAAAAAGAGTCATGTACCAAAATGTTCATTGCAGCTCTACTTACAATAGCCAGGACATGGAAGCAACCTAAGTGCCCATCAACAGATGAATGGATAAAGAGGATGTGGCACCTATACACAATGGAATATTACTCAGCCACAAAAAGAAACAAAATTGAGTTATTTGTAGTGAGGTGGATGGACCTAGAGTCTGTCATAAAGAGTGAAGTAAGTCAGAAAGAAAAACAAATACCGTGTGCTAACACATATATATGGAATGTAAGGAAAAAAAAAAGGTCATGAAGTACCTAGGGGTAAGATGGGAATAAAGATGCAGACCTACTAGAGAATGGACTTGAGCATATGGGGAGGGGGAAGGGTAAGCTGGGACAAAGCGAGAGAGTGGCATGGACGTATAACCACTGTGACTTTTTGAATGAAGACGTTCTGAAATGTTTGTATTGGTGCTAGTCTTCATGTTTATTCATGGGATGCCATGATGTAGTTATAGTTTGAGATGGGTTTGATGTCTTATTCAATTTTGTATGTAAGACACTAATATTTGCATCCTCAAAATGCAGCTCTGTGGACAGAGCATTCGTTTCATCTCCATATAATTTTATTCTAGAAAGTAGAATTATCTCCTCTGTTGGCAAATTGGTGGAAAACTCTATTATAAATAAAATTATGTTTATTATTGCAAAATATTTGATAGTCATAGTTGCTGTTTTAAAATTATTTGAAGATTAATTATAACATTATTTTGGTGAGGAAGAAATTTAGTGGATAATGTAGATTATTTTGCATCTCTAGGTCATTTTATATTTAAACGAACCATATTTATGTATGATGTAAATTCAGCATTATATTATGTGCCCTATAAAATAAATGAAACCTAAATTACTGCATTTTGCAGAATGAATTCTTATAAAATGATATCTAGGGACTTTCATTTCTACACACTAAGAAAAATTTAATATTAACAATACTGTAACTCACAAACAGTTGGTTTTGTTGGGCTGGAAATGAACACGTTTCATAAAAACATTAAAATACTTAGAATAAAGAGAATATCTGAAAAGCCTCACTGTCTCCTGCACTGCTAAGTTTCATTCTCATATGAGCTAATTCTCATATTTCAACCTGTAAATATAACACAGAAGTGCTTGTAGCAGAATTTAAGATAGCCATTCCAAATGCTTTGTCCAAAATCAGCTGTCTAGAAAGGCAGATGTTTGATAGAACAATTCCAATTTTAGAACAATTCCCATCCTACATTGGAATGCTATTCCCTCTGAAAAAAATAGCAATATTGGAATGAAAAAGACTCCTGTGTAATGCTAGTAGTGAAGGAGTTATTGTCTCTGGTGGGAGATTAAGTACTCCTGAGGAGAAAGGAGAGGTAAATTGACTTAAGAAGGTATCACCAGGGCACAAAAATTATGTAGAAGTTATAAATCATTTGATTTGGAATCAATGAGTTTTCAAGTATCAGAGCCTGACTTTGCAAGGATCAGAGAATCACAATGTGGTGACTGCTAGGGTGTTTAAAGCAGTTCCATTGAACCAAATTGCATCTTTTAATTTTACAGTAAAATGGCACCAAAGACAAAGTTCTCCAGGGCCAGATTCAGATTTACAAGGTGGCTTCAAGGTGGAAGGTGACTGGGCTCTTGAAAAATCCACTGTAGTCAAAAGGCATTCACATAACTAAAAACTGCCAAGAAGGTGGTACGTGTGTCAGTCAAGGTGCAATCAGAAGTTTGAACATGGAAAGCTTAATGTAAAGAATTATTAACTACTAAAAGGAGACTGAATGGTGCAAAGGAGTACTCTAAGGAATACGGTAAAGATAAATGAAGGAGGTGACCACTATCTCTGGGACTGAGGAAGAGTGGATAAGGAAGAAATTAAGTGCTCAGAAAATGCCCCTTTATCCCCTCAGTGCTAAGATTCTGACCTTGTTGGAGAGGGCATTTTGACACATGCAGACTGCTGTTGACAGAAAAAAACTTCCCAGAGAGCTGGGCCAAGGCTGGTATAAAGAAGCAGCTGCTGGTGGATAAACTTGCTGTTATGTGGGGCAGTCTGAGGCTGAGTCATGGGAATGGATTACAGGGTGGTGGAGAAATTTGCCAGATGCCATTGTAGACGCACGTGCAGTTGTGTTGGAACTGGTTCACAGGAAGAGTATCCTAGGTGGCTGAGAAACTCATTGGAGGATGGGCTGGAGTTGATGCATGAGAATGAATTGATTTCTGGATACTGCAAGTGGGTTAGAGCTGGTCCACAGGAATGGTCCCCCAGGTAGACCAAGAAATGAGCTAGTGCATATGCATCGTGTAGAAGTGGTCTGTGAAGACCACTGAGATGATTGTTACTGGCCTTTGGCACACTGAGTGACAGCCATGCTGGAGAAGAAAAGTACCCCAAGACAAGAAGGACACGTTCTTTCTCTTGAAATAGTCTTGTGGCATAATTCCAGTGACCTCTATTGGCATAGCTTATATTGCACTATCTGGCAAAAGAGAAGTGTTTACTAAGCAGAGTTCTGGTATTATACAAGGAAGGGCAGAGAAGCATAGCTTAGAGCTTAGAGGCAGTAAATTGATAACTGTTACAGCGCCTGTTAGTAGGGCTGATGTGTATAGTCATTTCTCTTCTACTTGGATTTAGGTTATTAAAAAAACCCTGTTATAGTTTTAAGTCTACTCCATTTTGAGTGTCGCTAACTGTTCAGTGCACACCTTATAGGATGTTTCAGATTCTTTTAGGCTCATCTCTCATCCCTTGTCCCACCTGAGCCACCTGATGGTGACTGACACTATATATGCCTGTTTGCTTACCCAGAAACTCCCATACAGACCAAATTAACCTACACAGAAGCATAGTGGAGGGACAGATGAGGAGAGGAACTAGAAAATTAATTACTTTTTCATGTCATTTTCTAATGAACTCTTCCAAGGATGCTAGCTGTTATCTTTTTTAGGAAGGAATAGAGCTTGATAGTAAATCAACTTATATTTCTTTCTGTTATGCTTTGCAATAATTCATTTTAGCATCACTCACATTGCCTGGTCCTCCTAAGTATCAATACACTAATACTAAAACTTTCCTTTAAGTTTTTGTTTGTTTTAAAATTTACTTGGACTAAAATTATAACTAATTCTAGAGAACAGATACTCAAGATATTAGTTTGGATTTCAATCACAAACCTATTTGAAAGCAATATGAGTCTCATTGCTATTGGTAAATGAGTTAGTAGTTATCTTTGGCAGGAAGTGGCATTGCACTTTTTAAAGCTTTAAGCTTTTTCTCGTGATCAGTTGTTACAGGAATACATAATTTTAAGATATTGGTAGATCAAGCAGACATAACACTTAATATGGGGAAAAGCAATGATAATTCTGAAGATTGTGAACTGGATTCAGTAGTTTGATGTTATTTTAGAGCTCATAATAATACATTGCTAAATTTAAGGGCTGTGCATATTGATGCCAAAGTACCTGAAGAGCCACTGTGGTCTTCCAACTTGTGTGGAGGCTTAAGGAAGTTGGGTGATAAATTTAGTTTTTTACAAGGTTCATTTTAGAGATGGTTCAATTTATTCAAGAATCCATCCTACGATTATGTTTCTGACGTATATTTGATTACACATACACACAATTAGAATCTATGTCTTTCTATCTATCTATCTATCTATGTCAACTTAGCAGCTACCAGTATCATTACATCTACTTTCTTATTTTTATTTTTTCATTTTTTAAAAAAATTTTATTGATGTAAAATTTACTTACAATGTTGTATTAGTTTCAGGTATACTGCAAAGTAATTCAGTTATATATATATATATATATATATATATATATACTTTGTTCTACATTCTCTTCCCTTATAGGTTATTACATATTTAGGATAGTTCCCTGTGCTATACAGTAGGTTCTTGTTGTTTATCTATTTTATATGTAGGAGGGTGCATCTATTAATCCCAAACTCCTAATTTACCCCTCTCCCACTTTTACCCTTTGGTAACTGTAAACTTGTTTTCTATGTCTGTGAGTCTGTTTCTGTTTTGTAAATAAGTTCATTTGCATCATTTTTTAGATTTGACATGTAAGCAATATCACATGACATTTGTCTTTATCTGTCTGGCTTACTTCACTTAGTATGATAATCTCTAGGTCCATCCATGTTACTGCAAATGACATTATTTCATTCTTTTTGATGGCTGAGTAATACTTTATTGTGTATATATATCACATGTTCTTTATTCATTCATCTGTCGATGGATTGCTACCATGTCTTGGCTATAGTAAATAATGCCACATGAACATTGGGGTGCATCTATCTCTCTGAATTATGGTCTTCTCCAGAAATATGCCCAGGAGTGGGATTGCTGGGTCATATGGTAACTCTAGTTTTTTAAGAGACCTTCATACTGTTCTCCATAGTGGTTGCACCAATTTACATTCCCACCAATAGTGTAGGAGGGTTCCCTTTTCTTCACACTCTCTCCAGCATTTGTTATTTGTAGATTTTTGATGATGGTCGTTCTGACTGGTGTTAGGTGATACCTCATTGTAGTTTTGATTTGCATTTCTCTAATAATTTGTGATGTTGAGAATCTTTTCATGTGCCTTTTGGCAATCTATAAGTCTTCTTTGGAGAAATGTCTATTTAGATCTTCAGCCCATTTTTTGATTGGGTTCTTTTTTTTTTTTTTGGCAACTATATTCAACTATTATTTTATTTTCTCATTTGTCTTCAAGTCTGTAGCATGCTGCAAAAATGCCATGGGATCTGAAAACTGTTACAGTAAGCAACCACTATATCAATCAGTTCTCTTATGAGTTCCATTTTGCAATTCAACTACAAACTTCTTTTTTTATATATATTGAGCTGCATGTGCTGTTTGTATGTTTTGGAAATTAAGGCATTGTCAGTTGCATAATTTGCAAATATTTTCTCCCAGTCTGAAGGTTGTCTTTTAGTTTTGTTTATGCCTCCCTTTGCTGTGCAAAAGCTTTTAAGTTTAGTTAGGTCTCATTTGTTTATTTTTAAAATTTCCATTACTCTAAGAGACAGATCCAAAAAGATATTGCTGCGATTTATGTCAAAGATTGTTCTGCCTATGTTCGCCTCTAGAAGTTTTATAGCGTCCGTCTTTACATTTAGGTCTTTTATCCATTTTGAGTTTTTCATTGTGTGTAGTGTTAAAGAATGTTCTAATGTCATTTCTGTTTTTGTACCAGTACCATATTGTTTTGATGACTGTAACCTTATAGTATAGTCTGAAGTCAGAGAGCTTTATTCCTCCATTTCTTTCTCAAGATTTCTTGAGCTATTCAGGGTCTTTTGTGGTTCCATACAAATTAGAAAAAAATTATTTTCTAGGCCTGTGAAAAATGCCATTTGATAGGGATTGCCTTGAATCTTTAGAGATTGCCTTGGTTGCTATAATCATTTTGACAATATTGATTCTTCCAATACAAGAACATGGTGTATCTTTACATCTGTTTGGGTCATCTTTGATTTCTTTCATCAGTGTCATAGCTTTCAGAGTATAGGTCTTTTACTTCCTTAGGTAGGTTTATTCCTAGGTATTTTATTCCTTTTGATTCAGTGGTAAATGAGATTTTTCCCTTAATTTCTCTTTCTGATAGTTCATTGTTAGTGTATAGAAATACAACAAATTTGTGTATTAACTTTGTTTACTGCAACTGTACTGAATTCATTGATGAGCTCTAGTAGTTTTCTGGTAGTGTGTTTAGGATTTTTTATGTATAGTATCGTGTCATCTGCAAGAAGTGGCAGTTTTACTTCTTTTCCAATTTGGATTCATTTTATATTTTTTTCCCTTTCTGAAGGCTAGGGACTAGATGAAGAAAAAGCTTTTGATAAGATTCAACACGATTTATGAAAAAAATCTCTCCAGAAAGTGGGCATAGAGGGAACATACTTCAACATAATAAAGGCCATATATGACAACCCCACAGCTAACATCATACTTCATGGTGAAATGCTGAAAGCATTTCCTCTAAGATCAGGAACAAGAGAAGGATGCCCACTCTCGCCACTTTTATTCAACATAGCTTTGGAAGTTCACAATGTATTGTTGGATTCAGTTTGCTAGTATTTTGTTGAGGATTTTTGCATCTATGTTCATCAGTGATATTGGCCTATAATTTTCTTTTTTGCAGTATCTTTGTCTGGTTTTGGTTTGAGGGTGATGGTGGCCTCACAGAATGAGTTTGGAAGTTTCCTTCCTCCACAATTTTTCTGAATAGTTTAAGAAGGATAGGTCTTAACTCTTCTCTAAATGTTTGGTAGAATTCAAACCAGATGTGAAGCCATCTGGTCCTTTTGTTTGTTGGGAGTTTTAAAATCACAGTTTCAATTTCAGTACTTGTAATTGGTCTTTTTATATATTTTTAAAAAATTTCTTCTTGGTCCAGTATCGGGAGGTCATACATTTCTAAGATTTTGTCCATTTCTTCCAGGTTGTCCATTTTATTGTCATATAGTTGCTTGTAATAGTCTCTTATTTTCCTTTGTATTTCTGTGATGTTAGTTGTAACTTCTTTTTCATTTCTAATTTTATTGATTTGAGCCTTGTCCTTTTTTCTCTTGATGAGTCTGGCTAAAGCTTTATCAATTTTGTTTATTTTTTCAAAGAACCAGCTTTTCGTTTCATTGATCTTTTCTATTTTTTTTAGTCTCTAATTCATTTATTTCTTCTTTCATCTTTATAATTTCTTTCCTTCTACTAATTTTGCGTTTTGTTTGTTCTTCTTTCCCTAGGTGCATTAGGTGTAACATTACATTGCTTATTTGAGATTTTTCTTGTTTTGTGGAGTAGGCTAATACTACTATAAACTTCTTCTTAGAACTGCTTTTGCTGAGTCCCATAGGTTTTGCATCATTGTGGTTTTTTTTCACTTTAACTATTTTTTTTATTTCCTTTTGATTTCTTCAGTGATCCACTGGTTGTTTAGTAGCATGTTGTTTACCTTCCATGTGTTTCTGTTTTTTTGCTGTTTTTTTCTTGTAGTTGACTTCTAATCTTATAGTGTTGTGGTTGGAAAAGATGCTTGGTATGATTTCAATTTTCTTAAATTTACTGAGGCTTGCTTTGTGGCCCAGCATATGATCTGTCCTGGAGAATGTTCCATGTACATTTGAAAAGAATGTCTATTCTTCTGCTTTCAGGTGGAATGCTCTATAAATATCATTTACATCCATTTAGTCTATTATGACATTTAAGGCCTTATTTTGTTTCCTTATTGATTTTCTGTCCTGGATGATCTGTCCATCGATGTAATAGGGTGTTAGTTCTCCACTATTATTGTGTTACTGTTGATTTCTCCTTTTATGGCTGTTAGCATTTGCCTTATATATTAAGATGCTCCTATGTTAGGTACATATAGATTTACAATTGTTATATCGTCTTCTTGGATTGATCCCATTGTCATTATGTAGTGTCCTTCTTTGTCTTTTGTAACATTTTTTATTTTAATGTCTATTTTGTCTGATATGAGTATTGCTACTCCATCTTTCTTTTGATTTCCATTTGCATGGAATACCTTTTTCCATCCCCTCGCTTTCAGTCTGTATGTGTCTCTAGATCTGAAGTGGGTCTCTTGTAGATAGCATATATATACAAGTATTCTTTTTGTATTCATTTATCTAGTCTATATGTTTCAGTTGGAGCTTTTATCTGTTTATATTTAAGGTACTTATCAATATGGATATTCTTATTGCCATTGTGTTCATTGTTTTGGATTTGTTTTTGTAGGTTTTTTCTTCCCTTCCTCTTTTCTTCTCCTGTGATTTAAAGACTATTTTTAGCATTGTTTTTGGATTCCTTTTTCTTTTTTGTGTGTACATCTATTATAGATTTTTGGTTCATGGTTACCATGAAGTTTTTATATAGCGCTCTCTCTCTCTCTCTCTCTCTCTCTATATATATATATATGTGTATATATGTGATTGTTTTAATATACTGCTGTCTTAATTTCAAATACATTCCCAATATACTGCATTCCCAATATACTCCTCTCCTCCTCTCATGATTACTGATTTAGATACCATATTTGTGGATGACTTCCTACCTTTACTTATGTTTGCCTCTACCAGTGAGCTTTCCCCTTTTGTAATTTCCTGTTTCTTGTTGTGGGCTTCTCTTTTCTGTCTAGAGAAGTTCCTTTAGCATTTGTTGTAAAGCTGGTTTGGTGGTGCTGTACTCTTTGCACTTTTGCTTGCCTGTAAAGTGTTTTGATCTCTCCATGAAATCTGAATGAGAGCCTTGCAGGGTATTCTTGGTTGTAGATTTTTCCCTTTCATCACTTTAAATACATGATTCCACTCCCTTCTGGCCTGAAGAGTTTCTTCTGAAAAATCAGCTGGTATGGGGCTTCCCTGGTGGCGCAGTGGTTGAGAGTCCGCCTGCTGATGCAGGGGATATAGGTTCATGCCCCGGTCAAGGAAGACCCCACATGCCACAGAGCGGCTGGGCCTGTGAGCCATGACCGCTGAGCCTGCATGTCCAAAGCCTGTGATCCACAGCGGGAGAGGCCACAAAAGTGAGAGGCCTGCGTACCACACACACACACAAAAATCAGCTGATAACTTTATGGGGATTCCCTTGTATGTTATTTGTTGCTTTTCCCTTGTTTTTAATATTTTTTCTTTATCTTTTATTTTTGTCAATTTGATTATTTTGTGTCTCTGCATGTTCCTCCTTGGGTTAATCCTGTATGGGACTCTGTATGCTTCCTGGACTTGGGTGACTGTTTCCTTTCCCATGTTAGGGAAGTTTTCAGCTATTATTCCTTCAAATATTTTCTCAGGCCCTTTCTCTCCATCTTGTCCTTCTTGGACCCATATAATGCAAATGTTGCTTTGTCCCAGAGGTCTGGTAAACTGTCTTCATTTCTTTTTATTATTTTTAAAAATTCTGTTCTTTGGTAGGGATTTCTGCCACTCTGTCTTCCAGCTCACTTATCTGTTCTTCTGCCTCATTTATTCTGCTATTTATTCCTTTTAGTCTGTTTTTCATTTCAGACATTGTATTCTTCAGCTCTGTTTAGTCCTTTATTTTTTCTAACTCTTTTCTTAGAAATTCTTGTAACTTTTCTCTCTGTGCGTCCACTTCTTTCCCAATTTCTTGGGTCATCTTTACAATCATTACTCTGAACTCTTTCCTAGTAGATTGCCTATCTCCACGTCACTTAGTTGTTCTTTTGGGGTTTTATCTTGTTCCTTTGTCTGGAACATATTCCTGTGCCATCTCATTTTGTCTAAATTTCCATTTATATATTTATCTATGTAGAAGGTTAGTTACATATCTTGACCTTGGAGAAGTGGCCCTCTTTAGGATGTCCTGTGTATCCCAGCAGTACACTCCTCTCTCATCACCTAAGAAGGGACCAGCTGGTCTCAGGGTAGTTTCTGAACTGTGTTTACAGATTTAGTTCCAAAGGCTGTGGGATTTTAGTTTTATTGTTTCTGGTGTCTGTCCCTGGTAGGTGAGTCTGGTCTAGAGGCTTGTGCAGGCTTCCTAGTGGGAGGGGCCAGTGCCTGCCCACTGGTGGGTGGAGCTGTGTCTTGGCTGTTTTGTGGGCAGGGCTATGTCAAGGAGCATGTCTGGAGGTTGCTGTGGGCTCAGAAAGTCTTTAGGCAGCCTGTCTTCTGATGAGTGGGACTGGGTTCCCATCTTAGGTCGTTTGGCCTGAGGCGTCCCAGCACTGGAGCTTACAGGCTTTTGGGTGGAGCCAGGTCTTTGTGCTAATGACCCAAGCAAGATGTCAGCCTTCAGATGAGTACCCAGATTATGTTCATCACCCACTTTTGTGTCACCAGAGAGAGCCACAGTCACCCCTGCCTCCCCAGGAGACCATCCAATACCAGCAGGTAGGTCTGGCCCAGGCTCCTATGAAGTCATCGCTTTTGTCCTGGGTCCAAGTGTGCATTAGACCTTGTGTGCACCCTCCAAGAGTGGAGTCTCTCTCCTCCAGTCTTTTGGATCTCCTGTGATCAAATCTCACTGACCTTCAAGCCAAATGCTCTGGGGGCTCCTCCTCTCAATGCCAGATCCCCAGACTGGGGAGCCTGATATGGGGCTCAGAACTCTCACTCCCATGGGAGAACTTCTGTGATATAATTATTTTCCAGTTTGTGGGTAGCCCACCTGGGGGTATGGGGTTTGATTATATCACATGTGCACCCCTCCTACCATCTTGTTGTTGTTTCTTCTTTGTCTTTAGATGTAGAGTGTCTCTTTTTGTAGGTCTTATTCTTTTTACTGATGGTTGTTCAGCAGTTAGGTGTGACTTTTGTGTTCTCATGGGAGGAGGTGAGCTCAAGGTCCTTCTACTTCACCATCTTTTCTCGAGTCCTATGTATACTTCTTGACCCATGGATTAAGGTTATAATAGGAAGAGCAAAGTGAGGACCTGACCACTACCTACCACCCTGTAACCCTATCCTTATGATAGAAAATAAGAAGACACTGTGTTTCTGAATGAATGCAGAAATTAAAACCACTGTCAAATACTCAAAAAACTCAGAGTGGTGGTCTCCATTCAATTATTCTATCCAGCCTCTTAATAGAACATATATATCATGACAGAAGTCAGTGGACTGTTGTAAACTTAACGAGGGTATAGCCTTTATTGAAGCTGTTCTGCTGCTGTAGTGTGTTTACTGGTACAGAGCAATACTGTCGCTAGGATTTACTTTGTGCCAATTCCTTTATTTGAAATTTACATTAGAGTCAGTTCTCTTTTATACAGCAAGGGCAACAGTACATTTTTACTGTATTGCCTCAGGACTATGATAATTCTCTTGCTCATAATTAAAATATTACCTGCTGGAAACTTGGTCATGGTCACTTTCTGAAAAGGTCCAAACTCTAGGTGACTTCACTTTGCTTACATTCTCCCTGAATATATACCAAAGGCATCCTCTTGACCTATGTCCAACTTAAAGAAGAGGAAAGAAATTTAGTCCAAACCCCATATCATGATGCTCTGTGTTGACATTAACTGGAAATGTGTTGCTGCCACATTATTGCCATATCAGGGTAATTACAACGTATAGAGGTTGAGGACAAACCTTCTGGGAGATAGAGTGGCAATCACTAAACCTGGTCATCTACTGTCTGTGGAAGAGAAGTAGTTGGAACTCATAGGCACTAACTTGTGTGCAGAGGTAAGTGTGGACAGTTGGTCAGTCACCTGGCAAGAACAAACCTGGAAGACTGATATTAGGTAGGTCTGACAGAGGGATATATAGGTGGATTTGTGTTAGTGCATACAAAATATGTGAGTCTTTATGCTTTATGGTAAAGTTCAAGGGAAAGCAACTGCCACAGAGGAGATATTTAGCCACAGGTGAAGATGATACGTGCTGTGTAATTAGGTAGCTTCTCTCCTGTGTCATCTAAATAGTTTTACAGTAAGTCCATAGACAGGGTGGACAGAGTGACATGAATGAAGACTATGCGTTTTTCAAATAAAATGAAATCTCAGCAAACCACCTAGCTGTTGACACTCATGATGCCCAACCTGCCAGCAAAAAAGAAAGATGTTGAGCCCTTGATATTGCAAAGGGAACACTGCCTGCTAACTGAAGTCTAGTCAGTTACATTATAACAGTTTTGTACTTTGAAGGGTTCATCTTTACCAGAATTAATACATATTCCAGACAGAGGATGCTTCTCTGGCTGTGATATCTCTGTAGCATCATCATCTGAGTACTTACAGAATATGTTCAATATGTTGAACATGGTATCAAATACAATGTTGATTCAGGCCAAGGGGCATATTTTATACAAAAGAGTTGGTGCAGTGGGCTTAGAATCACTGACATCACTAATAATTTCATATGCCCTATCAATGAGAAACAATCAGACTGATAGAAGATTTGCAGGCACATGTAAGTTTTAGGGGATGCACCTTAGGAAGTTCAGTGCTGCCTTCCAGGAAACACAACATGCACTGAATCATTTGCCAAAATATGGTAGCATGTTCCAGTAGCTACATTAAGTGGATCACCGAGTTGAGGGACTGAAGCAGGATATCTGATCATCACATCTACTGAGTCCTTTGAACTTTTGTTTCTCTTTGCTGCAGCTTTAAGTTCTGCTATGAAAGATGTCCTAGTTTTCAAGGTGAAAACACTTCTACCAGAGGACATATTAATGGTGATGCTGAACTAGGAGCTGCAACTAACACCCATCCACTTAAGGCTACCAATGCGGTTTGAAGTACTGGCAAAGATGAAGAAATCTAGGGTGGGTAGTGATGTGATGAAGGGGGTTTCTGCAGCAGAGTCTATAGCTTTTATTTTTTTTAATTAATGTTTTTTTCTTAAGTGTTCTGAGAGTTTGATCTTCACAGATACTCTGCTTGATTTAACTTGTACTTTCACAACTGGTAAAGAAATATTCCAAAAGTGGTACCCCACTTTGCAGTATAGAACCCAGCAGAAGGGCACCATCAGATCTAAATACCACGAAGAATGAACTATATCAGACACATCTGTATTGTATCCTATTTTCTAAACCTTTCCTATCCCCTGAGCTTTTGGTCATGCTCAACCCTAGGCGCTCCCATAGGGACCAACTCTGTATAGCCCTTCCAGGCTCTGTCTCCTAAGGCTGATATCCAGAGTCTTTGGCTCCTTTCAGTTAATTCTGGACTCACATATATAATAGCACCATTTTTCAGAGGAGGGCAGAGCAGTTGCCAAAGGGACCAGACAGCACTCCTCAGAAGTGTAAAGTTCATTCACCAATGAGTGACAGAGGAATGTCCTCTCCATTCTCTCCTCTAATAGACTAATCCAAAGCATAGTTTCAATAGTTTCAGTAGAGACTGCCCAGGGCCAGCTCACATGGTCAGGGACCAGTCATTGCTCTTCCTGAAGCGGCAGCCAACTGAATCACATACCACCAGAAATTTGCTTCTCTTCCTTCCTGGCCTCATAATATGCTCTCCTCACTCACTCTGCCCTGGGATTGTACCTGGTTAATTATTACCACTCAAGGTTTTGTTCAGATTCTGTTTTCTAGAAAACGTGGGCTAAAATAAAAGAAAGTATTCTAAATGAAACTGGGTCATTTGCAGAGACGTGGATGGACCTAGAAACTGTCATACAGAGTGAAGTAAGTCAGAGAAAAACAAATATTGTATATTAAAGCATATATGTGGAATCTAGAAAAATGGTATAGATGATCTTATTTGCAAAGCAGAAACAGAGACACAGATGTAGAGAGAACAAATATATGGATGCATGCAAGGGGGAAGAGGGGTGGGATGAATTGGGAGATCAGGATTGACATATATATACTATTGATACTATGTATAAAATAAGTAACTAATGAGACCCTACTGTATAGCACAGGGAACTCTACTCAGTGCTCTGGGTGACCTAAATGGGAAGGAAATCCAAAAAATAGAAGATATATGTATAGCTGATTCACTTTGCTGTACAACAGAAACTAACACAACATTGTAAAGCAACTATACTCCAATAAAAATTATTAAAAAATGAAAATATTCTAGATGGGGGTAATCCCATCACAATGTACTTATATATCAGATCATCACATTACACAATTTAAATATCTTATAAATTTGTCAATTATACCTCAATAATAAGTAAATTTTAAAAACCACCTTAAAGCTGTGGGTAAAACCACAACTTTTAATCTGCTTTATTGAGAAAGCAAGAGAAGATGTAGTATAGAGGAGGTAAACCTTAGTCTTTTATAGTATAGTCCAAGAAATAATGTCTAGTATTAAAAATCAAGGTGAGTCAGTATAAACATGTTATTTATGAATAGGGAAGTCAATACCAGAAAAAAATTCTAAAAGACCTTGTAGTGAGACTATGGACCAGGGAGAAGTAGGGAAAAAGACTTTAGTTTTTTCCATAAGCCATTTAGTATTACTTGACTTTTAAAAGTATATTCATGTATTTTTTTGCCTAAATAAAAAAGTGCTGGGGGGGCTTCCCTGGTGGCGCAGTGGTTGAGAGTCCGCCTGCCGATGCAGGGGACACGGGTTCGTGCCCCGGTCCGGGAAGATCCCACATGCAGTGGAGCACCTGGTCCCGTGAGCCATGGCTGCTGAGCCTGCGTGTCCGGAGCCTGTGCTCTGCAACGCAAAAAAAAAAAAAGTGCTGGAATTGTTAACAATTGTTAAAAAATTATCTTTCACTTCTTAGATGATTAATAGAGAACTCATCTTTATGATAAACTCATATAGGATAAGTATAGGTTTAGCTTGAACTGAATGCATTTAACTATGCAACTAGACAGTGATAACTATCTAAAATTAAGCATACGACCTCTGGTTATACCTTGAATGCGGTCTTTGCTGAATAAACTATGTGACTTATCACTGAGAAAAAAGTGCATCTCTTTGTAATAGGCACCCAGGTTGAATAACGGTCTCACCCTGGTTTAATTTATTTAAAAACTATTTTATTTGTTTATCCACACAGACACACACACCACGATGTATGCAAATGGATGCAAGTGGATTCCAGATAGCCTTTGGTATTTGTGCTTTTCAGTTAAGTAGCTATTCTAGCAATGGCACACAGTTCATATCGTGCCATTGTCAATCATTGAGAAGAATAGCCTTTCACGTAAATATATTTTCCACATTATACCACCCAAGTCTTGTATAAGATAAAATGAGTAAGATTGTAATTCTCTGTTCTTGACCTTTATATGTGCTGTGAAAGAAATGCACTCTAAGATATATTTATCATTACCACCATTATTATTATTCAAAAATGGTGTGACTGACAGGGCCGGTTCCCAAGTTATTTTTTCTTTCAATCACAAGTTCTCATTCTTGACTCAGAGGCAGAAATGTTATGCAAAGTGAGATATTTGAAAGGTGAACAGTACATCTTTCTGACTATAAAAACTCTCCCACTGTAACATCTCAGAAAGCTACAAACTTCTCTGTTATTGGAGGTGCCTCTGAGGGGATACTAAGTTATTGCATTTATTTAAGGAAGGCAAGAGAGGGTACAAAATCTTTTCTGAATTTGTTATGAGACTTTCTGGGCGACTGTGACGTGGTTAAGTTATTCATATTCAGGAGTGTGGTGTCTCACGACTGTAATATAGTTGGTTATAAACATAAAGCTTTCAAATGATTTTGTTGGATTCAGTAATAGTGCACCCGCATTTTCTTTAATAGTAAAATCCTAAAATAATAGAACCTTAGTGTCTGAAGGTCATTACTCACAGTCTCTTCTTTCCCTGTCTATCGTTTGGCATTTGCTTTTACTTTTCGATTGACAGCTTGCTGCATCACGATGGAAAACTTCCATGTTAGAATAAGTGTAGACAGGGATTAGCCTACGTAGAAGAAAAGAAAAAGATTAAGGCATCACTAACATAAACATGATGAAATCTCATTAATTCAGCTGAAGTAGAGGAAGCATCCTAATAATTTGAAGTGCAAATTACTTTTTTCTTTTTTTTTTTTTTTTTGCGGTACGCGGGCCTCTCACTGTTGTGGCCTCTCCCATTGCGGAGCACAGGCTCCGGACGCGCAGGCTCAGCGGCCATGGCTCACGGGCCCAGCCGCTCCGCGGCATGTGGGATCTTCGCGGAACGGGGCACGAACCCGTGTCCCCTGCACCAGCAGGCGGACTCTCAACCACTGCGCCACCAGGGAAGCCCTCGCAAATTAGTTTTAAAGGAAGAGTTTCAATCATTCCCAGGGCATTCAACAATTAAAGCTAATATACAAATACAACCAAGTAGAAATACCGCCAAACCTTATTTAAGGCACAAATAAGGCTCATTTTTAATTATAATTGGTATGTAAATGGTTGCTTCTAATTTAATTGAAAAGAGATTGTTACCTTAAGTAAAACATTTCTCCCTCATATTTTGTTTACACTATTAATTTCCTTGCCAGGTCCTTTTTTTTTTTATTAGTGCAAGGAAAGTGTCTACTCCAGTGCTTGTCTGAATCAGCATAAAATCAGTTTAAAGTTATTCATAATAAACAACTTAAAACATTAATTTTTACTTGTGGATTATGAGCCCATATTTGGGTGCTTTTGTTGATTAAATGTGTGTCAGCAAAGAGAAGTCACCTGGAGTTTGGACTTTTTCAGAAAGTGATCATGACCAAGTTTCCTGCAAGTAATATTTTATTTATGAGCAAGAGAATTAGAATAATCCTGAGGCAATACAGTAAAAATGTACTGTTGCCCTTATTGTGTAAAGGAGAACTTACTCTAATGTAAATTTAGAAAAGAAATTCAGAAAGTAAAGGCATAGAGGATACTTCTTTATATCCTATAACAATATACATTTTCTTAAACAAATTTTTTTGAAAAACCTAGCATGAAAGGTCAAACTTTAATAAAAAGAACTTATTTATAATTGTTTAATATTTTCTAATGAGAAATACAAAAATTAGCTGCTTAATAATGCACATGCATAAATGTTATACATTATAAACTAAAGCAAATGATAATAGTATTTAATTGCTTAGGAACTTTTTGAAATAGTGAAACTATTCATCTTTCTGAGGGTATATACATTTCCACTAAAAGGAAAAACTCATTCAAACAAAATCTGATTCCTGAAATTCACTGTTTGATAGAAAAACATTTTAATAAAACTTTTGTTATACTGTTTTGCTTAGTTCATAAAATAAACCTTTCAAACATATACAAATTAAGATTAAACCAAGAACACACACACATTTATATATTATATATTGTGTACATTTCCATACTTTTTAATTAAAAAGTTATTTTTGAAATTTAATGAAGCTGCATAGATCTGTAACATCTGATTTCTGCTCTTGATTTAGATTTGATAGTCTTGCCACATCAAAATTAAATAAGCAACATCAATTTTCTTTTAGTATGCGTATAGACCATTTTGTATGTAAACATTTATTTCATCTGAAATTCTTTAGAGCATGTTATAAAAATTAATTGAATTTCATTGTTGTCTCCAAATAGCCGGTTGCTCACACGTGTTGTAAAATGGTACATTTACTATACATTGCCATAAAAACTAAATTAAGTTTGTTTCAGAACACTTTTTGACAACGGCTTATCTGTGTATGTTTGCCACTGACTCATATTATTCTTGGTCACTTTATAATATACTTTAAATTTTTCTTTAGATAAGGTCAGCTCAGTTTTTATGTTGATAATTTTCTTGGCCTATTGTGAAATATTGATTTTTAGTGTTATTTAAGGGTATTTTATAAATGCTAATTAATGTTTCACTGAGAATATCACTGTGAATAAATAAATTGATTATGTAACATGAAGAGAATTGGCTTCATTCTGTCCAAAAACAACTTAATTCATCCTACCCAAAAGCAGGAACCAAAATAGAATAAGCTTCCATGTCTAGCAATGTGAAATTCATCTAAAATTTTTGTTTTGGTTTGGCTTCAGGATTTTCAGAATCGTGCCTAGCCTTACAAAATGCGTTGCAAAGATTCCCAACTGCTTATTCTTCAGACAAATTAATCTCATTATTTTGACCTTATGAAATTGATTCTGATTTTATATTGTAGAAATACATGTATACGTTATCTTTACTTCAGTATACTTTATAAAATGCACAGACTTGATGTGTAAACTGAAATGAGTTTTGAAAAATACATACAACACTGCAATTGAGATCCTTAAGAAGCAGATATTTCCATATCCCCAGGAAGTTTTCTAATGTTTTCACAGTCAACACCCCTCCTAACCTCAGACCTGTTCTTGACTTTCATCTAGTGAAATAATTAAATACATATTGTTTGTGGGCACATTAACATCAGACTCATCTAGAAAATTATTCCATGATGCCACGTATATCACAATGTTTTTATTTATTTCAGAATGCATCTCATTTTATAAATTTTCCAAAATATATGCATTTATTCTCCTCTCGACAGACATTTCAGTTATTTACAGTTTGAGTTACTATGAAAGAAACTGCTGCAAACATTTATGTATAAGTTTTGTGGAGACATGTTTTAGTTTTTCTTGGGAAAATAAGAGTGAAATTGCTGCATCATACTACATTTTAAGATACTGCCAAACTTTTTCCATTTGATGTTATGGAATTTTATATTCCTTCAAGCTTGTTTGGGAGTTTCAGTTGCGCTACTCAGTTGACATATTGTCCTTTTTAAATGTTGGCATTCCAGCAGGTGTGTAGTTATAGGTCACAGTCATTTTAAATTTCCATTTTACTAATGCATAATTATGTTGAACATCTTTTAATGTGCACATGTGTGTGTATGTGTATTAGACATTCATGTATCTTGGGAAAGGTCTATAAAGATCCGTCACCCATTTTTGCTGAGGTTTAGTCTTCTTGATATATTTTAGTTATATAATACACACGTGATATTTTTGGAGATATATATATTTATATACACATACATAGGTATAAGTAATTTTTTCAAACCTGTGTGCTTTTTAAATTTTTTTAGTGTAATTTAAAAAAGCAAAATGTTTTAACAAGTACAAATTATAATTCTTATTCTCATTGTTAGCAACTTTTGAATCCACCTAACAAATTTTTCCTACTCTAAATTCATAAAAATGTTCTCATATATTTTTTCTAAAAGTTTCATATTTGTATCTTTTATATTTTAGTTCAGACCCACTTTATTTTTTAAATTTTATTGAAGTATAGTTGACTTACAATGTCATATTTAATTTCTTCTGTATAGCAAAGTGACTCATTTATACATATATATATATATTCTTTTCCATTATGGTTTATCACCAGATATTGAATATAGTTCCCTGTGCTATACAGTAGGCCCTTGTTTTTTATCCATCCTATGTATAATAGTTTGCCTCTGCTAATCCCAAACTCCCATTCCTTCCTTCCCTTACGCCCCCATTCCCTTGGCAACCACAAGTCTATTCTCTGTGAGTCTGTTTCTGTTTTGAGATATGTTCATTTGTGTCATATTATAGATTCTACATGTAAGTGATATCATATGGTATTTGTCTTTCTCTTTCTGACTTCACTTAGTATGATCATCTCTAGGTTCATCCATGTTCATCATCTCTAGGTTCATCTCTAGGTTCATCCATCGAAAAGAATATTTCATTCTTTTCGATGGCTGAGTAATTTTCCATTATATATATGTACTGTGTCTTCTTTATCCATTCATCTGTCAATGGACATTTAGGTTGTTTCCATGTCTTGGCTATTGTGAATAGTGCTGCTATGAACATAGTGGTGTATGTATCTTTTTGAATTATAGTTTTCTCTGGGTATATGCCCAGGATTGGGATTGCTGGATCATATGGCAACTCTAATTTTAGCTTTTTGAGGAACCTCCATGCTATTTTCCATAGTGACTGCACCAACTCACATTCCCACAAACAGTGTAGGAGGGTTCCCTTTTCTTCACACCCTCTCCAGCATTTGCTATTTGTAGACTTTTTGTTGATGGATATTCTGAACACTGTGAGGTGGTACTTCATTGTACTTTGGATTTGCATTTCTCTAATAATTAGCGATGTTGAGCATCTTTGCATGTGCTTATTGGCCATCTGTATTTCTTCTCATGAAGAAGTGTTTATTTAGGTTTTCTGCCCATTTAAAAATTTTTTTGTTGTTGTTATTCAGTTGTATGAGCTGTTTGTGTATTTTGGAAATTAATCCCTTGTTGGTCAGATCATTTGCAAGTATTTTCTCCCATTCTGTAGATTGCCTTTTTATTTATGGTTTCCTTTGCTCTGCAAAAGCTTATAACTTTGATTAGGTCCCATTTGTTTATTTTTCCTTTTAATTCTATTTCCTTGGGAGACTAACCTAAGAAAACATTGCTATGATTTATATCAGAGAATGTTTTGCCTGTGATCTCTTCTAGGATTTCTATGGTGTCATGTCTTACATTTATCTTTAAGCCACTTTGAGTTTATTTTTGTGTAGGGTGTGAGGGTGTGTTTTAACTTCATTGATTTACATGCAGCTATCCAACTTTCCCAGCATGAGTTGCTGAAGAGACTTTCTTTTTCCCATTGTATATTCTTTCCTCCGTTGTCAGTGGTTAATTGACCATAGATGTGTGGGTTTATTTCTGGGCTCTTTTCTCTGTTCCATTGATCCATGTGTCTGTTTTTGTGCCAAAACCATGTTGTTTTGATTACTGTAGTTTTGCAGTATTGTCTGAAGTCTGGGAGGGTTATGCCTCCTGCTTTGTTCTTTTTCTTCAAGATTGCTTTGTCATTTCTGGGTCTTTCATGGTTCCATATACATTTTTGGATTATTTATTCTGGTTCTGTTAAAAATGTCATGGGTAGTTTGATAGGGATCACATTAAATCTGTAGATTGCTTTGGGTAGTATGGCCATTTTAACAGTATTAATTCTACCAATCTAAGAGTTCAGGATATATTTCCATTTCATTGAATCATCTTCAGTTTTCTTTATTAATGATTTATAGTTCTCAGCATCTAAATCTTTCCACTTCTTGGTCAGATTTATCCTAAGTTGTTTTTTTTTGCGATTTTTAGAGGTATTGTTTTTGCCATCCTTTTTCCGATATTTCATTGTTAGTGTAAAGAAATGCAACCAATTTCTATATGTTAATCTGGTATCCTGCTACCATTTAGGGTTTTCTGTATATAGTATCATGTCATGTGTATAAAATGACAGTTTTACCTCTTCCCTTCAAATTTGGATACATTTGTTTTTCTTGTCTGATTGCTGTGGCTAGGACTTCCAGTACTATGCTGAATAGAAGTGGTGAGAGTGGGCATCCTTGTCTTGTTCCAGATTTTAGGCGGAAGGCTTTCAGCTTTTCACCATTGAGTATTATATTGGCTGTGGGTTTGTCATAAATATCTTTTATTATTGGAAATTAATCCCTTGTTGGTCAGATCATTTGCAAGTATTTTCTCCCATTCTGTAGATTGCCTTTTTATTTATGGTTTCCTTTGCTCTGCAAAAGCTTATAACTTTGATTAGGTCCCATTTGTTTATTTTTCCTTTTAATTCTATTTCCTTGGGAGACTAACCTAAGAAAACATTGCTATGATTTATATCAGAGAATGTTTTGCCTGTGATCTCTTCTAGGATTTCTATGGTGTCATGTCTTACATTTATCTTTAAGCCACTTTGAGTTTATTTTTGTGTAGGGTGTGAGGGTGTGTTTTAACTTCATTGATTTACATGCAGCTATCCAACTTTCCCAGCATGAGTTGCTGAAGAGACTTTCTTTTTCCCATTGTATATTCTTTCCTCCGTTGTCAGTGGTTAATTGACCATAGATGTGTGGGTTTATTTCTGGGCTCTTTTCTCTGTTCCATTGATCCATGTGTCTGTTTTTGTGCCAAAACCATGTTGTTTTGATTACTGTAGTTTTGCAGTATTGTCTGAAGTCTGGGAGGGTTATGCCTCCTGCTTTGTTCTTTTTCTTCAAGATTGCTTTGTCATTTCTGGGTCTTTCATGGTTCCATATACATTTTTGGATTATTTATTCTGGTTCTGTTAAAAATGTCATGGGTAGTTTGATAGGGATCACATTAAATCTGTAGATTGCTTTGGGTAGTATGGCCATTTTAACAGTATTAATTCTACCAATCTAAGAGTTCAGGATATATTTCCATTTCATTGAATCATCTTCAGTTTTCTTTATTAATGATTTATAGTTCTCAGCATCTAAATCTTTCCACTTCTTGGTCAGATTTATCCTAAGTTGTTTTTTTTTGCGATTTTTAGAGGTATTGTTTTTGCCATCCTTTTTCCGATATTTCATTGTTAGTGTAAAGAAATGCAACCAATTTCTATATGTTAATCTGGTATCCTGCTACCATTTAGGGTTTTCTGTATATAGTATCATGTCATGTGTATAAAATGACAGTTTTACCTCTTCCCTTCAAATTTGGATACATTTGTTTTTCTTGTCTGATTGCTGTGGCTAGGACTTCCAGTACTATGCTGAATAGAAGTGGTGAGAGTGGGCATCCTTGTCTTGTTCCAGATTTTAGGCGGAAGGCTTTCAGCTTTTCACCATTGAGTATTATATTGGCTGTGGGTTTGTCATAAATATCTTTTATTATGTTGAGATAAGTTTGCTCTATATCCACTTTGGTAAGAGTTATTATCATGAATGGATGATGAATTTTGTTGAATGCTTTTTCTGCATCTATTGAGATGATCATGTGGTTTTGTCTTTTATTGATGTGGTGTGCCACATTGATTGCTTTGCATATGTTGAACCATTCTTGTGAGCTTGGGATGAATCCCACATGGTCGTGGTGTATGTTTGTGTTGCTGGATTTGGTTTGCTAATATTGTGTTGAGAATTTTTGCATCTATATTCATCAAATATATTGGCTTGTGATTTTCTTTTTTGGTGGCATGTTTGGTTTGGATATCAGGGTGATTGTGGCTTCATAGAATGTCTTTGGGAGTGTTCCCTCCTCTTCAGTCTTTTGTAAGAGATTGAGAAGGATCAGTAAAAGTTTTTCTTTGTATGTTTGGTAGATTTCACCTGTGAGACCATCTGCTCCTGAACTTTTGTTTGTAGGGAGTTTTCTTTTTATAATTAAATTCTATTTTACTTCTAGTGACTTGTCTGTTCAAATTATCTGTTTCTTCTTGATTCAATTTTGGTGGGCTCTGTGTTTCTCGAAACTTGTCCATTTCTTCTAGGTTGTTGACTGTACTGGCATATAATTGTTCATAGTATTCTCTAATTTTTTTTTTTTTACATTTCAGTTATTCAAACATATTTTTTGTATTTTCACTGGGATTTAAAAACTAGACTAGTATTTTCTGTGAATAAGAATGATTTTACATCTCCATTTCCAATCTTTACATTTTTCATTACCTCTGCTTGTCATATCCTCTATGTGTCAAAGACATTATATACCCCATTTTGCAAAGGTATTACGCTTGCTCTAAACAAATATGTCCCTTTTAACAATATTACAAGAAGGAAAAAACCTAGATTATTATATTTACACACAAATTTATCCTTTTTGGTTCTTTTTATTCTGTCTTGCACATCTGAGTTTCTGCACTGGTATACTTTCTGTATCACAATTTTTCTGCTTCTTGTAAGACAAGTCTGCTGGCAACACATGTTCTTAATTTTCCTTTATATGAAAGTTATTTTATTTCTCTCTAATTTTTGAAAAATATTTTCACTGGATATAGAACTCTGGGTTAACAATTTTTCTCTTTTTAGCATTTTAAATACACTTCTTTGTCTTATGGCTTCTATTTCTGATGTTAAGTAAGAAATGGTCTGTCTCGCACCTTTGTAAGTAAAGCATCTTTCTGGATGTTATCAGTTTTTATAAACATATTTTAAATTTTCAGCAGCTTGATTATTATGGGCACAAGGTACTTGTTTTTTTTCTTTTAATTCTCTTTGTGGTGGTTTATCTTCTTGGAATTTGAATTTACTTCAAAATATATGGGAAATTTTTGCCTGTTTCTTCAATACATTTCCCTGACTTCTTATTCTTTTTCTAAATCAATCTGTCTCTCTCTCTCCCTCTCTCTCTCTTTTCCATTCAGTTTGGGACTCCAATTATATATATTTATTTAAAACTTTGTTTTTCATTAATAAACTTTATTTTTATAGCAGTTTCAGATTTACAGCAAAATTGAGTGGAAAGTGCACAGAATTCCCATCTACTCTGTTTTCACATACACACACTACTGACATTCTGTACCCCAGTGGTACATTTGTTATAATTCATGAACCTACATTGACACATCATTATTACTCAGAGCCATAGTCTACATTAAGGTTCACTCTTAGTGTTGTACATTTTATGGGCTTGGACAAATGTACAATGACATATATACACCACTGTAGTATCATAAAGAATCATTTTACTGCCCTAAAAATCCTTTGTCCTCTGCTTATTCCTTCTTCTCTCCTCCCTACCCAACTTTTTGATCTTTTTACTGTCTTCATAGTTTTGTCTTTTCTGGAATGCCATATACTTGGAATCACACAGTATGTAGCCCTTTCAGATTAGCTTCTTTCACTTGGTAATATGCATTTATTTAAGTTTCCCTTATGTCTTTTTTTTTTCCACATCCAGTTTTATTTATTTATTTTTTAACATCTTTATTGGGGTATAATTGCTTTACAATGGTGTGTTAGTTTCTGCTTTATAACAAAGTGAATCAGTTATACATATACATATGTTCCCATATCTCTTCCCTCTTGCGTCTCCCTCCCACCCTCCCTATCCCACCCCTCCAGGCGGTCACAAAGCACCAAGCCTATATCCCTGTGCCATGCGGCTGCTTCCCACTAGCTATCCACCTTACGTTTGTTAGTGTGTATATATCCATGACTCTCTCTTGCCCTGTCACAACTTACCCTTCCCCCTCCCCTCCCTTATGTCTTTTCATGACTTGATGGCTCATTTCTTTTTAGTGCTGAATAATATTTCGTGGCTTGGATGTACCACAGTTTGTTTATCCATTCACCTACTGAAGGACATCTTGGTTGCTTTCAAGTTTTGTCAATTATGAGTAAGGTTTCTGTAAACATTCACATGTAGGTTTTTGTGTGAATATAAGGTATCAATTTCCTGGGGAGATACCAAGGAGTGCAATTGTTGGATTGTATGGTAAGAGTACACTCATTTTGTAAGAAATTGTCAAATTGGCTTCCAAAGTGGATGTACCATTTTGCATCCCCACAAGCAATGAATGAGAGTTTCTTTTTCTCCACATCCTCACCAGCATTTGGTGTTGTCAATGTTTTGGATTTTGGCCATTCTAATAAGTGGGTAGTGATATCTCACTGTTTTAATTTGCAAGCACCTCGTGACATATGATGCTGAACATCTTTTCAAATGCTCCCCTTCCATCTCTTTATCTTCTTCACTGAGATGCCTGTTTAGGTCTTTGACGTATTTTTTTAATCACATCGTTGGTCTTCTTACTGTTGAGATGTAAGCAGTCTTTGTATATTCTGTATAACAGTCTTTTATCAGATTTATCTTTTGCAAATCTTTTCTCTCTGTCTGTGGCTTGTCTTCTCATTCTCTTGACATCATCTTTCACAGAGAAATTTTTAATTTTAATGAAGTCCAACTTATCAATTATTTCTTTCATGGATCATGCCTTTTGTGTTGTATCTAAAAAGTCATTGCCATAACAAAGGTCATCTAGGTTTTCTCCCATGTTATCTTCTAGGAGTTGTTTTGTTTTGCTTTTATATTTAGGCCTATTATCCACTTTGAATTAATTTTGGTGAAGGGTGTAAGATCTGTGTCTAGATCCATTCTTTTCTTCTAGCACCACTTGTTGAAAATATTATCTTTGCTTCATTTCATTGCTTTTGCTCCTTTGCCAAAGATCAGTTGACCATCCTTAAATGAGTTTATGTCTGGGATCCTGGTTCTGTTCCATTGATCTCTTTTTTATTCTTTCACCAACACCAAATTGTCTTGATCACTGTAGCTTTATAAGTCTTGAAGTTGGGTAGTGTTAGTCTTCCCACTTTGTTCTTCTCCAATATCATGTTGGCTTATAGGTCTTTGCTTCTCCATGTAAACTTTAGGCTCAGTTTGTCAATAACAAAAGAAACTTGCTGGCATTTTAATTGGAATTGCATTGAATCTGTAGATCAAGTTGAGAATAATAGACATCTTCACAATGTTGCGTCTCTCTATGAACGTAAAATTCCTCTCCATTTATTTAGTTCTTCTCTGATACCTTTCATCAGAGTTTTGTAGTTTTCTTCATATAGGTCTCACAGATAATTTGTTAGGTTTCTACATAAGTATATCATTTTGGGGTGTTAATACCAATGGTACTGTTCTCAATTTCAAATTCAACTGGTTCATGGTGGTAGTATTAAGCTTTTTAATATAGTTCTTAAGCCATCTTTGTCAGGAGCTCTGCTGAGCTGGGACAGAGGGCTGAGCTGCCAAGTGTCAGAATAACAACAAGACAAAAATGAAAGAGTTAGGCCTTTAATCAGTTACTGTGATGGCAAAAGCAAGAGTCTCAAACTGGAGAGGAACCCAACTCCCTCTATTCCACTTTCCCCCATGGAAAGGCACATGGGTTGAAGATCAAGTGGATCAACAAAGAAGTAGGAGTCATCTCAGTGTTGAGGGCCCCCCCCAAAACAATATGCTCTGGCAGTTTTATGGAGTCTAGGGTCAAGGGAGGAGGGCAAGACAAAGGGCTAGGAGTGGAGAAGCACTGGGTACTGAGTTAGAGTGGGGAAACCTCAGCAGAAGACCTCTGCCCAAGGTCCTGGGAATGAAGGCACAGGGGCTAGGAATGCAGATAGGAAAAGAGCATGACCGGCCAAAGGGGCCTTAATCCTTGGCTGTAGCTTCAGACGGCCATGCACTAAGTGATGTTGAGAAGGCAGCTTTCTCTCACACGGCTGGCCAAAGGTTTAGCCTTTGTAATGGCCTATTATTGAGACTGAAAGATCACACATAGTTTTTCAACCAGGGGCCAAATACCTCAGTGACTTTTTTAGTCCCTAAAACATATACCCTGAGTATTTAGGAGATCACTTCACTCTACATGTCTATACCTTTGATGTCCCCAAGTACTGTACAATTCTGTTAACTTGGTTCTGCTCTTAACCATGAGATATCTGCTTGGTGGTAGGGCCCTCATATTTGCAGTCCAGCTCTCAGCAAGGACAGTGGGGAATAATCACACACATTAGACCCGACCTTTCCATTTCCTATTCCAATAATAAATAGCCTGATCTGTAGGTTCTAGCTGCTCCAGCTGCTGTGAATTCCAATATCTGCCTCATCAGCTCAATGAGGATGTCCTGACCTTGGGTTCTATCTCTTATGCTCCCTAAGCAGGTGTCTGAAAATTATTCCAAGGCAGAGAGCCAGAGTAAAGATGAGGCTCACTTTGTGTGTTTTTCTTTGCTCAGGGATTGCAGGACTATGTCTATTGTCCAACACCTGAAAATAGTTGCTGTGTGCATGCTGTCTAGTGTTAAGATTCTGTGCAGCAAGATGAGAAACACAGTACCAGCAATTCATCACTGTCTAGTAATAAGTCTTTTATGCCATGATTATATTTTTGCACTGAAATTTACCTTTTATTTTGTTAAAATCTGTGATCTGAAGAACACAGAAACAAACAACATTATTGCCATAGACAAATTCTTGCCAGTTTTGTTGTAAATTTCCTGAGAAATACAACAAAATATCAATTATTTACTCTAACTCAGGCATAAATATCTAATGCAAAACTTAAAAGGTAACCACTAATCCTGCAAGTGGTAAAATACAATACTGGTAAATTTGTTCTAGAAAAATCAAACAGGTAAATGACCTGAACATGAAATAAAATGAATACATGAAAAATAACATGCTAGATAACATAATTATAGTTGACAATTCAAAATGGAAATCTTTTTAAAAACTAAATAAGGAATTTAAGTGCTTAATGGAATTCTTTCAGAAAATTGATTTCTCTCTCAAAGCTTATCAATAGCTATGCAATTAAAATATATTAATAATCATAGAAAAAAGACATTTTTAGAAAATTGTGGTGTCATATTTCCAATATAAATGGTTAAGTGATAAACAAAAGAGAAATCCATTTAACTAACATAAAAATAATCTATGTTTGGAAAATGTAATAGCTTTTACCTGAAATTTCTTGCAAATTGCCTTTTGATAGTACTTATTTTAAAATTATATAATTGTCTTTATATGTGGATTCATTTTTTTCTGTTTGGCTTTTGAAATGCATAATTTCCTAGCAAGTACTGCATCTATTTTTGTTACTTACTGGCACACAAGTTAGGTGTGAATAGATCTTATGATTTTAAAATGTCTCTATATTTGCGGTCATGCCTAACTTATTTTTTATATCATATAATTATTTACATATGTTCTCTTTTTCTTTGGTTAGCCTTTCCTCAGTTTAGTTGTGATGATGATTTTTACATTTATTGATCGATTTCAAACTTTTTTAGATTATTAACGTGTTAATTTATGTTTCATAATTATTTATTTTCTGTTGCTTTTTTGTATAATTCATTTTCTTTTTTTTACACCTAAGTGATTATCATAATTTCATCTGTATTGCAAATTTTAAAAACTTTGCACACATGATCTTTCATTGTCATTCTTGGTGTTTTTTCCTTGAATTATACATGGTTGAAATATATGTGATCCCTGATTTCTTTGTGTCCTCGTTAACTTGATTTTGGACAGACACTACTTTAACAATTGTCTGTGATTTTTAAATTTTACTTTTACTGTAAGATATATTTGAACTTTTTTCTAACTGTGCTTATATATAGAGCACATACATTTTCTCTCTGCTTCTCTTGTATCTTTTTTAAAAATTAGTTTTAACTTTAGATAGTTTTTCTATGTCCAATTTTGAATATTTTGTTTTCTCCATCATTATGATATAATAAGAATTCCAGGTATTTTACTGCAAGTAGCACTTTTAAACGTTTAGATGTATTCATTAAGCCTATATTTTGTCATTCTGTCATTTTTAAGGCAGAATTAACAACTGTAAGATCTCAGATAATTTAAGGTGTGTAATCAAATAGTTTTACTTCAAATCTTCCAAATCTTCTTTTCCCAAGTACTTACGAATCATTGAATATACAACCAGGAGTGCCAGATTGAGATTATTCTTACTACATTAAATAGTCTCTTCATGTAGTATCTCTTTTAATTTTTACTTGTGCTTCGTGCTTGAAAACTGATCTTAAAACATTTATTTTGAAGATGCCTTTTCAACTGCAACACTATTGATATTTGGGACCAGATGATTTTTTTTTTTTTTTTTTTTTTTTGTGGAGAGCTGTCCTGGACAGTATAGGATATTTAGCAAACTACACTTAGTTGTAGCAATCAAATATGTCTGCCAAATGTCTTCTGGGGATAGGTAATATCACCCCAGTTGAAAACTATAGATTCAGATTTAATTTTTATTTTAGTTAATTTTAGTTCTCAAGTGCTTTTGTGTTTATCATTTCTATTTTCTAAAATCCATGTTTTAAGTAATTTCAATATTTTCCAGAGGTAGCTTGTTGGATGTATGCCCTGCTCTTTGTTTATCTAACAATATTTTTTTTTGTTATATTTATACATGAAAGTTAATTTGTCTGGGTTTGCAATCTAAGGAATTACTTTTTCCCTTTCAAAATCTGTAGATGTTGTGACTTTTGGTTCATGCATAAGAAAGTAAGACTGCTTGGTGTATGTTTGTAAGTAAACTTTTTCTAAATTTTTTACGTGTGTGTGTCCAGAATTGTTACCCAAATAGGTATATTCTGGATCTGTTTTCATTAGTTTTTCCTTGATTTTTTTTCGAAGTTAGTTGATTTACAATATTATATTAGTTTCAGGTATAAAACATAGTGATTCAATATTTTTACAGAATACACTCCATTTAAAGTTATTAGAGGGGTGAAGTCAAGATAGTGGACTAGGAGGAGGTGGAATTTGTGGCTCCGTGCAACTAGGGCACCTACCTGACACCCATGGGGGACCACGGACACCTAAGGGGACGGAAGGAACCCCCAGTAATCTGATAGGACGTTGGGCATGAGGGGAGTGAAGGGGGAGGAGAAGTGGAGGTGGGACGGGACTGGCACCCCTGAGAGGCGGCTGGGAGAGGGGAAGGGATCCCCTGCCCAAAGGGGGAAATTAGGGAATCACTGGGAGGGAAGAGGATGAAAAGGGAGCGTGACCAGGTTTCCCCTGCCCACTTGGGCCCCCAGGAACCTGCTGAAATCCCGAGCCTGATCCTCTGCCGCCCCCTCCAGCCGCGTGGGTCCTGAGGGAGTGGGAGGGAGTGAAGGGAGCAAAAGTAAAGGTCAGACCTCCAGGACTGGCACCTGAGGGGTGGCTGGGGGAGGGGAGGGGTTCCTACATCTTTCAGAGTAATGATAGTAAAGATGATCCAAAATCTCAGAAACAGAATGGAGCATATACAAAAAACATTTAACGAGGATCTAAAAGAATAAAAGAGCAAACAAACAGTGATGAACAACAAAATAATTGAAATTAAAAATACTCTGGAAGGAATCAGTAGCAGAATAACTGAAGCAGAAAATGGATAAATAAGCTGGAAGATAAAATCGTGGAAGTAACTGCTGGGGAGCAGAATAAAGGAGAAAAGAATAAAAAGAATTGCAGACAGTCCCAGAGACCTCTGGGACAACATTAAATGCACCAACATTCGAATCATAGGGGTCCAAGAAGAAGAAGACAAAAAGAAAGGGTCTGAGAAAATAGTTGAAGAGATTATAGTCAAAAACTTCCCCCACATGGGCAAGGAAATAGTCAAGTTCAGGAAGCAGAGTCCCACACAGGAAAAACCCAAAGAGAAAATGCCAAGGCACATATTAATCAAACTATCAAAAGTTAAAACAAAGAAAAAATATTAAAAGCTGCAAGGGAAAAGCAACAACATACAAGGGAATCTCCATAAGGTTAACAGCTGATCTTTCAGCAGAAACTCTGCAAGCCAGAAGGGAGTGGCAGGACATATTGAAAGTGATGAAAGGGAAAAACCTACAACCAAGATTACTCTACCCAGCAAGGATCTCATTCAGATTCAATGGAGAAATCAAAAGTTTCACAGACAAGCAAAGGCTATGAGAATTCAGCACCACCAAACCAGCTTTACAACAAATGCTAAAGGAACTTCTCTAAGTGAGAAAAACAAGAGAAGAAAAAGACCCAGAAAATTAAATGGAAATCAATTAAGAAAATGGTAATAGGAACATACATTTCGATAATCACCTTGAATATAAATGGATTAAATGCTCCAACCAAAAGACGCAGACTGGCTGAATGGATACAAAAACAAAACCCTTATATATGATGTCTACAAGAAACCCACTTCAGACCTAAGGACACATACAGACTGAAAGTGACGGGATAGGAAAAGACATTCCATGCAAATGGAAATCACAAGAAAGCTGGTGTAGCAATTCTCATATCAGATAAAATAGACTTTAAAATATAGACTTTTATAAGAGATAGGGAGGGCCACTAAATAATTATCAAGGGATCAATCCAAGAAGAAAACATAACGATTATAAATATTTATGCACCCAACATAGGAACACCTCAATACGTAAGGCAAATTCTAACAGCCATAAAAGGAGAAATAGACAGTAACACAATAATAGTGGGGGACTTTAACACCCCCGTTACACCAATAGACAGATCATCCAGACAGAAAATAAATATGGAAACACAGGCTTTAAATGACACAATAGACCAAATAGACTTAATTGACATTTTTAGGACATTCCACCTGAAAGTGGAAGAATACACATTCTTCTCAAGTGCACATGGAATGTTCTCCAAAATAGATCACATTTTGGGTCACAAATCAAACCTTGGATTATTTAAGAAAATTGAAATCATATCAAGCATCTTTTCTGACCACAACGCTATGAGGTTAGAAATCAATTACAGGAAAAAAAAACAGTAAAAAACCACAAATACATGGAGGTTAAACAGTGCACTGCCAAATGACCAAGAGATCACTTAAGAAATCAAAGAGGAAATTTAAAAATACCTAGAAACAAATGACAACAAAAACACAATGATCCGAAACCTATGGGACACAGCAAAGCAGTTCTAAGAGGGAAGTTCATGGCTATTCAAGCTCACCTCAAGAAACAAGAAAAATCTCAAATAAACAATCTAAACTTACACCTAAAGCAACTAGAAAAAGAACAAAGAAAACCCAAAATTAATAGAAGGAAAGAAATCATAAAGATAAGAGCAGAAATAAATGAAATAGAAACAAAGAAAAAGATCAATAAAAGCTGGTTCTTTGAGAAAATAAACAAAATTGATAAACCATTAGCTAGACTCGTCAAGAAAAAGAGGGAGAGTACTCAAATCAATAAAGCTAGAAATGAAAAAGAAGTTACAAGAGACACTGCAGAAATACAAAGCATCCTAAGAGACTACTACAGGCACCTTTATGCCAATAAAATGGACAACCTGAAGGAAATGGACAAATTCTTGGAAAAGTACAACCTTCCAAGATCTATCCAGGAAGAATTAGAAAATATAAACAGACCCATCACAGGTAATGAAATTGAAACTGTAATTAAAAATCTTCCAACAAACAATAGTCCACAACCAGATGGCTTCACAGGTGAATTGTATCAAACATTTAGAGAAGAGTTAACACCTATCCTTCTCAAACTCTTCCAAAAAATTGCAGAGGGAGGAAAAAACTCATTCTACGAGGCCACCATCACCCTGATACCAAATCCAAAGAGGTCACAAAGAAAGAAAATTATAGACCAATATCACTGATGAAAAAATCAGGATGCAAAATCCTCAACAAAATACTAGCAAACAGAATCCAGCAGCACATTAAAAGGATCATACACCATGATCAAGTGAGATTTATCCCAGGGATGTGAGGATTCTTCAATATATGCAAATCAGTGTGATACACCATATTAACAAATTAAAGAATAAAAACCATATGACCACCTCAACAGCTGCAGAAAAAGCTTTTGATAAAATTCAACACCAATTTATGATAAAAGCTCTCCAGAGAGTGGGCATAGAGGGCACCTACCTCAAGATAGTGAAGGCCATGTACAACAAACCCATAGCAAACATTACTCTCAGTGGTGAAAAACTCAAAGCATTTCCTCTAAGATCAGGAACAAGACAAGGATGTCCACTATTATTCAACATAGTATTGGAAGTCCTAGCCACAGCAGTCAGAGAAGAAAAAGAAATATAAGGAAACCAAATTGGAAAAGAAGAAGTAAAACTGTCGCTGTTTGCCAATGACATGATACTATACATAGAAAATCCTAAGGATGCCACTAGGAAACTACTAAAACTAATCAATGAATTTTGTAAGGTTGCAGGATACGAAATTAATGCACAGAAATCTCTTGAATTCCTATGCACTAACAACAAAAAATCAGAAAGAGAAATTAAGGAAAAAATCCCACTTTCCATTGCAAGAAAAAGAATAAAATACCTAGGAATAAACCTACCTAAGGAGTCAAAAGACCTGTATGCAGAAAACTATAAGACACTGATGAAAGAAATCAAAGATAACATAAACAGATGGAGAGCTATACTATGCTCCTGGATTGGAAGAATCAATATTGTGAAAATGACTCTACTATCCAAAGCAATCTACAGGTTCAATGTAATCCCTATCAAATTACCCACGGCACTTTTCACAGAACTAGAACAAAAAATTTTACAATTTGTGTGGAAAGACCCTGAATAACCAAAGCAATCTTGAGAAAGAAAACCAGAGCTGGAAAAATCATGCTCCATGGCTTCAGACTATACTACAAAGCTACAGTAATCAAGACAGTATGGTACTGGCACAAAAACAGAAATATAGATCAATGGAACAAGATAGAAAGCCCAGAGATAAACCCATGCACATATGGTCACCTTATCTTTGACAACGGAGGGAAGAATATACAATGGAGAAAAGGCAACCTCTTCAACAAGTGGTGCTGGGAAAAATGGACAGCTACATGTAAAAGTATGAAATTAGAACACTTCCTAACACCATACACAAAAATAAACTCAAAATGGATTAAAGACCTAAATGTAAAGCCAGACACTACAAAACCTTTAGAGGAAAACATAGGCAGAACACTCTATGACATAAGTCACAGCAAGATCCTTTTTGACCCACCTACTAGATTAAGGGAAATAAAAACAAAAATAAACAAATGGGACCTAATGCAACTTAAAAGCTTTTGCACAGCAAAGGAAAACATAAACAAAACAAAAAGACAACCTGCAGAATGGGAGAAAATATTTGTAAATGAAGCAACTGACAAAGGATTAATCTCCAAAATATGCAAGCAGCTCATGCAGCTCAATATCACAAAAACAAACAACCAAGTCCAAAAATGGGTGGAAGACCTAAATAGACATTTCTCTAAAGAAGACATACAGATGGCTAACAAATGCATGAAAAGGTGCTCAACATCATTAATTATTAAAGAAATGCAAATCAAAACCACAATGACGTATCACCTCACACCAGTCAGAATGGCCATCAAAAAAAATCTACAAACCATAAATGCTGGAGAGGGTGTGTAGAAAAGGGAACCTCTTGCACTGTTGGTGGGAATGTAAATTGATACAGCCACTATGGAGAACCGTCCTTAAAACTAAAAATAGTACTACCATATGACCCAGCAATCCCACTACTGGGCATATACCCTGAGAAAACCATAATTCAAAAAGAGTCACGTAGCACAATGTTCATTGCATCTCTATTTACAATAGCCAGGACATGGAAGCAACCTAAATGTCCATGAACAGATGATTGGATAAAGAAGATGATGTGGCCCATATATACAATGAAATATTACTCAGCCATAAAAAGGAACGAAACAGTTTTTTGTAGTGAGGTGGATGGACCTAGAGTCTGTCATACAGAGTGACGTAAGTCAGAAAGAGAAAAACAAATATCGTATGCTAATGCATATATATGGAATTTTAAAAAGCAGTACTGATGAACCTAGTGGCAGGACAGGAATAAAGACACAGGCATAGAGAACAGACTTAAGGGCATGGGGGGAAAGGGGAAGCTGGGATGAAGTGAGAGAGTAGCACTGACATATATACACTACCAAATGTAAAATAGATAGCTAGTGGGAAGCAGCCGCATAGCACAGGGAGATCAGCTTGGTGCTTTTTGATGACCTAGAGGGATGAGATAGGGAGGGTGGGAGGGATGCTCAAGAGGGAGGAGTTATTGGGGATATATGTATACATATAGCTGATTCACTCTGTTGTACAGCAGAAACTGACACAACATTGTAAAGCACTTATAGTCCAATAAAGATGTGAAAGAAAAAGTTTTAAAATATTGGTTATATTCCCTGTGCTGTACTTTATTTCCTTGTAGTTTATTTGTTTTTTTTATTTTTTTGCGGTACACGGGCCTCTCACTGCTGTGGCCCCTCCCGCTGCAGAGCACAGGCTCTGGATGCACAGGCTAAGTGATCATGGCTCACAGGCCCAGCCGCTCCACGGCATGTGGGATCCTCCTGGACCAGGGCATGAACCCGTGTCCCCTGCATTGGCAGGTGGACTCTCAACCACTGCACCACCAGGGAAGCCCGTAGTTTATTTTATACATAGTAGTTTGTGCCTCTTAAACCACTACCCCATGTTTCCCCTCCCTACTTCCCTCTCCCCACTGGTAACCATTAGCTTCCTCTGTATATCTGTGTGTCTATTTCTGTTTTGTTATATTCATTTGTTTGTTTTATTTCCTACTTCCTACATATGAGTGATATATAACTCTATCTGAATCTCTATCTGACTTATTTCACTAAGCATAATCCATGTTCTTTCAAATGGCAAATTTTCATTTTCATGGTCTAGTAATATTCCATTGTGTATATATACCACATCCTTTCATGCAGCTGTTGGCTATCTGTAAGTCTTCTTGGAGAAATATCTGTTCAGGTGTTCTGCTTATTTTTAATCAGGTTGCTTGTTTTTTGATGTTGAGTTGCCTGAGTTGCTTATGTGTTTTGAATGTTAACCTCTTATTGGTCATGTCATTTGCAAATATTTTCTTCCTTTCTATAGGTTGTCTTTTCATTTCATTGGTAGTTTCCTTTGCTGTGCAAAAGCTTTTAAGTTTAATTAGATCCCATTTGTTTATTTTTCCTTTTGTTTCCCTTGCCTTAGGAGAAAGAGCCAAAAAAATATTGCTACGATTTATGCCAAAGAGTGTTCTTCCTATGTTTTATTCTAGGAGTTTTATGGTTTGTAGTGTTATATTTAGGTCTTTAATCCATTTTGAGTTTATTTTTGTGTATGGTGTGAGGAAATGTTATAACTTCATTCTTTTATATGTAACTGTCCAGTTATTCCAGCATGACATATTGAAGAAACTGTCTTTTCTCCATTGTATATTCTTGATGTCTTTGTTGTGGATTAATTGACCATAAATGTGTGGGTTTATTTCTGAGTTTTCTATTCTGTTCCATCGTTCAATATGTCTGATTTTATTCCAGTACCATACTGTTTTGATTACTGTAACTTTGTAGTACAGTCTGAAGTCAGGGAGCATGATACCTCCAGCTTTGTTTTTTTTTTTTCTCAAGATTGCTTTGGCTATTTGAGATCTTTTGTGTTTCCATATAAATTTTAGGATTATTTGTTCTAGTTCTGGGAATATGTCAAGGGTATTTTGATAGAGATTGCATTGAATCTGCACATTGATTGGTTAGCATGGATATTTTAACATTAATTCTTCCAACCCATGAACACAGGATATCTTTCTATTTTGTTATATCATCTTTAATTTTCTTTATCAGTGTTTCAAAGTTTTCAGAGTATAGATCTTGTGTCTCCTTGGTTAAGTCTATTCTTAGGTATTTTCTTCTTTTTAATGTGATTTTAGAGGGGATTGTTTCTTAATTTTTCTTTCTTTTATAGTTCGTTATTAATGTATTGAAAAACAAAATATTTCTGTATATGTTTGCATCGATTTAGCTTGGTGCTGAAATTTAAAACAATGAGTAATAACAAGAAGAGTAATCACAATAACTTGCTATTTATTGAATTCAGATATACTATGTGTGTTAAAAGCATAATCTTATTTAATCCTCACAACAGTCTCAAATTTCAGAAGACAAAAATACTTCAGGAAATTAAAAAGTAAGAATGAACATAACAAGTTTTAAAAGATGTGGACCAGTACTTTTATCTACTACTAACAGAGATGCAAAATGATAGATTTTTTTAGAAAACAGGCTGGTAGTTTCCTTAAAATTTAAAATATACAGCTATGATATGTTCCAATCATTCAACACATAGGTATTTATAATGTGAAAAGAAGACACAAAGATTTATACAAACATTCATAGCAGCTTTTTAATAGCTCCTAACTGGGAATCACACTAATGTCCATTAATAATTGAATAGATTAATAGATCTTGGTATATTGATACAATGGAATATTTCTCAGCAATAAAAAGAAACACATTATTTGTGAATTCAACTATAAGAATCTCAAAATATTTATGCTGGATGAAAGAAATCAGGAAAAAATAAAGTGCATAGTGCATTATTCTATTTATATAAAACTCTAGGAAATTCCAATTGATCTATAGGGACAGAAAGCAGACCAGTGGTTACCTGGAGATATGATAGGTGTGATATATATATAACAAAGGGACATAAGAACATGTATGGTTAGACTCATTCATTATCTAGATTATGGTGATTATTTCATAAGTGTACAAATAAGTCAAAATTCACCAAATTTTGTGCTGTAACTATTTGATTTTTTTTGAAATATATCTCAATAAACTTAAAAAAAATAGTGCCACAGAGAGAATAGATAGCTTAGATAGGATTATTTTTTCATTAAATTCTTATTTACATTCAATGAAATTCACTCAATTTAAGTAAACTTTGAATGTGTATAATTGTTTACAGTTGTATAACCACAATAGAACCTTTTCTTCATCATAAAGTTTCTTACTTCCTTATTGCACCCATCCATGACCCCAGAAATTCTCTGAATCTGCCTACAGGCATTATAATTTTTCTTTTTTCCCTTAGAACTGCATATATTTAGAATCATACAGTATGTAATTTTTGTATTTGGCTCTTCACTTGGCACACTGTTATGAAATTCATCCATGTTGTTACATGTATTAATATTCTATTTCCTTTAATTTCTGAGTATTATTTCATAGTATGACTATCCTAGAATTTCTTATCCATTTACCACTTATGGGTTTGTATGCTTGCATCCAGATTTTGGATATTATGTGTCATCTTTCTGTAGACATATGTTATTTTGGGGGTAAATAGCTAGGAGTGGAATTGCTCAATCATATGATAAGCATATATTCACCTTTATAAGATTTGCCATACTGCTTTCCAAAGTGGTTGGACGACCTTGCATTTGCATCACTAATCTACAAAATTTCCAGTTGGTTCACATGCTCACCCGCAGTTGGTATGTTAGTCTTAAACTGTTCTAGTGGGTGTGTACTGGTATCTTGTTGGTTTAATTTGCATTTTTCTCATGAATATTGATGTTGAGCATATTTCATGTGCTTATTGGATATATATACATATAAATATATGTGTATATATATGTATATATATTTATATATATATAATTTAGAAATATATGTCCAAATAAATTGACCATTATTTTTTCTTAGATGGTTTATCTTATTTTTGAGTTATAAGACTTTTGTATATATTCTGTATATAAGCTCTTTTACAGATAGGTTTTCAAAACATTTCTCCAAGTACACTTGCCTTCTTGTTATCTTAATAATGTCTTTCAATGTGTAAATTATTTTACTTTGTTGAATTCCCTTTTATCATTTTTTCTTTTGTAAACTGTGTTTATTTTGCTATCTTTGAAAAATCTTTGCCTAACTCAGTATCACAAAAATTTTCTCCTATATTCTTCAAAAATAGGATCTTATTTATTGCTTATTAATTTAGATAAATGATCAAAACTGGGGTCTATTGTAGTGTGGGAGCTTCATGCTACCTCTCTGTAAATCCAATTCTTTCTAGTAAAATGTGTGTATGGGGTGTCTACTTAATTTGCCCAGCCAGTACAACAGTGTTTATTCTATGAATACGAAGAATATTGGTCAAGAATAGAGCCATGGGACTCTATTCTTGACCAAGAATCCAGGATTCAGGCTGCTCTGACCCTGATGTGAGCACAGTATGAGAGTAAGATTTGAAAGGATGACAGCTCCAACTGCAAGCAGGCCAATACAAGACAGAGACTTAAAACTCAAAGGGTCAGAACCATGCCTGAGTAGCTTCTTCCTACCTGGATTAAAAATAAACATAGATGTCAGTCCTACTTTAAGGGTGAATAATGGATGGAGAAAAAGAGGAAGTCTTGCCCCCAATTAGTTCTCTAAGAGGGAAGCCTATCTGTTTACCAGCCCTTATTTTATTGGCTTACAGGAGCAAGAGGGAAGGAGTTCCTTACAACATATATTGTTCAATTTTACTGTGTGCTTAATTATTTTTATTTCTTTTTAAAAATGTATTTTTTGGAGAGCCTGATGGTATTAGCTAGAGTACTGATGCATGACTTAGTTTTTCGGACCTAACCAATTCATTTAGGATATTAAGGCAACAGTGTTCTCTCTTCAGTTTGCTTATTGTCTAAGCCAAGGGAAGCCTCAGCCAATTATACCATGTACAGGACATGAGTGCCCGGCAATTTCTACTGATATTAGCACTAGCAGCATATATGTATGTGTCTTACAAGTGCCTACAACTCTTAACTATTTTATTTTTAGTTCTTCTGAGACTAATATTTATTAGCATACATTTCACTAAAATGGGAAAGTCAGAAAGAAAAGCTAAGGTATTTTGTGGTGGTGGTTGTTTTTAAAGTTATTTCTTTAGTTAAGTGGAAATTTTTTTGGAGGAGTGCTTTTAGGTATGTTTTTGTAGTCTGTATAATTTATTTATTTTTATTAAAGTATAGTTGATTCACAATGTTGTGTTAGTTTCTGGTGTACAATAAAGTGATTCAGTTATACATACATATACATATTTTTTCATACACTCTTCCATTATGTTTGTTACAGGATATTGAATATAGTTCTCTGTGCTATACAGTAAAACCTTATTATTTTATATATAGTAGTGTGTATCTGATATTCCCATTCTCCTAGTTTATCCCTCCCCCACCCACTTCTCCCTTTGGTAACTGTGTTTCTTTTCCATGTCTGTGTGTCTGTTTCTGTTTCAAAGGTAAGTTCATTTGTATTGTATTTCAGATTCCACATATAAGTGACATCATATGGTACTTGTCTTTTTTTTTCTGAGTTATTTCACTTAGTATGATAATCTCTAAGTCCATACATGTTGCTGCAAATGGCATTATTTCCTTCTTTTCTATGGCTGACTAGCATTCTATTGTATATAAACCACATCTTATTTATCCATTCATCTGCTAATGGACATTTAGGTTGCTTCCATGTTTTGGTTATTGTAAATACTGCTTCTATTGGTACTAGTGCTAGGGTGCCTTTATCTTTTCAAATTAGAGCTTTATCTGGATACATGTCCAGGAGTGGGATTGCTGGATCATATGGCAACTCTATTTTTAGATTTTTAAGGAAACTGCATGCTGTTTTGCATAGTGGCTGCAACAATTTACATTCCTGCCAACAGTGTAGGAGGGTTCCCTTTTCTCCACACCCTCTCCAGCATTTGTTATTTGTAGACATTTTAATCATTACTATTCTGAAGTGTGAGGTGGTACCACATTGTAGAACTACTAGAATGGATAAAAGAATTCAGCAAGGTAGTAGGACATAAGATTAACATACATAAATCTGTTGCATTTCTTTATATTAATAATGGAATATCAGAAAGGGAAGTAAGAAAATAATCCATTTTAAAATCTCATCAATAAAAAATACTTAGGAATAAACCTGACCAAGGAGGTGAAAGATTTATATACTGAGAACTATAAAACATTGATAAAGTAAATTTTAAATGATTCAAAGAAATAGAAAGATATCCCACAGTCTTGAATTAGATGAATTAATATTGTTAAAATGGTCATATTACCCAAAACGATCTACAGATTCAGTGTGATCCCTTTCAAATTATCCATGACATTTTTCACAGAACTAGATCAAATAATCCTAAAATGTATACAGAAGCATAAAAGACTCAGAATTGCCAAAGAAGTCCTGAGGAAAAAGAACAAAGCTGAAGGCATAACATTCCCAGACTTCAGACAATACTGCAAAGCTAAAGTAATCAAAACAGCATGGTATTGACACAAAATCAGACATATGGGTCAATGGAACAGAGTAGAAAGTCCAGAAATAAACACATACCTACAGTCAATTAATCTTTGACAAAGGAGGTAAGAATATACATGAAAAGAGTCTCTTCATCAAGTGGTGCTGGGAAAGTTGGACAGCTGCATGTAAATCATTGAAATTAGAACACACCTACACATCCTACACAAAAATAAACTCAAAATAGCTTAAAGACTTAAATATAAGACATAACACGATAAAATTCCTAGAAGTGAACATAGGCAAAACATTCTCTGACAGAAATCTTACCAATGTTTTCTTAGATTAGACTCCCCAGGCAATAGAAAATAAAAGCAAAAATAAATAAATTGGACATAATCAAACATAAGCTTTTGCACAATAAGAGAAACCATAAACAAAACGAAAAGACAACCTACAGTATGGGAGAAAATATTTGAGAACAATGTGACAAACAAAGGCTTATTTTTCAAAATAAACAGTTCACACAGCTCAATTGCAACAACAACAACAAAAATCCCAACCCAATCAGAAAAACAGGCAGAACACCAAAATAGACATTTCTCCAAAGAAGACATCCAGATGACCAATAGGCACATGAAAAGATGCTAAACATTGCTAATTATTAGAGAAATGTAGTGTCTGTCTTTTAAGATTATACTATTGGTATTGGATTATCAAATTTGAGAGAGAATTCAGTGCATAACCATAGTAGTTGAAATCATGAAAGAGTGAATGGAATTGCCAAATGACAGGAATGTAATACTTGTAGAAATGTATATATTATGGCAAGTGCAAATAAGAAAGAACTCTTGCAGAAAAGGGAATGTAAAAGGGTGGATTATGAAAGTGGGAGAAAAATATATATACTGTATTGAAATATAAGTAAGGAGAATTAGAGAGTAAGAGACAGAGAGAGAGGGAGAGAGAGGTGTTGTCAAGTGGAAAATGTGCAAATTTTAGAAAGTTGGATATGCAATTTGGGTCATCACGGATGATCAATGAAAGTGAAATTTCAGTGACATGGTGGTTGTTGAATCTAGATTATTAAGTATTGCGAATGCCCTACATAGAATTAAAACTAAGATATAAATAATAATATTCTACTCAGGTTTCCTCTATAATAAAAATTTAAATAATTATTAGCTTTATGTTTCAGAAAATTTCAGACAGTTTTCAAATATTACAATGTAACATTTTGGCACTCATAGGGGACAAAGTATCAGCATCTGTGTGAGATCCAAACAATAGAGAACATATATGTTTCTCTTTGCTTTACTTTGGCAACATTTTCACCCTCTTTTCACTCTCAGCATAAATTAGCTCACATTGGGGCTGATCACCTTGTCTTGCGCATGGTTATACTAGCTTCAAATCCTTTCCACAAATAAGTTTTAAGCTCTGTTCTTTCTGCTGACATTTTCATACATTGCTGTCCTAAAGCAGATGGCTGAGGACTCTAATCAAGAGATTTTGTACAAATCAACAAAAATCTCTGGCCAGAATCTGTAGTTATTGAGGGAAAAAAAGAGTCCTGAACCATATGTTCCAGTATCCTGTATGCTACTCTTGTAGGAAGTTTGTACATCGTTTAATCATCCTGTTCCAAATTACAATGTAATCCTTCACTGTGTCAGCAGCTTTTTGCTTAATGCAGCTAAAGTCAACCTCCTCTGCATTAAAGAACTGCATAGGTTTTTAAATACAATATCATATCTCTTCCTTTCAACTGTGGTCAATATGCCCTTAATGAAGGAAGATATGTATGTGGTTTTCAAGTTTTATTCCTTGCATGGATTTAAGATAAATGAACCTCAACATGCATTACTTCCAAAGCATGAAATACAAAATGATGTTTTCCATACAGCAAATGCATGATCCAGGTCAAATTCTAATATGAGCTGACCTGTAGACATATACATTTTTTTAAAAATCAAGATTAGTGCCTGAACATATATATTCTGAGTGCATCAGCAGCTTTAAATGAATTTGACTTTCTGAGCAATAGACTTAAATGCAGCTAAAACATACATCTTTGATTATAGCTTACTTTGCATGTAAAATTATATAATTGCTATATTGCAATGAGACAGGGTTATTATACAGCAAATTGTCTGTGATAGTTTAGAACTGCTCAAATATCTCCAACACTTTTTTTAAAAAGTGACCTTAAATAGAAGTCAATTTCAGAGCATTTCTACTTTGAGACTTGCATTTGAACCTGTTTTCCTCCTACACATATCTTAACAACAAAACATAAATTAGCTCATAGAATCAAAAGCACACATAAATTTCAACCTATACATAATCTATTCCTAGAACTTGAATCATGATTTAGTTCTTGTAAAGTGAATGATGCTTTCCCATAAAGACAGTTGTAAAATTTCAGTTTGCCTTTCTCACAAATTTCTCTGTATAAGATGATAGATAGGATCAATAACTGCTCTCAAAGCAAAGATACAGCAACTCTAGCTTTCTCAGGAATCTAGAATAATAAAATTTGGTATAAGCTCCATAGAATGGACATACATATATTATAATAAACTTCACTTATACAGGGTTTCCAATGTACATAAAGGAAAAACATTGTTTCTGTCAATAATTTGATCCACCAGATTACATGTTATGATAGACATTAAAATGAAATTAATGATGCTTTTGTTTTCCTACAGAAGCTCTTTATAAAATTGTCCATGTAAACATAAATGCTGTTCAAAGAAGTTTGAACTGATTCCCATTTTCCTCTAAGTAAATGTTCTTTTACTTGGAAGAAACATTTAGAATCTTTCAGCTGACCTTAAATTTTCTTCAAGTTTCTCTAAAGTATTCAGTAACTATTTTATGATTAGTCATAAATATTGGCTCCCCTCCCCCCAAATATTTATAGGTAAAGAAAAATTTAACATATTTTTGCTTGAAATGCACTTTCGTGATTTAGTTAAAACTTTTACTAGGCTACTGTCAGAACAAACATAGGTCTTATGAGTACAATTGCTATTAAAAAGAAATCTTTTTTCTTTATGTATATATGTTTTTATATATTATTTACACAAATATATATAGTTTTAAACAAAAAAAATGTTACTTTCAAGTTACAGTCTCTCCAGACACAACCCCTCAAAGAAAACATTAAAAAGTTATATTTTCCACCTTTCATAAGACATGGCTGGTAAAAAATAAAGTCAAGGAAATTAAGATATGTGCTAATTTGGCATCAGTAAAGATGGAGAAAGAGAAGAAATGAAGAGAAATAATTGCACACTGCAAGCATTAGTCTCCTATAGGCTGAAAACAATTTTAAGTCACGTGATTGGGGCAATGTAGCATTGGCTGAGAGCTTTGTAATGCCTCACTGTCTTTTTTTTTTTTTTTAGCAGAAATAAGAATAATTATATATTAAGAAAAAACTTCTCACACAAAACACCAAGAACAAATCAACAGACAAAATAAACTTGAAGGAAGCAGAGAAGAGTAATAGGGAGATGACCACTGGGTGTGGAGCAATAGAATTATTAATCTTTTCAGATCTCAGGTCAAGTATAAAAAAATATAGAGGGGAGGAAGATGGTGCTGAGAAAAGTAACAATAAGAATGAGAGATATCTTTGAAATGAAAAATATTACGAAAGTTAATATTTAACCAAGAGTTTTGGGAAATAATCTGTGCCCCATCTCCCAGAAGGTAAAAATGTTTGAAAAGTGGAAAATTTTAGAGAAATCATATTTTAAAAATTAGGTGATCAGTCCAGCATTATAAGTGGCAGATGGATAGAGATGCAGAGGAGATGGACTTACAAGCATACTTTGGAGATATTGTGGATTCAGTTTCAGGCCACTGCCGTAAAGTGAGTATTGCAATAAAACAAGTCATGAATTTTTTGATTTCCCAGTGCATATGAAAGTTATGCTTACACTGTACTATATTCTATAAAGTGTATAATAGTATTATGTCTAAAAAATGTGCATACCTTGATTAAAAATGCTTTATTGATAAAATATGCTAACCACCATCTGAGTCTTCAGCGAGTTGTAATTTTTTTGCAATAGTAACATCAAAGATCACTGCTCACATAAATATAATAATGAAAAAGTTTGAAATATTGTGAGAATTCCTTAACTGTGACACAGAGACATAAAGTGAGAAAATGCTACTGAAAAAATGGTGCCAATAGACTTGCTCAATTCAGGGTTGTCACAGACCCTGTGGCCAATGATGTACACCAGAACTGCCCAGGAAAACCAAGGTGATTGATCACCGAATATATTAAATATACATAATTAGACAATTTTAAGTTTTCTTAACAGAAATGCTATAAACAAGAAAAAAGAAAATGCCTCCAAAATGTTGAGAGACAATTATCTTAAACCTAACAGTCTATATTCTCTATACATGCATATAAGTGTGAGGGCAAAATTTGCAGAAAAGCTTTTGATAATGTAAAGGCTCATTATTAAGGATTATTTTTGTCAAAGTGGAAGCTACATTGCAGTAAGTAGCAAATGAATTAAAAATAGAGATATAGAGGATGATCAATACTTTATTTTCTAGAAGTTCAGTTATATGACATAGAAAGAGATAAACTGTTATAGGAATGGGGTGGACATACGATTGAGGAAAAATTGGGGAGGTTATTTTTAGTAAATAAGAAGTTGAGCATGCTTTTTATCCAAAAGGAAGAGAGAACAGTGAAAAAATAATAGTGATAGAGATGAAATAAGGGATGAAGGAATGATAGAGGAAAATCCAGGAAGAAAACAAAAATATAATATTGAAAGTATATGGAGAGAAATTTACATTGGACAGATTATGTGGAATTTCATCTCTTTCACCTGATCAGCAAAAAATTAGGCAAAAATTGAAAGGCGGAAGAATTTGAAGGTGAAGGTGAAAAATGTGGTGATTCTTGCCTGATGGGCTCATTACATATAACAACACGTGAATTCAACTGCTTATAGATATGTGCATGGGGAGAAATGATAGGGTTTATCAGCCGGAAGAAATTTCTTTTAGGATTTCTTTTAAGGAGGGTCTACAATCAACAAATGATCTCATGTTTCTTCCTTTTACATGTACAAACTTGTTTATTTTGACTTAATTTTTGAAAAACAATTTTGCTGGGTACAGGATTCTGCCCTGTGAATGCCACCCCAATACCTGTTGGATTCCATTGCTTCTGATGAGAACTTGGCTGTTCATCTTATTGTGGTTTCCTTCTATATGATGTTTCATTTTAATCCTGCTGCTTTCAAGATTTATCTTTGGCGTTCAACAGTGTGATTATGTGTCTGGTGTGACTCTCTTTGTGTTCACCCAACTTCCAGTTTATTGAGATTCTTGGATGTGTAGGTTAATGTTTTTCATCAAATGTAGGAAGTTTTCTGCTATTATATCTGGAAAATTTTTTTTCTGTCAGTTTCTCTTTCTTCTCTACTGCTAGTACTCCCATTATGTATCAGTTATGTACTTAATGGTTTGACAAATTGGTCCCGTGGCTTTATTTTTCTTTATGCTTTATCTCTGTTTCTCAGATTGCATAATCTCCACTGATCTATCTCAAGTTCATTTATTTATTTTTCTTCTACCAGCTCAGAATTACTTGTGAGCTTCTTTCATGAATTTTTCATTTCAGTTATTGGGCTTTTCAACTCCACAATTTCCATTTGGTTCTTTTTTTTTTTAATAATTTTTATTTCTTTATTGATAGCCTCTATTTTATGAGTTATCTTCATCACACTTCCCTTTAGGTATTGAAACATACTTTGCTTTAGTTCTTTGAACATATTTATAATCATTGCTTTGAAATCTTTGCTAATTCTGACATCTAAGTCCCTTAAAAGTTCTCATCTCTCTCTCTCTCTCTCTCTCTCTCTCTCATATGGGTCAAATTTTCCTGTTTCTTTGCATGTGTCAAAAATATTTTTCATTGAGCACTCAGGATTTTATATAATGTATTATAGCAATTTTGTAATCTGACCTACCCTACTTCTGATGTTGCTGTTTGTTTTTCCTTTTTTAAATGACTTTACTGGACTAATTCTGCAAAGCCTGTTTCCCCTGCTTTGTGATTCCTTTGATGTCTCTGCTCAGGTGTTTTTTCCTTGCTTTTATTTTCAAATCTGACTTCCATGGGGTCATTACTGTGTTGGCATAGATTAATGATCAGCCACTTATTTGTCAGTAGGTAAGGTGAAGTCCTCTTTACCCATATGATTTGCAACATTTACCATTGGGTCTGTGTGTGGCCTCTGAACTGATTTCAAAGTTCAGGAAATTACGAGTTTTAACATCTTCAGCATCATGGACTAATAGGTCAGAGACAACCTTTCTAGTCACTTTTGAAAGCGATTTAGACATGCAAACAGTTTTCCAGATACTAGGATGAGTATGATTTTAACAGAGCCTTCCTTGACTGTCTCGTTCCTTTTTAAATTTCTGTTGGTCTGCATTTTGTGGTAACAGAGATGTTAGCTGACTCTGAATGTTAGTTACCCAAATGGGAAATGGTGAGAATGAACAACACTAATTTGCTTCTAATGCCCACCCAAACTAGATTCTTCACAACAGAGAGTTAGGAGAGATGGGACCTGGACCCAACCTGAGTCCATTCTGAATACCTCTCACAATACAGACCTAGGAGGGATGGACTCCTCCAGTCCTTGGTTTTGCCCATCCCAACCAGAATAGATCTCTGTAATAGGACACTGGGGGAGACAGATGCTGCTCCTGGCACAAATGTCACAGCCTCCCACTGTTCTTACTAAGTATCTATAGATTTTCTAAAATAAATGCTTTGTGCTTGTTATATCCTCTTCGGCCAATTTCCAGAACTTTAAACGATCATCTTAGATAGTTGTGACCAGGTTATTTGATGTTTTTTGTGGGGACAGGATTCACTCACCACACTCATCATTACAGATATCCTACATCCATGATAGGGGATTTGAGGAAAGAGAAGGAAATATGGACTTGTCAAAGAGGGTAATAAGAGAAATTCCAGGGATGCATAACTGGACAAGACCTGAGCCATAAAGCAGAGCTTGAATTTAGAGACTATGAAATTTTGGTGAAACAACTTCAGAGATAATAGATTTGATTTTCTAGGAGTGACCAATGTTCTGCGTGGAAGGATGCATCTGTAGGATAGATAGATTAACCTTTAATTAGAAAGAACGTAGATCTATCAGAAAAAACTTCAGGAAAAGAAAATGGGGAGTATAAATATAAACAAATTACAAGGTAATAACTTTTATAAGAAAGAACATAAATAAGAAGGATGTTGAAACACCAAAAGGGAATAAACTTGTGAAGATATTTGTGATCTCTGAAATCTCAGTGTAATTATTTTGGAGGAATCCCATTTTGTCTTCAGAGTAAAGTGATAGTGATTTTTGGTTAATGAAGTAACCAAAGTGATTTGGTTTGTAAAGTGATTTTTGGTTAATGAAAAATCTTATGTCCTTCACAGTAAGCAGCTACTCCTGTTGTTGAAGACATGTCATTGTACATGAAATCATCAAGCAGTTTTACATGACAAGTTTTGTTGGAATGATTTTCCATAGATATTAACTCATCCAAGGGCCTTAATTACCACCATTTCCTTCTCTGCACAGCTCTACCATTTCTTTAGATCACATCGTTTCTCCTCTCTGTCAAATCTCCCACCTGTAACACCAAATCACTGTGTAGTATGATCAGGCAATTTGCAGGAAAGGAGTGTGGTACGTTGTCAGTTGTCAACTTTGCATGTCAGTCACTCACTTTGAAGGTTTCCTCTGCATTGCATTACAGAGAAGAGCCCAGAAACTTTGTTTACCAGGTCCCCCTTCATTCTATGGTCCCAGATTAGGGTTTGCCACTGAGAGTAACTCAAAATATTTGAAAGTTGGGAAAAGGAAAAGCTATTTTTCTTGAGATGTCACAGAACTAGCACTGAGAGGTTTCTCAGTCTTCTTTGTAAGCACTCATTTTCTGACACATATTAAGGTAGTAGTGGGATTTTCCCAACAAATTTTGGGCAGCTGCTTGAGTGTTTCACAATGTAGTCATCAACAAATATTTCCCTCCTTGACCTCCACTCTCCCAGCTCTTTACACATTTTTGTAAGTCCAACATTGGATGTATTTCTATAATGCTTAGTGTGGCTCTGTGTTCCTGGCAAGTCCCAGATTGATTCAGGGGATACTTACTGGCAGGGTGGTTGTATCGATATATGTGTCTCATGTTAGCTTAATTATTTCAAATTGGTAGACTTGTTACTTTGACAGAGCAGGAAATATGACTGTCAGAAATGATTATAGTTATATTTTCAGCCTCTACCTATTTTTTAATTAAAACAAACAACCAAAACCATTTTAAAAAGTACTTATTTGTTCAAGCTTGGTCATGTGGAGTACATGTAAGATCCCAGTAAAGCTAAATTATGACAGGGGCATAGACTCAATTTCCTAAAAGAAGGAAATCCTCCCAATAGAAGATAGATAGACAAAGAAATACATGGTCATTTTAAAACAACATACTTTCCTCTTAAGTAACACAATTGAGAAGCAAAAATAGTGGTTAAGAGTACGTACTCTATAACCAGATGAACTAAGTTTGATTTTTGTCTTCATACTATACTACCAGTTTTTTTAACCTTTGTTAGTTTATTCATTTGTAAACCAGGGTAAATAATAGTATTTACTTCATAGGTAAAAAATGAAAAGTATTTACAGGCATACCTCATTTTATCATAATTCGCTTAATTCACTTCACAGATATTGCAATTTTTGCAAATCCAGGGTTTGTGGGCCACTCTGAGTCCAGCAAGTCTATGGGTGCCGTTTTTCCAACAGCATTTACTCACTTCATATCTCTGTGTCACATTTTAATAATTCTTGCAATATTTCAAAGTTTTAAATTATTATCTGTGATCAGTGATCTTTGATGTTACTATTGCAAAAAGATTACCACTCACTGCAGTCTCAGATTATGGTTGGCATTTTTTAGCAATAAAGTATTTTTTAATTTAAGTTATGTATATTGTTTAGACATAATGCTATTGCACATTTAATAGGCTACAGTATATAAATATAACTTTTATATGCACTGGGAAATCAAAAAATTGATGCGACTGCTTTATTGCAACATTCAGTTTATTGCAGTGGTCTGGAATCGAACCTGCAATATCTCCAAGGTTTGCCTGTACATAGTGATGTACTGAAAATAGTACTTGGGGCACAGTAAGAGCACAATAAGTTTTAGGCAAAAACTAGAATTTTAGTTAATATCTTTTTCAATCCACAATCTAAAGTTTTCTTTAACTTACTCATGACCAATTATGAAACTATTGCAGTAACTTGTGACCATTTTGTTTTTTTCTTTTTTCTTTTTTTTGGAATGCTCAATACTTAGGGTAGATCTTGCTTTAGACATTTAGAACAGATAATATGTTCTAATTTATATGAAGAATACCAGGGTTTCCTGTGACACTTTTGCTTGGTTAAACTGCAGCCCCCCTACCACACCTCCACTGGATTCATGTAACATTAAAAATTAAATACATTCTAGATAGCTGGAAACTTTTTGCCAAGAGATAGTTGGGGCCCTAGTAAAAATCCACAAGATGCATCTTAGTCACACAAACCTCTGACATTTTGAATATGTCATTCCTATTTTAGGATTTAGATATTTTTCTCTTTTTTTTACTTGCATTGCCTGATGTTCAAGCAGAAGAGAAAACACAAATGCAAAAAATGTAACTGAGGTGACATTCATATCCCTTCTAGGCTTGGCTAAATTTAAACTTTCATGGACAGTGCAAAATGCATCACAGTCTAGCACTTTTGTGGCTGGTGCATATTTTTGACTTTGATATTAAAATAAGTCATAATTTCAAAAAATGTGAAAATAGAAAATGCATATCTTAGAATAAAAAAGGGCACCATTTCACAATAATCTTATTTGACTTCATAAACTATTTAAGCAAGAATTGTTTGGCAGAGGACAAAGCAATGAATTGTGAAGATGAACTTGAGATATATTTTGATTCTACCATAATTACCTCCCAAAGGCTGGACCTCCAAATTTCATCACATTTGAGGTTTAGAGTGTCAACATAGGAATTTTGAGGACATTGACATTCAGTCCATGGCATGCCTGTGTGTCTATGAATTAGCATATGAAAATATATAAAAGCCTCTAAGAACTATGTAGTGATAAAATTACTAAATCAGAGTTCCTATGTTTGTAATTTGGACCTCAATGTAGACCTTGAGTGTTATGGACCAAATGTATGTGTGCCCTCAAAATTCCTATGTTGAAACCCTAATCCTCAGTTAGGGTTAGATTAAATTATAAAAACTCATGGTGGGATTAATGCACTTACAAAAACAGGAGGAGAAAGGGAATCTCTCTGTGTTCTCCACCATGTGAGGACACAACAATAAGATAACTTTGTGCAAACTAGGAAGAGAGATGTCACCGGATTCTGACCATGTAGGCACTTTGAACTCGGACTTCCCAGCCTCCAGACTGTGACAAATACAATACTGTTGTTTCAGCCACCGGGTCTGTGGTATTCTGTTATAACAGCCCAAACTAAGGCATCGAGTAATAATAAACACATAAGAATCTTAAATCAGACCTAAAACATTCGCCATATAACCTGATAGCGGTCTTCTTTATAAGGCTCATCTTGACCACATTTCATAACATTTTTAAAGAAATTTGGGAATCACCTTTTAAATTAGGTTTCAAAGATTGTATTTTTACATTTTATATTTTCTTAAAATGTGATCAGTTAGTAACTTTTCTTCTCTTTCCATGAATCTTGAAAGAGGTTTATGAAATGGCTTTTTTATGACTAATTTTTGTTGAGCTTATTATCTAACATTATTATTTTAAAGAATTTATGTTACCTTATCCATTTTTAGAGTTAGTGTTTTTTTTTAAACTATTTTATATTGGAGTATAGTTGATTAACAATGTTGTGTTAGTTTTGATGTTTAAGATATACTTTTTTCTTTGGTACAACAATTTTCTCCAAGCAAATAGCACGTTTTACAGGAACACTAGTGAGCTTTTCCAGTTTCGGTTAGAGAAATCAAAGAAACATAAAAAGAGGCTTATCAAGAAAGAACACAGAATAAACACAAGCCTATGAGAAGACTTGACAAAATGGGAGATAATCAGTAGCACAATGCCCATGGATTATTTTAATATTCTTGGCTGTGTCTGTGCTTATAGAAGCTGAATTATTCTCAAAAAATAATTTTGGTCTAATGTTGCAGAGAATATTTCATTCACTGAGAATTGTGATTCTTCCCTTCAGCTCTGGGTTGAATGCTTCTGGAATGCAAAGCGAGAATTCACAAAACTGACATTTCTGTTCTATTAGTGTTTAATTATTGGGTATAATTTCGCAAAAGGAGGCAAACACTATTCTGAGAATGATATTGGTGTTTAGGGGAAAAAAAGAGATAATTTATCTTTTCAATGAACTTTTTCTAAAAACAATTCTATTTGTAGAAGCCGTAGTTTGTGCCAGTTCATCACATGGTTTAGTTGGAAATCTTTACCATGGTCTGTGTCCCTTAGTCTTCACAGGGAACACTACAATTACTTATTCAATCATATCCTATGCATTTAGGTTACCACAGAAATTGATTTTTTCGAGGTGAGTTCATGTTTTTGTCACTAATAATATCTTTGACTGTTTTCTTGGGAAAATGTAGCCATTATGGTATTGAGAGCATTACTGTTAGGTTTGTCATTCATAATGAATGACCCAAATAAAGCTTTCCAGAAAAATAATGTGTTTCCTGATTTTGAGATAAAAAACAATTTCACAACCATCATCAATTCTGTACTAAAACTCTTAATAGAATTAAAATATAAAATTGAAACTTCATGAGCTTCTTAAAATGTCTATCCCTTCATAATAAGACTAAACATGTATATGTGTAGCTGACTCACTGTTATAAAGCAGAAACTAACACACCATTGTAAAGCAATTTTACTCCAATAAAGATGTTTTAAAAAAAAAAGTAAACAGTAAAATAGTCATTTAATCATTTCAAGGGCGTGTTCAGTTGAAGTAACATAACATAAAATAAAGTACTATGTATTTAAATGCCATCATTATTCAGATATGTACATTTATACACATGCAGATACATATATAGGTATGCACATGTATATATAATACAGAATTTTAATTAAGAAAATATTAAGGAGAGACTATTACCATTGATTTCTGCTTCTAAGTCCTTCATCAACACCCTCCTTCCCTTACTTCTGCCCTATTATTGCTACTTCTTCAGTGTTCATTAGCATCTACCATGGAAGGATAAGAAACAGATACATATAAGGTTCAATGTGTCCTATTTGCAAGCACAAAGTATAGTGATTAATGGGAAAATGGGAATGATCTAATGGGAAAAATGAACCATTTATATATATATATGTGTGTGTATATACACACCTGTGTGTGTGTGTGTATATATATATATATATATATATATATATAATCTTTTTGTAAATAATCCATCTTGCATCAAAATGAGCAATTCAAGTGACTGAAAATAAGCTCTTTTGATAAAGTATGGATACATAATAGAATATATTAACTATAAGTCCACAGTTAATAGCAGTGAGGTAGCTCTATATGACCATGTGTGAAAGTTAACAGTCTTTCATATCACAACCACTGTGTTACCTGTTCTGCCTCCTTGTAGCAATAAGTCAAAAAAATGCATACTCTAAATATATCTGGGCACTCCTAGGATCTTAGCACTAATGTTTAGCCTCCATGGTTGAGATAAACACAAATATAGTGTTTTTAATCAGTATTGTAGAAGGGCCCTTACAAAAATCCCTTTAAATCACTGGATAGTTAGACAACCATATCCATTTCCATTGTAAAGTATGACTTCTGGTGTTCATCTGGTGCTAATTATTTATGACCAGAAGGCCACTCCTTAATATTTATGCCGGTGGTGGTGGTGGTGGTGTGATGAATTGGGAGATTGGGATTGACATATATACACTAATATGTATAAAATGGATAACTAATAAGAACCTGTTGTATAAAAAAATAAATAAAATTAAATTTAAAAAATTTATGCTGACACATTTTTCCCTGAAACCGAGGATGTGGTCCTTTAGATTTGTTAAGTTTATTAATGCTAGTTGTATGTCATTGTTGTGACATAATATTTTTCAACAAATCAGATATGAATTTGAAAAGGAAGAAATGTGTTATAAGGCTATTTAGTTGAAAGCTGTAGAAATATCAAAATAAGTTGCTAAAAATATCCTTTTTCTTACTAGATCACTATAAGACTACTACAAAATAGTCATGGGGATGATACATTTCTAAATAATTATCCCTTCAGATTACTTCATGAGAATTTAAAAGTTCTCACCTGAATTTAAAGAAATCCAAATTGGAAGTCTGTCATTTATGGGAGAGAGAATTCACTATCCTTGGACAGGTCCATATTCAAAAGCTTCAGTTGTATGTCAAATGTTCAGGAAAGAAATTGCTATTTAAATTGTTTTAAAGTATTTAAAATATTTAAAATACACACATGAAAATATTTTAAATAGACACATGAAAATTTTAATGATTTATTTTTAACCACCTTTTAAGTTAGAATTGGAAGGATTTTGGTTTTTTTGATTGCTTTAGTAAAGCTTTATAAGAGCTGTGGTTGTATAATAAAAATAACACTGAATTGAGAGTGAAGAGAAATCTGTCTACTGACTTTTATTAATCATATTTCCTTTCTGAAATTCATCTTCCTCCTCTTTAAAATAGTTACATTGGATTAAATGATCCCCAGGAATATTTATATAAATGGGTATCATGGTAATTGGAAAATGTCCAATTCTTTCATTTGCACCTGTACGAAGAATGTTTTGGAGATTGCTAAAGCTTTAGTAGACTAAGAAATATCTTTGGAACATAGCTGAGTCTTTATCAACAGTGGGAGCTTTTGAAGAGAAAAAAATTGTTATTTCCAGCCTCCAGAGTTTTGTTTAGTTGATTTTTATTTAATTTTTATCCTTGCAAATACTGGAGTAAGACACCAGCATTATACAGCTATTGTGATTCCCTGATGAACTATTAAATAAATTCAACTAGTGAGCTAACAAAATTTAAATAACACAGTAACTTCATTTAAAACTAGAAATTGCATCACTCCGGAAAATTAGTCTGAGTTACCATTTCCTGAAGGGTTTCTATTGAACTTTAACTGCCTCTTTTAGTGTAATGTACATTAATTCAAATAATTTAGAACCAATATATTCTTCTGCAGTTTGGGAAATCATATAAGATTATCAATGGGCCTTGGCTTTATAAAGTGCTCTTTTTATTATACTTATTTTGTTAAAGTATGTTTTCTACTGAGGATTCTCAAAATAACTACAATTCCATTGGCCCTTTAAGGGTCTGAATACTATTCAAATATTCATTCATTCTTCCATTCAATGAAAATTTTTTGAGCACTTGTCAAGTATCAGGCACCATTCTAGCCACCTGTGGACACAGCAGCAAACAAACACAAAAATTCGTGCCCACGGGGAGCTTATGTTCTGGTTAAAAAGACAGACAATGGACAACATAATTAGGGAAAATACATAACATGGTAATAAAGATAGATGGAAAGGCGGAAATAAAGTCAGAGAAAAGGAGTGTGGGAGGTGGTACAGTTTTAGGTAGGTGGTCAGAAAAGGGTTCAGTGACAAATTGACATTGAATAAAGCAAGGCAGGATAGATCTATCTCTTATCTCTCTATATCTATCATCTATCATTTATTATCTATTATCTATCATCTATATCACCTATCATTTATTATCTATCATCTATCTATATCTATCATCTATCATTTATTATCTATCTAATATCTATATCTATCATTTATCATCTATGTATTATCTATCTCTATCATTTATCATCTATCACTTATCTATCTATTATCTATCATCTATCATTTATTATCTATGTATTTATTATCTATCACCTATCATTTATCTATTATCTAACTCTCATCTATCATTTACCATCTATCTATGTATCTATTATCTGTCTGTCACCTATCTCTATCATCTAAAATTTATTATCTATCTATTTATCTCCCTATCTATCTATCTACATATAGTGCAGGGAGAAGAGCTTCTGTGAGCAGACACAACCGCAAGGCAAGGTCTGAGCAGAAATGAGCCTGCCCTCCTGAGGAGATACTAACAACACAGTTAGCAGATTGAGGGAGGGGCAGATGTAGGAAATGAGGCCAAACAATTAAGAGTGTATGGACAGACTACTTGCTGCAGGACTGTTCAAAAAATAATCCATGAATTAGTGCCAAGATAAATACAGACATTGAGAGAAAGTGTTTACACACTTTTATAGCTATTTGACATTACTGTGACATCCATGTATGTCATCACTGTTTGAATCCACATGCCTTTTTTAAAAAAGTTTCTATTAATTTTTATTTATTTTTACAACAGCGTTGCTTCATGCAAACATGGGGGATGGCTCTACAGATAGTTGGAGAAGAACTAATTTGGAGACTGTGTCTCTTTCTCTGAATAAGATGAAGAGGGATTGGTGTTTAAGGAGAGGAGAGACAGGATATGGCCTACTTATTAGAAGATCACTCTGGCTTCTGTGTTAGGAAATGAGAGAAAAAGGACAGGGGCCTAAAGTTGGACATGAGTTAGGTGGCTCTTGAAAGGACAGGTGATGGAAGAGGGTGACCCAGGCCAGAGTGAATGCAGGGGATATAGTAAGATGTGCACAGGTCCTGGATCTATTTTTGAAGAAAGAGAAAAGAAAAGAAAATTAGAAGATTACATATGAAATGTGAGATAAAGAAGAATCAAGGGTGACTCAAAGTTCTGGTCTGAGCAATTAGAAGAAATTGCCATTTACTCAGGTAATGTAGCTTGGGAAAAGAGCAGTCTTGGCTGGTGGAGGAGAAATAGAATGCCAGTCAGGAGGTCTGCTTGGGGCATATTCATTTTGAGAGACCTATTATACAGCCAAGAAAAGAATGTCATAAAGGAATTAACTTTTTTTTTTTTTTTTAACAATAGGTCCTTGTTAGTTATCTATTTAAAATATAGCAGTATGTACATGTCAATCCCAATCTCCCAATCTATCCCTCCTACCACCCTTCCCTCACTGGTAACCATAAGTTGATTCTCTAAGTCTGTGAGTCTGTTTCTGTTTTATAAATAAGTTCATTGGAATCATTTTTGTTTTTTAGATTCCACATATAAACTATATCATATGGTATTTGTCTTTCTCTGTCTGACTTCACTTAGTATGATCATGTCTAGGTCCATCCATGTTGCTGCAAATGGCATTATTTCATTCTTTTTTAATGGCTGAGTAATATTCCATTGTATATATGTACCACATCTTCTTTATCCATTCATCTGTCAATGGGAATTTAGGTTGCTTCCATGTCCTGGCTATTGTAAATAGTGCTGCAGTGAATATTGGGGAGCATGTATCCTTTCACACCATGTTTTTCTCCAGATATATGCCCAGGAGTGGGATTGCTGGATCATGTGGTAGCTCTATTTTTAGTTTTTTAAGGAACCTCCATACTGTTTTCCATAGTGGCTGTACCAATTTACATTCCCACCACAGTGTAGGAGGGTTCCCTTTTCTCCACACCCTCTGCAGCATTTATTGTTTGTAGATTTTTTGATGATGGCCATTCTGTCTGGTGTGAGGTGATATCTCTTTGTAGATTTGACGTGCATTTCTCTAATAATTAGTGATGTTGAACATCTTTTCATGGGCTTTTTAGTCATCTGTGTGTCTTTTTTGGAGAATTGTCTGTTTAGGTCTTCTGCCCTCTTTCGATTGGGTTGGTTTTGTTTTGGATATTGAGCCGCATGAGCTGTTTGTAAATTTTGGAGACTAATCCCTTGTCAGGAATTGAGTTTAAGAAAGAAGGAAAGTGAAGACAGTGCTGACATTTATGTTTAGTGATGAAAGCATTCAAAAGATGAAAACAAGTTAAAAGACTGGAATTTCAAACAAATAAAGTCACCCTGGATTGTTTATGTTCCAGACCCTGGACCAGTGTTAAGTGCTGTAACATGCATTTTCAGATTTGATTTGTACAGTAGTTCTTCCAAAGTGAGCATTACTTTCCTTTTTTTTTTTTTTGATAGGGGAGACTGGTACTCAGAAGACTAAGCATTTTGCCAAAGAGAGAATATAAGATTAATAAATGAAATGCAAAATACAACAGATAACTATATTAACTCCTTATTAAATAACCATTAAAAGCTACTATTATTATTTTATTTCAGAGGATAAAAATTAGAACCAATATGTTAAGTATCTTGCTTGAGCTCTCACAGTCTGTAATTGGTGGAAACACAATTTCAATACTGTTGGATAGACACAGAGAGACCAAGATATTAAATAATTATAGTCAACTGCTTCCTCTAGGAGAGCAAGTATTCACAATTTGGTACTTCCATTCTAGAACTCAGGTATTTCCCGCTATCCCAGCTGTTTTCTTTTAAATTTAGTTCTCAAAACTTGAGCGTGAATCAGAATCACCTGGAGAATTTATTACATACAGATTCTTGGGTCCTCTCTCCCAAAGTTCTGATTCAGTTTGTCTGGGGTGTGGTTTAATGATTTATGTTTCTAACAAGCTCCCTGGAGATACTGAGGATGACAGCTCTGATTTGGAAAATGTATTTTGAGAACCATTGCTCTATTGTATTACAATATTGTGAACTCCCAATATAGTATACTAATATGTATAGTTTTTTAAAAGGAACTATGTTTTAATATAATTATGCCAGGTCTCCCGTTTTCAAAGAGAGGCCACAAATCTTTGTGTTATCAAAATGATTTTCTGGCTTGGCTCCCTTTAAGATAGGGCATCTTTCCTGAAAGAGACAGGCAAAACCACAATGACAATTTTATAAGGAGAGGACTCATGCTGACAGCAGGCAGTTTCTTCCAAGCAGAAAAGGGGTGTCCCACTCAATTACCTCTGTGGAACTATGGTGAAAAGGAGCCAGGTGAATAGCTGCATTATGAACAGAGTTTTTTTTTTTTTCCTTGTAGTTCAAAAGATATAGGATTGGAGAGACTACACCAATGATACCAATAAGAAAGCGGAATGCAAAGAATATGCAGGACTAGAGTGATAATGACAAAGGTGGGGAAAATTTAGATCCACCATACAAATATTTCTCAATGCAATTTGCCCTTATAGGTCATAATTTGACCATCTGACATACTAATTTTACAGTTATATGGTTCTCTGTAAATGGTACTTATTATTCACCTTTTATTGTTTTCTTTTTCAACGTTACTGATAAAAAGTTATAGTCAAATTTATAAGTCACTTCACAACACCTGTAGTTAGTAATTCATGGAAAGCTCTTAATGCACTTTCAGGTTCCATCATTTGACATTCGGCTAAATAGCCCACGTAATGATTACAGCGGAATATTTTTGCAAACAAAAACATTCTTGAAGATGCTCATTTAAAGGAATATCTTTGAATTTCTTTTAATAGCTATAAGCCCTACATTTTTTATTCTTTCTTCCTTTTTTAGACTTCTAGGAAGTAAGTGTATAGAATGAATTTTCCAACTACCTTAGTATACTATATGCTCTAGTGCCCATTAGAAAGCAAAATGTAAGTGACATGTCTGAAATCAAAGACACCAAAATGTGTTTTTAAAACCTCGGTTTAAAAGGCTAGTGTAAAATGTTCAAATAATTAACAGCTCTGCAGATTATAATACACTGTGATGGCATTAAATGATCCAGGCTGCCAGCCATGTTTAAGGAATAAATTCTCATTTCCACCCCTTCTTTCCCTCATTTCATTTCTTTTTGACACTTTTTCTCACTGAAGTATTAGGTGATAATAACACATAAATTCTCAAAATTTAATTAGGATCAAAGACTTTTTTCTCTCATTAATAAGTAATCTAAATAGTTACTATTCTTTTTCCCTTTAAAAATGAAAAATTATACTAATTTTTACAATTTTTAATGTGAAAAATTGTTCTTTATGAGCCACATCCTTAATCTCTTTTGCACTGAACAGAATTATTTATGACATGGACCTGTACTTTAATGGACCTATAAATACATATTTTATGTTAAAAATCTTAAGAAAGGTGGTTTTAAAAATATGAAAATCATGCTTATTTAATACTTGAGCATTATATACATTGGGTACTTTATATGCAAACCCTGCATATTGTATTTTGTAGTTTAAAATATTTATGCAGTTTTTCATTTATAATGCTCATGTACAAAATTCACAAGTACTAAAATATATTGTTCTTGAATTTGGTCCCTAAATCCTCAGTTTCCTCCCCAGAGACAGCCGCTAACATCACTTTCTTTTTATCCTTTGAACTCTATTCCATGCATCACACAATGCCTATTCATAATTATATCTTTGTTCTTATCTTGAGCAAGTTATATCAAATTATACATATTATTCTACATTTGCTATTTATACTTAATACTCTCCCTTGCAGATTTTCTTACACTAGGACATATGTAGTTTCCTTATCTTCTTAAAGATTATGGAAATATTTTATGGATGTGTTTGATTCATGGAGCTCTAATCATTATAATGCTTACAATATTTTAGAAGAAAAACTCGCCTATGAACCATATTATATATACATTATTTTGTAAACTTTCAATTATATCTTTAGGAAATTAGCTAAATATGGAATTTCTAGATCAAAAGATAATCTTTAGTTTTGATAGGAATTCTTTTTTTATTTTTATTGAAGTATAGCTGATGTACAATATTATATAAGCTACAAGTGTACTCAATTTTAAAGGTTATACTCTATTTATAATTATAAAATATTGCCTGTATTCCCTGTGTTGTACAATATATCCTTGTAGCTTATTTTATACATAATAGTTTGTACCTCTTAATCCCCTACCCCTATACTGCCCCTCCCGCCTTCCCTCTCCCCACTGGTAACCACTGCTTTGTTCTCTATATCTTTGAGACTGCTTCTTTTTTGTTATATTCACTAGTTTGTTATACTTTTTTGGATTCCACATATAAGTGATATCATACAGTATTTGTCTTTCTCTGTCTGACTTATTTCACTCAGCATAATACCCTCCAAATCCATCCATGTTGCTGCAAATGGCAAAATTTCATTCTTTTTTATGATTGAATAGTATTCCAGTGTGTGTGTGTGTGTGTGTGTGTGTGTGTGTATGTATACCACATCCTCTTTATCTATTGATCTGTTGATGGACACTTAGGTTGCTTCCATATCTTGGCAACTGTAAATAATGCCACTATGAACATTAGGGTACATTTGTCTTTTTGAATTAGTGTTTTTGCTTTTTTCAGATATATACCTAGGAGTGGAATCGCTGGGTCATATGGTAATTCTATTTTTAGTTTTTTGAGAAACTTCCATATTGTTTTCCACTGTGGCTGCACAAATTTACATTCCCATCACCAGTGTGCAAGGTTCCCTTTTCTCTACATCCTTGCCAACTTCTGTTATTTGTGTTCTTTTTGATGATAGCCATTCTGACAAGTGCAAGATGATATCTCATTGTGGTTTTGATTTGCATTTCCCTGACAGTTAGTGATGTTGAGCATCTTTTCACATGCCTGTAAGTCATCTACATTTCCTCTTTGGAAAGAAAATGTCTATTCAATTCTTCTGCCCATTTATTAATTCACTTGTTTGTCTTTTTGATGTTGAGTTGTATGAGCTGTTTATATATGTTGGATATTAAACCCTTATCTGTCATATCATCAGCAAATATTTTCTCCCATTCAGAAGGTTGTCTTTTTGTTTTGTCAATGGTTTCCTTTGCTCTGCCAAAGCTTTTAAGTTTAATTAGGTCCCATTTGCTTATTTTTGCTTTCAGTTTTGATAGAAATTCTTAATGACTGCCCAATTAGTTTGAAATTTCATTCCAACTAAAATATGAAAAAAAAAACTCAACAAAAGATTGAGTTATCAAAATTGGTCAGTACAATAAAATAAAAATTGTATCTTTAATTTAGCATTTCTGTCATTGTGATTGACGTTGAGCATCTTTTTTGTATTAAGAATGATTTATGCTTGATTTTTCTGTAAAAGCATGTTAAGAATCCTTTCCTTTTATTTCCCTAATTGCATTGCTGATCTTGATAATAAGAACTTTCAGGATTATATATTCTTTATACATAAATATTATAATATTATGTTTATTATATACATGTATAATAAAAATTATCAATATCTGATTCCTTGGCAATAAGAGAGATTTCATATGGATCACCCTAATAGTATTAAAATGGACACTTTGCTTGTGGACTGAGTTGAATTTTCTTTTTTTTTTTCTGAGTCTAGTTTGTTGTTTTGTCTTTTGAAAACCACGATTATAGTTTATTTGTGATTTTGCTTTGACATGTAGACAGGTCAAAATCTTGTAATCAATTTTTTAATTTTTAACTCTTTTTGGCTCTTCAGTTTTAAGTATTTCCCAAGACTATAATTAAGTATTTCCCAAGTTAATAATTATTAAATTATTAACTTAATTAAACTATCAAATTATTAAAACAACCACAGAAAACAACAGGACCTCTCACAGTATTTTTTAAAGTTATTAAAATTTAATTTTCTACTAGTGAATCTTTGACACATCTATAAATGAATTTAATAAAATACTTGGTAAGAGTCAAATTTTGTTATTTCCCCAAGTTACTAGCTAGAGGTATCAATAAAATATGTTGAAAAATTCATATTCCTTCTTCTCATATGAAATGTCAAATTTCCTGTGTTTTTGAACTTGCCTTTCTCCTGCCACTGATTTTTCTCTTCATGCACCAGGATCACTATGATCTAAATATTGTGACTTTTATATGTTTAAATATTTAGAAAAACTGGCAGCCTATCCTCATACTACCTTTCTGACCTATTCTTATCCTTTTATACATGCTTACTTTTATATAACTTTAGACTGAACTTGGTTAGTTTGTGTTAGTATGTATATGTGTTTGTGTATACACACATATATTTTTTAAAGTTTTTAGTTATATATTACCACATAGAAAAATTATGTGAACCTTGGCAGTGTAAAACAACAAAACATTTTTTAACCCACTTGTCATTTTTGAGTGCCTGGGATTCTTGAATGGATTAACTGGGCTCTCACTAGGTTGCAGTTATGCTGAAGGGCAGGGTCGCAGATGTCTGAAGGCTCAACTGAGGCTCAAGAGTTTGATTCTGAGCTCACTCATGTGGCTGTTGGAGGAGCTCATGTTCCTTGCTGGCTGTTGGCCTGAGGTTTCAGTTCCCTGGCAGTTGGGCCTCCCCATAGGTTGCTCAAAACATAGCAACTTGTTTCCCCAGAGTGACCTAAGGAAGAGAGAGAGAGAAAAAAGAAAAATAAGACAGAAGTCACAGATTTAATAACAATTTTGGAAGTGATACAACATCAATTTTGCCATATGTTGTTTAGATAGAGCAACTCCAGTACAATGTAGGCAAGGCCTACACAAGTGTGTGAAAACCAAGAAGAAGAGATCACAGGGGTCCGTGTGGAGGTTGGTTACCACTGTCTGTCCTCTGGCCCACAATGCTTCATGTCCTTCCCACATGCAAAATGCACTCAACTATTCCTAAGTTACACAAATACCTTGTTCCATAACTGTATCATCTCCAAGTCCAGAATCTTGTGTCTAAATCAAGTCCAGGTATGGTTGAGTGTTTCATTCCCTCAGTTAGTCAATCAACCAGCTGGAGGACTAATCTTAATCTATGTCAGATCCTGGGACCTAGCCATGGACCAGAAAGAAAGAACTCAGTGCTTTTATTTTAAGGCACCACCAAATATTTTTGTTTGCGAAATAGAAAATGTGTGCTTGGACTTGAGAACTAGAGGAACATCATTTAAACTCTCTAAACCATAGATTTCTCTTCTGAGAATTTCATTTATTAAGGCCTAACCAGCTATATAATTCTGATACAGTGAAGATTAGGTTAAAATAATGGATCCCAAACTTTTTTCCTGTTTTCTGCCTCCATAATCTCTACCTGTAACTCCCTCACATTAGTAACAATTCTTATTCATATAGTAATTGTTCAGATAGGAAGGCAAAAGGCTAGACATTGAGTAGATTAGAAAATCTCTTGATGGGGTAACTAATTTAACTGAATGATATTTGTAAATCTCAAAGGGTAAATGCTATCATTTTTTTTCTTCTTTGTTACAAATGTATCTCTATTTTATTCACATTTTCAAAACCATATTTCAGGTCCTATTCAACTCACTGTATTTACTACAAAGTATTCTATCTTTTCTTTTTATTTTCCCCAGTGTCACTTCCCTATAATTAGTACTATACTTGGTCACCAGATTAAAATGTTACTTTTCTTAAGTTACTGATTGTATTAAACTAACACATGCCTCCTCCTGCAAAGATACATATATATACACATATATGTATATATATATCCCTGTCCTCATACACTGGAACATGTGAACGTACTGAATTTGGCAAAGCATTGCAGATGTGATTAAGTTAAGGATCTCAAAATGGGGAGATTATCCTGGATTATCCATGTGAGCCCTAACTTCTGTCACTTGCACGTATCCTTATAAGAGACAGGCAGAGAGAGATTTCACATGCACACACATGCACATGCACATGAAAATGTGATGTAAAGATGTAGCAGAGAGATATTTGAAGATGCTGGCCTTGAAGACTGGAGTGATGTGGCCTAGCTCAAGGAATGCTGACAGCCACCAGAAGCTGAAAGGGCAAGAAATAACATCTTTTTTATAGCCTCTGGAGGGAGTGCAGCCTTGCTAAAACCTTCATTTTGGGCCATTGATACATTGATTTTGGACTCCTGACCTACACAACTATGAGAAAATAAATTTCTGTTGCTTTAAGCCACCAGGTTTGTGGTAATTTATTATAGTAGCTACAGGGAACCAATGTACTGATCAAAAGCTTTCAGTGATCTACTTATCCAATGACTGAAATGAATATTCCTTGGACTGCCCTAAAGCACTCATAATTTTGGCCTGCTATAAACTGTTTATATTTTATTCCAAGGGTGAGCAAACTGTCTGGAATAGAGCAGACCAAAAATATTCTGGGCTTTGTCAGCCATATGGCCTTTGTCAAAATTACTCAACGCTGCCGTGGTAGCAAGCAAGCAGCCATAGACAGCATGTAAATGAATGAGTGTAGCCATGTGCCAATAAAACTTTATGTATAAAAACAGGCAGTGGCTGGATCTGACCCACAGGGAATATTTTTTGACCCCATTCTATATCATATACTTCCTTTTTTCCAATAATTCCCCTTCCCTTGTTTCATACTATACAGTGACTAGGTAGTATTCATTCTGATACCACCCACAGATTATATACTGTGAATTTACTGTATTAACCATAAATATTTGTTGAATGAATAAGTGAATAAAATTCTAATCTCCGATCTTACTACTGTGCACATTTCCTTCAATACATGGTGAATGCATTTAATTTGTATCCCTTTGCTTTAACCATGGCAGAATATTTCCCTTTTTCCTTCACCTATGGGAATACTCATCACTCATTAGGGTTAATTGTAATAAGATCCTCTTCTTGAAAACTACCTCAAATACTGTAACTGTTACTAATCTGCTACCATGTATCATGTATATTATCAGCATCTCTTGTTTGACATAAGCATGCTAACTTCTATTGCAAACATTGTAAATATCAGTACTTAACCTGGGTGTTTCCATAATTTCCTTCAGAGCCAATATTTTGGCACCGTACAACCGTTACAGATTTCTGATAACATGACTTAATCTTAAGGATATATTTAGTGGGTTTTTTTGCCTTTCAAATGCAATTTCTTTACATATTGAGAAGCACGGATTCTATCTCTGCATAGAAAAACAGAAGCCTCTATTTTCAGCTCATAAGTGTAGAACTTCTGTTTCTCTTTTCCAAATAAGTATTCATATTGATTTTCAGAACAATTTTTAAGAAATTTTAATACTTAATATTGATACTCATCTTGATCATAGCTGATGTTAAATTCTGCTGTTACAAACTTGCAGCAAAATATGTTAAAAAAAACCCAACAGACAACTGCTCACATCGTTGTTTGTACCATATACTACCCACAAAGTATTGTGTGCCAAGCACTATTGCATGTAAAGCATAGTAAGATGTGGTCCATTTTGTTAAAGATCCTGTGGCAGACAAATGAATTCACATATTCATAATGAACAGAACAGAATCCAGTTTCCTATATTAAATCAGAGAAGCACCATTTGAACTCGAGTGCTGAAAAGACATGAGAGTGTATACAGAATATTGAATCTTTGCCCATATGTTCTCCTCAAATTAAAATGAATTCTATTGTAATCCCGGTATATAAATTACCTTGATTAAAATTATGATTTTAACCTTACTGAAGCCACCAGCAGCATAACATTCCTGACCTCTGAAAAGCCATGATATATTTTAGTTGAATTTAGGAAAGCTCAGCTTATGTAGGAAAAATCTTTGCCAAGAAAGCACTGCTTTTTATGTTGTTATTTTTTCTTACATCTTTAACAATTCATTGCTCTTTTGTGCTCTGAACTCCCCCAAAAGATCACTTAAGAATTTTAAAAACATATTTCCCCCATTCCTATCTGTTCCCACAAAGTCCCCTAGAGAAAGTTTTGCAAAATATGGTAATCAGATATGCAGACAAAAAGAGGAGAGTATTAAATTATAGTATTTTGAATTTTTTCTCTAAAAATAATGTATATACCGAATCCTCACTAAATAATATAGTATAACTCATTTTTCTACAGAGCTTGTTTTCTCATTCAAGTTAAATTAAAAATGACTCCATACTTGGGATAGTATAAATTAATCAAAATCATCATTGGCTCATTCGTTTATTCAGGAAGCATTTGTTGCAGGCCTACTATGGAATAATATTTTGATACACTTCAGTTTATTTTATTACATTCTTTATAGAAGAACAAACAAAAATTCTACTTTTAATTTGTATAATTAGCCTAACTGAATGCCTTTGATATTATAAGAGAAAGCAGAATTTTCTCCTCAGCTAATTCTTCACTCTATTAATGCCTTTTACATGGGAGCTAGGTATCTGTCTTTTCTTTATGTTGAGACAAATTTTAACTTTAAAGTTCACTTAAACAGTATTTGGCTTAAACTTCTAAAAAAAGTTATTCATTAAAATCTTCAGAATGACTTCTTATTTATGTTTTGTTTTACTCTTTTACTTATACTCTTTGTTAACTTACAGATACAGTGTAAATGGCAAAATTAATGGTGTAATCACACTGTGTTGCATTTCTGAATCAAATATATATTAGTGTAATTTTAAAATTTTATTATGAAACATACAAAATTAAAAGCACCATAATTAGCAAATACAAATTTAGATAAAGTCTGAATTTGTTATAAAATTGTTTTATAAAATACAACTTCCTTGAATTTCAGTAATATTTATTTTTTCTTCCTTCAGTTGAATTATGTTGGTTTATACTTCATTAGAAAGAAAACACAAATCAAGGCATAGAGTATAGTCTATATTTTCTCTACCCAGGGTTTATTCAACTTCTTTCCCTTTTCTAGTGCCTAGGATCTCTTTACAAAACATGTTCCCTTTACTTTATTTTTTAAATTTTTTTAATTTATATTGGAGTATAGTTGATTTACAATGTTGTGTTAGTTTGTGTACAACAAAGTGATTTAGTTATGCGTATACGTATATCTATTCTTTTTCAGATTCATTTCCCATATAGGTTATTACAGAGTATTGAGTAGAGTTCCTTGTGCTATACAGTAGGTCCTTGTTGATAATCTATTTTATATAATAGTGTGTATATGTTAATCCCAACCTCCTAATTTATCTCTCCCCCCCACCTTTCCCCTTTGGTAACCATAAGTTTGTTTTCTAAGTCTGTGAGTCTGTTTCTGCTTTATAAATAAGTTCATTTGTATCATTCATTTGTATCATTCCACATATAAGTGATATCATATGATATTTGTCTTTCTCTGTCTGACTTACTTCACTTAGTATGATCATCTCCAGGTACATCCATGATGCTGCAAATAACATTATTTCATTCATTTTATGGCTAATATCCCATTGTATATATATATATATATATATATATATATATATAAAAGTAGCTCTACTTTTAGTTTTTTAATGAACTTCCATACTGTTCTCCATAGTGGCTGCACCAATTTACATTCCCACCTCTAGTTTATATTGCCATTGCCGTTGATTGGTTAAAAGAACAAAAAAAATAAGAAGTCTAATGTGTACTGGATATTTCTTAAAACCACGGGTAATAATTGGAGAAAGAGATCAACTGAAGTAATTGGTTTGAAAGTAGAAAGGAAAGAAATTGTACATTGTCGAAGAAAGCCCTTTTCTCTTTGCAGACTGAAGTCCAAAATGGGCCAGTCATAATCTGGAGATTGAGAAATTTAGAAAAATTAAATGATCTGCCCCATGCCAAGTTTTACAATACAGAGACAGGTCCTGTCTCAAAATTTTACAATATTGAGACAGGACTGAGTCAGACAAAAGATTTCTCAAACTGAATAAACCGATATTCCCAGACCTTTCTCAGATACAACTAGTTAGGCACTTAATGGGAGTAATGTGTAGGCAGCAGTGAGGGAGTGCCAGTTAGAGAAAGAAGAGATGAGAAAAAGGTTATTTTGAAATTGAAGCTGATTTAGAGCTAGATATAGAACACAAATTTGGGGTGACTGCCCTAAGGTGTTGGTTTTGCATTGCTTGTCCGGAAACGAAGGTGGGGAATATGGAGATGGGATTAGGATTTGTGCAGAGAGAAGGACAGTTTACAGGTAGGACACAGAAGTACCAAAATGCAAGTAAAATACTTAGACACGATTTCTAAATCTCTAGAACTCTAGCTAACAAAGTCAACCAAAAGCAAATAAGCCCTGAATCCTCCCACGGGTTTGAGGGACATGTGAAATGTCAGGGAAAATTCAGGCCTGGATAACAGCTTGGGATTGCCCATCAGTTTAGGAAATCCACAGGCATCCAACAGGAGTGAATAACAAAGGCACCCTCAAAATGCCTACCGCAAGGTACAGGAGTGGGAAGTAGCAGCCAGGAGAGCTCTTCTAGATATTAGAGCCTAAAGAATGGTTGGGATTTCTTATTCTTTTGTACAGCAGAATATGATAGGTACTATCAATGGGTGACCACTTTTTTGTTATTTTCCAACTTTTCCTTTTCCAAATGGAAAATGCACTTACCTCTAAGCAGGGAGCCAGGTATGGAGTAGACTGCAATTCTTTTGGAAAAAATTATAAGGGACTCAATGGAAATAACAATGGGAAAAGAAAGCAGGAAAAGGCTTTGAGAGATTCAGGGGTACAATCTGGATTTTGTAAACTAAGATGCAGGCAGAAAGGAAAGAGAAAATTTGACTTGTAGATATTGGACTTAGTTGAGCATATATGAATTTTATCATGCAGGGATAATAAATGAGAAAAAACATGTTTTGGGGGAAGATGCTGAATTTGTATTTTGATTTATTGATCACCCTATGCCATCTGTGTGAGGCTTCCCAATAAACTGATGGAAGTCAAGGAAAGAAAGCCTGAGAAACAAAGATGTATTCAACTGTGTTAGAGGCTACAGAGAAAGATCACTAAGATGAGAAGTATATCAGTTCAAAGAGGTATTACCCCCAGGTAATACTCTGTGACTCTGTATCTCAATACGAGGCTGCCCCCATGATATTTGCAAAAGGGATCCGAGACTGGAGAATTCTGGAGACTTCTTCACTGCCTCAGCTCCAAAATGTTACACATCTCTTACACTAAGATTATATTGGGGGCCAGTCACCACCTTACACAGAGACCCAGGAAGTAAAGAAGAACTGGATATTGGTGAGAAGTGGATAGTGACCTACCTCAAAGAGTGAGGGGGAAACTCTGATATGTCAGCTGTTGAGATATAAGCCTAGGAAGAATACTTTTCAAATAAATGCAAAAACAACCTAATGGATTGAGTCCCGGGAAAACTACAGATTCTTTTTTGTAAATATTTTTTGTTGTCACATTTCAAAATCCCCTATATTTTATTGTAAACCACATATTGTAAATACATAGCTTATATTGTGAGGCATATAGTAAATATTACTGAAAGATAGTTTGTGCATACATTACCTCTAGGAAAAATTGCAGTGAAGGGAAAGAAAGTGACAGCTAAAGAGAAACACAAACCGGATGGGGAAGTGAAGTAAGAGGCCTGGTAATTTCCAGAGAGAGGGAGAAAAAGATTGTGAGCGAACGACAGAAAGATAAAAGTGTGGTCAAGATTAACGTTGGTACCAGTATTTTTTTTTTCAATGAAACACCATAGAAGATATGAGATGAAATTGACCAAGGCATTTGAAAGGGTTCCAAAGGAAGAGAACAATCCCTAGACTGAAGACCATAAATTTGAACAGTAGTTATTGTGGTTATGCAGTATTTTCAAAAATAACCAGCAGTCCCCAAAAGGACTAGAAAAAAAGAATCATAAGGTTAACAAAAGTTTAAGTACCATATAATATTACAGAATAGAGCCAAAGTTTAAAGGAATAAGGTAGTTGAAAGTGCAAGTAAAATTATGGTTGGAAGGAAAAATCATTTTGGTATGAAAGTGACAGGGGCTGAGAGTATAAAGGTGGCATATGAAAAAGTGCAGGTGTTTGCAAGCTTAAGAAAGAGGAAGAGGAAGAGAGATAGGAATAATGGAGTGAAGGAACTAGAAGGGTAGAAACGGTGATGAAGGTTTGATAAGTTGTCATTTGTTTAATTTGTTTGAAGAGTTCCAGGTTGTAATAAGATCAAAAGTGCTGTTTAAAGAGTAATGTGCTGAGAAGGTGTGGAAAGCAAGCCAGAGAAATTAAAATGGTATTGATATTAAAATCTAATGTGTTCTCTTGGACATCTTTGTAGACACAGAAGCCATCTAGGATTACGGCAGAAAAGGAAATTGTGATCCAGGGTGCAAATTATCAATTGATTTGCACTAGAGTCTATAGGCTTAGGAAATTACTCTGGTGAAGATGAACTGAAGATGTAAATGGTAGCAAACAGGTATCAGTGACAGCACCAGATCACCCTGAACATTAGGGTCATGGGCTACAAGAAAATTAGCAGCCTTTCATACATGGCATAAGAGAAACAGTGCCCTCAGAGAAGATCCATATTTTAGCTCAGGCAAGGAGGAGACAGAGTCTTAGTAAAGATGCTATATATGACGAGGGTGGGGGAATTTCTTTAAAACGGAACTAAATTAAGGCAAAACGATGGGAATTGTTGGTTAGAAAGTTAGCATTGGAAGATACGGTTTGGAGAGAGAACGCACAGATCACTTGGAGTGTGGGGTTCTATGACAAACGGTTGATGAATGAGAATTGAATTTGGGAACATGGCAAAGAGTAGCAGAAGTGAGAGGTTCCAGACAGACTCAAACTGAAGAAACACACATGAAACTGTTAAAAATGCATGGTTTGGTCTTTGAAGTGTTGAAACTTGCTGACAGTTCAGATATGCTCAGTGCTTTTAATCAGCGTGGTCCACTAGCTAGCTATGTGGTCCTAGAGACATCTTTTAAGATCTGGGCATGGATTTTTTTACACAGTACTTCAAATAACGTCAACCTCCTGCACTCAGACAGCAGAGCTGCTAATGCCTGATGGTCCACCCTACCTGGCTGTGTAGAACTTCTAACCATGGATCTGGGGAGCCACGGAGGAAGCAGTTTCTGGTTAAGATGCCATACACCTACTGCTCTTCCTGAGATTCAACAGACATTCTTGAATATCTGTTTCTCAATTGTTACATGCCTTTTCACCACTTTCCTGGGTCTTTAAATGATTGGTTTTGACAACTTTGCCCAGGTTGCTGTTGTTGTGGCTTGTTTGGAAGAGCTCTTTGCTCTGTTGTGCCAGAGGTGCCCCACCCCCACCCTGTAACATGTCCCTCTGTTGCATCTTTATCAGGCAACTCCTCTGGTTAGGAATTCATCCCGGAGCACTTTCAAGATGGGGGTGTTGTTTTACACTAGAACCAAATATAAAGGGGGAAAATGGAAATGACATGCTGTTATATGTTTAACAATTCGCTCTCTGGCTGTGGGAATTGTACAAAAGCCCAGATTTATAGCATATGCTAGTCTTTTTTTTTCCCATTTATTTATTTATTTTTGGCTGCGTTGTGCCTTCACTGCTATGCGCGGGGTTTCCCTAGTTGCAGTGTGCGGGCTTCTGTTTGCGGTGGCTTCTCTTCTGGAGCACATGCTCTAGGCGCGCGGGCTTCAGTAGTTGTGGCGCACTGGCTTAGTTACTCCGCAGTGTGTGGGATCTTCCCAGACCAAGGATTGAACCTGTGTCCCCTTCATTGGCAGGCAGATTCTTCTTTTTTTTTTTTTTGGCGGTACGCGGGCCTCTCACTGTTGTGGCCTCTCCTGCTGCGGAGCACAGGCTCCGGACGTGCAGGCTCAGCAGCCATGGCTCACGGGCCCAGCTGCTCCGCGGCATGTGGGATCTTCCCGGACCGGGGAACGAACCCACGTCCCCTGCATCAGCAGGTGGACTCTCAACCACTGTGCCAGCAGGGAAGCCCTTTTTTGTTTGTTTGTTTTTATTTTTTTAACATCTTTATTGGAGTATAATTGCTTTACAATGGTGTGTTAGCTTCTGCTTTATAACAAAAGTGAATCAGTTATACATATGTTCCCATATCTCTTCCCTCTTGCGTCTCCCTCCCTCCCACCCTCCCTATCCCACCCCTCTAGGTGGTCACAAAGCACCGAGCTGATCTCCCTGTGCCATGCGGCTGCTTCTCACTAGCTATCTATTTTACGTTTGGTAGTGTATATATGTCCATGCCACTCTCTTTGTCACAGCTTACCCTTCCCCCTCCCCATATCCTCAAGTCCATTCTCTAGTAGGTCTGTGTATTTATTCCCATCTTACCCCTAGGTTCTTCACGACTTTTATTTTTCCTTAGATTTCATATATATGTGTTAGCATAAGGTATTTGTTTTTCTCTTTCTGACTTACTTCACTCTGTATGACAGACTCTAGGTCCATCCACCTCACTACAAATAACTCAATTATGTTTCTTTTTATGGCTGAGTAATATTCCATTGTATGTATGTGCCACATCTTCTTTATCCATTCATCCGAAAGAATATACAGTGGAGAAAAGAGAGCCTCTTGAATAAGCGGTGCTGGGAAAACTGGACAGGTACATGTAAAAGTATGAGATTAGATCACTCCCTAACACCATACACAAAAATAAGCTCAAAATGGGTTAAAGATCTAAATGTAAGGCCAGAAACTATAAAACTCTTAGAGGAAAACATAGGCAGAACAATCTATGGCATAAATCACAGTGAGATCCTTTTTGACCCGCCTCCTAGAGAAATGGAAATAAAAACAAAAATAAACAAATGGGACCTAATGAAACCTCAAAGCTTTTGCACAGCAAAGGAGACCATAAGCAAGACCAAAAGACAACCCTCAGAATGGGAGAAAATATTTGCAAATGAAGCAACTGACAAAGGATTAATCTCCAAAATTTATAAGCAGCTCATGCAGCTCAATACAAAAAAACAAACAACCCAATCCAAAAATGGGCAGAAGACCTAAATAGACATTTCTCCAAAGAAGATATACAGATTGCCAACAAACACATGAAAGAATGCTCAACATCATTAATCATTAGAGAAATGCAAATCAAAACTACAATGAGATATCATCTCACACCGGTCAGAACGGCCATCATCAAAAAATCTAGAAACTATAAATGCTGGAGAGGGTGTGGAGAAAATGGAACCCTCTTGCACTGCTGGTGGGAATGTAAATTGATACAGCCACTATGGAGAACAGTATGGAGGTTCCTTAAAAAACTACAAATAGAATTACCATATGGCCCACTACTGGGCGTATGCCCTGAGAAAACCATAATTCAAAAAGAGTCATGTACCACAATGTTCATTGCAGCTCTATTTACAATAGCCAGGAGATTGAGGCAGGCAGATTCTTATCTGCTGTGCCACCAGGGAAGCCCACATATGCTAGTCTTTGTGATGTAAATACATTGTGGGTGATTTTAAGCCTACAATGTGGTGTCACTGGATTTAGAGTAGGAAAGGGATGTATACAATTGGTGCTCAAAAACCTGTTTAAGCCAACTCTAGCAGACTACTGGCCATGCCACATAAATACAAAAATTCCAGGTTTGTTTATCATAAGAAGCCCAGGCAGACCAGGAGCATCATGCTAAAAGCATTCCATAGATTAAGACTCTCCTTATCTTTCTCTATTAGAACCTATTCAGCACGGTTGATTAGCATGTTTGCAAATAATTTTGACAAAACAATTTTTTCATTTTCCTTTCTCCTTGGCATTATCAAGGTAAGGAGGATGAGATATGCTCTAGCTGACAGCACCTCTTCCTCCCACTTGTAAATTTGCCTTTTCCTTTTAATTTTAGAGCTAGATAAATGTACATATACACATTTTATACAGAATTTATGTATATATTTTTAATCCTCAGTAAAGACATGCTTAAAGGGAGTGTTCTCTTTAAAATGGAGATGCCTATATTTCTGTGTATATTGTTTGTATTGTTACATTATATTTTATTTTATTTTAATCCCACAATTTTCTTATGAAGTTCAATAGCTACTAGGAAACCAGAACTGTCAGTTTTTGACACTCTCTTTTTAGTTGTGTTTCTTTAAATTGAATATAGTATCTTGATATATTCAAGTGTATTTGACAGAAAAGGAAATACAAATTTAGTTTAAAAGGTAAAGCATACAATTTTTGTTCCAAAGGGAAGTGCTAATGGACATGTGGGAATTATGTCTGCAATATAGAGTTTTGTGATTTTTCAAAAAGGAGACACAAAGAGGAAGCTGTTGTCAATTACTTTCAGAGCAGAAAAAAGTAGTAATAGGCATGCCTTCAACTTCCCAAAAATGTCATTCAAATACTGACGATATGTGTGAAATGTATGAAGTGATAATAAAAAAGCATAATTTGTTATAATTTGTATGTTTCAAGTCATGTCATTAAGATCATGAGCTTTTTTGAGAGCCATATTCTATAATTATTTTTATTGAAATTATTTCAAAGAAAATAAGTGAGCATTTCACTGGCATATCAAAAATAATTGTATTACAATAAAAAGAGAAAACATATTTTTCTCTTGCTGTTAATATATTAGGTATTAATCTCTTTGCTCTTGTGAAAGAAAAATGCCATTTCTACATTCTATATCTCAGCTGATTACTGTTCTAAAAAACCTTTTTTATCAGAGTGGCTGAAGATAGGTTTTATCCCATTTATAATTCTCTCAATTTCCTCAGGTTTTCCTAAGTTTCCAGGTACTTATAAACCATAAATTTTCTTGTTAGTCTTGGTTTGGATGGAGCATATTGTAATTTTAACACAGGAATTTTCACCAATGTCCAAAATATTGTGGATACATTGGTTTAAAAACAATGTACAATTAAAATGAATTTTAGCTGTTTCTTCATAGTGTGTGTATGTGTGTCTATTACACTGTTTTTTTAAGTATGGTTGTATTATATTTCTATTGGGTAACACTTGGCTAGAGTCTGACCATGAGCGTGGGAAGCTAAAAAAGATTGAGGAGAAGATTATTTGATCTGTGGAGTTTAGAAATGCCTGGAAAATTACTGTGTGGAAAACGTGTTTCTTCAATAAAATCACAATATCTATGGTGGGCAAAAAGATAGTAAATCAGATACTCAAGTTATGACAGTTGTTACTAGGCTAAGCTAAAAAGTGAGCAAATAGAGTGGAAAAAAATGAGAAAATGTTCTTCAAAGGATTTGAGGATTTGTAAAAATGGAATAAAAATACTGTGGAAATGGGGATGGTAACTTCATGTATACTCATATCACTAATATAATGTTCCTATTTTTGTGTGTTTCACAGCTAAGGAAGGGCTGGTTTTTCTAAACAATAGGTCTCCATAAAAAAATCATATAACAAGTTAGCTTCAAATAAAGAATACTCCACACGTATTTTACATAAGAAAAGAATCAAGCGCTGACCAATGCTGTACCTATCTAGTATCTTAGATTAAATATTACTGCCACCGGTATGGACACCATTTTAAAAGTTCCATCTCATGTGTAAGTATCCATCATATCAGTATGAAAAGTTTTAGTGATTATAATGAAAAATAAGTAATTGGAAAAATATCAAGGCTGTGGAATGTGGCCATGTAAGTTAAATTCTACATGATTGGTGCCTACTGGATTTGGAGAGTGTACAAAACTAGTATGTTTCATTTTGCAAACTAAGAAGGGAGTTATGCTAAATGGATTGTAAGTATAATGCAGCAGATGGTATAAAGGCAAAAGTGCTTTTCATTCTTTTTCATCTCGTTTCATTTTGAGAGGATTTTTAAATTGCGTATGTGTGTGTGTCTGTGTATGTAAGAGAGTATCGTTTAGAATCAGCCAAATGCAGTCTTTATATGCAGGGTTTATTGGTACTGAGCCCATCATTTAAAACCATTCCCATGATGAGTTTATGGAAAAAGAAACTTTAATATTTTTATTAAATGACAAGTGTGCACAAATATTGCTCCCATTCACTTATGACAGAGTTGTATGAGTTTTAGGGTAATGTGTGGATATTTTAAGCAGTTTAATAAAAGAAAATATGAACTTAGAAATCTATTAATCTTCTTGTTACACAGGGTATATCATAGAAGGGATATTTTCCGTTCTTTATAACTCTTCACTGGTTCCCAACTATAGTTGCCTACATGTATTCTATCAAGCGGTTCAGATGGGCATTACTACACTTTTCTGTCTTTCCTGCTTTATGAAGCTAAAGTTCTGAATGAGAAGGGTATGTGTTTTAATGGAATTCTCCTCTGGGGCACATCAAGTCATTTTATACAATGACACACTAAGAAAGGCAATTTATGATGTGTGACTGACTCTAATGTGACTTTTTCAACATTTCATTTGTTTTCCATTAGTCAGAAAGAAAGACATATGAACTACATAGAAATCTTTTTATTGTAGTCCACAGGGGGTTTGTAGTATATTAGAATTCTGGTGGAGCACAGTATTTTATAAAGCTTATGAAAAAATGGATGTTTAAAAACATTTTTATCTTCAAATCTCTAGCAAGAATTTCTAAAACTTTCTCAAAGGGCATTTATGGTTTTTAAAAATGGCAAATGCCTTACAAAATAGATTTTAAAAGATAACTGTTTGCTTAGAACTTTAATCAGTACTTTTAAATTATTTACAATTATTATAATTCAGGTTTCTGAAACTTTTGTTACTCAAGTGTAAATTAAATAAAATCATAGCTGATGGCTCTGGTTGTATAACTTAAATCAATAAAACCCTAATTTTTAGTTAACTGTTTTCAACCATAATTTTTGGTTCCTCTGTTTGGGTTTCTAATAAATTATCAGCTAAAAGCATACCAATATATCTGAGAATAAAATATTTATCATTATATATAAAATATTTAGACCATTTACATAACATTATCAGGCTAGCTAAGTTTTTTTTGCTTAAGGTATATCCATCATTATTTTCTGTTTCTACCCTCTGATTTCATACCATGTGTTTAAATGTTATTTTCATTAGATTTTTACTTTTATTTCCACTAGTTCTACCACCTTCTCTTGTCCTCCATTTGTCCTCTTTGTATGTCTACCTTCTTTGCATCATTTCAGATAAGCTGTAAATCTCAGCTCTTTCACTGAATGTAGTGGCTCATTCAGAGTCTCAGAATTCAGCCTGAATGTGCAGGAAGGAATGAATAACCCTCCCATATAATGTAGTATATGGACAAAACTAAAATATAAAATACTGATCTATTAAAAATAAAAATGTGCTTCGGAGTTTATACTATTGATATATCTGGCCCTGAAAGTCAGATAACAGCAAAATAATGTAGGAGAAGGGGTAAATGGCTTTAAGCTATTGTAAATTCCCTGTTATGTTGGGAAGCGGTAAAGCACCTTTACATGGTATATTTTAAAAGCCAATTATGCATGTTGTTATCTCTAGTATAACTATTGAAAGATGATATAATGAAGTAGAGAGGGGAAAGTGACTCTAAAATATTTAATTTATCCTATAGAAGGCATGGAAGTGCAGTGGAAAGAACAAGAAAAAATTGAATGAATAGAATAAATACTATTATGGTAACATTATTTTCAGATATGTTAGAAAACTAAATATAGGACTAAATATTTTCATAATAAATAAGAATTATCAAACAGGATATTTATAAAGAAGTAACAAGAGTAGAAAAGACATGACATGAATAAAGTGTAATCACTGAATAAATGAAAAGTGGTGCAAATCAGACATCCTGCATTACCAGACTGAATCCTAAGAATCTGAAACTGGGATTATTTTAGTTGTTTCTGAAGATCTCTCTCTAATATACATTTTCTTGCAGGTTTTTGGTAATAATTTTCTGTATTTTTTTCTGAAAAGTTTTATATCTGACCATTATTTTTTCCCACAGTACAGGTTAAATTTTGTCCCTAATCATCTTTAATTAAATTTTTATTTGAGGTCATTGTACACTTAAATGTAGTTGTAAGAAATAACATAGATTCCCATGTACCTTGTACTAGTTTTCTCCAATGGAAATGTCTTGCAAAACCATCATACAATATCACAGCCCGATGTTGACATTGATACATTGATGATATAGAACATTGTCACCATGAAAAAGATCATTATATTTCCCTTTTATAGCCACACCATTTCCTTTTCAACTGTTCTTCGTTCCTATAGTTTTATCATTTCAAGAATGCTTTTTGGATAAGTATTTTTCTTTTGCAATCAGTGTAAATCTCTGGAGATCATCAGAGTTGTTATGTGTACATATATTTCATTTTGCTTTATTCCCAAGTACTATTCCATAGTATGGATGTACCACAGATGGTTTTACCTATCGCCTGTTGAAGGGCATCAGGGTTATTTCCAGTTTAGGGATATTATTTTTTAAAAAGCTGTTATAAGCAGTCATGTATAAATTTTGTGTGAAAATAGGTGATAATAAGTTTTTATTTCTTTAGTATAGATGCCTAGGAGTCCGACTGCTGAGTCCTATGGTAATTGAATGTTTAGTTTTTTGAAGAAACTGAAAAACTGTTTGTTTTCTTTTAACAATCCACTAGCAATGTATAAGTAATCCAGTTCCTCTGCATTCTCTTTAGCATTTGGTGTCACTATATATTTTTTTCAAAATTATAGACATTCTGGTAAGTGTAGTGATAGCTCATTGTTTTGTTCTGTTTTATTGTCATTATAGTGTTAATTCATATTTCCCAAGTGGTTATTTTTATGTTCTTATTGTTTGTATATCCTCCTGAGCTAAGTGTTTCTTCCTGTCCCTTGCAATTTTCTCATTGTATTATACGGCAAGAAGTCCCAAGATCTGCGGTCGGCAAACTGGAGATACAGGAGAGCCAATGTCTAGTCTTGGTCTGAGTCCAAAGGCCTGACAAGTTGGAGAGTCAATGCTGTTAACTCCAATCAGGAAGTTTGCAGGCTCAAGTCCCAAGAAAGGCCAGTATTTCAATTTGAGTTCAAAGGAAGGAAAAGATTGATGTTCTAGCTCAACAGTCAAGCAGAAGTTTCCTCTTACTCAGCCTTTTTGCTCTATGAAGGTCTTCAGCTGATTGGATAGGCCCACCCAGACTAAGGAGAGCAATCTGCTCTACTCCATCTCCCCATTCAAATCTTGATCTCAGCCAGAAACACCCAGAATAATGTTGGGCCAAACCCATGCCCACTCCAGATGATATAATATTAACCATTCCAGTTATGTGGCATATCTTTTCATTCTTTTAACAGGGTCTTTTATAGAGCATAACTTTTAATTTTGTGAATTTCTTTTTATCATTTTTTTCATGGACCAAGTTTTTGGTGTCAAGTATAACAACGTTTTGTTTAAAGCTGGCTTGTTTTTCTTCTTACTTTATTGCATTGGCTAGAACTTTCAGTACTATGTTGAACAGATTGATGAAAGTAGTGAAAAGTCTCGTCTTATTACTGAACTTAGGTGGAAAATATTCAGTGAGTTTTTAAAAATTATTATTATGAAGACTATTTTTTAAAGCAGTTTTAAATTCACAGAAAAATTGAGGTGAAGGTGCCAGGAATTCCCATATAACCCCTTCCCCCTCAAATGTATACCCTCCCAAAGGGTACATTTGTTAACAACTGATGAACCTACAGTGACACATCATAATAACCCAAAGTCCATAATTTATATTATGGTTCACTCTTACTATTGTACATTCTATAGGTCTGAACAAATGTATAATGACATGTATCCATTATTATATTATACAGAGTATTTTACTGCCCTTAAAATCCTGTGTGTTCCACCTATTTATCCACTCCTGCCCCCAGAATCCCCAGGCAACCACTGAACTTTTTACTGTTTCTGTAGTTTTGCCTTTTCCAGAATGTCATATACTTTGAATCTTAACATATATAGCTTTTTCAGATTGACTTCTTACACTTAGTAATATGCATTTAAGTTTCCTCTATGGTTTTTCATGGCTCAGTAGCTCTTTTCATTTTATTATTGAAATTTTCTCCCAAGGCTTGGCAATTATGAGTAAAGTTTCTGTAAATATTCATGTAAAGATTTTTATGTGGACATAAGTCCACTACTCCTTTGGGTAAATACCAAGGAGTGCAGTTACTGGATTGTTTAGTAACAGTATACAAAGCCAAACTGCTTTCCAGTGTGGCTGTGCCATTTACATCCACACAAGCAATGAGTAGAATTACCTGTTATTCCAAATCCTTGTCAGCATTTGGTGTTGTCAGTGCTTTGCATTTTGGCCATTCTAATAAGTATGTAGTGGTATTTCATTGGTGTTTTAATTTGCAGTTACCTAATAACATTTGATGAGGAGTATCTTTCCATTTGCTTCTTTGTGATTTATTTATCTTCTTTGGTGAGGTGTCTGTTAAGGACTTTGGCTCATTTCTTAATGGTGTTTCTTTTTTTTAAATTAAAGTACAGTTGATTTACAATAACATGTTAGTTTCAGGTGTACAGCAAAGTGATTCAGTCATATATATATATATATATATATATATATATATATATGATTCAGATTCTCTTCCCTAATAGTTTATTATAAAGTATTGAGTATATTTCCCTGAGCTATATAGTAGGCTCTTGTTGGTTATCTATTTTATATACAGTAGTGTGTATATGTTAATCCCAATCTCCTAGTTTATCCCTCCCCCCAACTGCCTTTCCCATTTGGTAACCATAGGTGTGTTTTCTGTGTCTGTGAGTCTCTTTCTGTTGTGTAAATAAGTTCATTTGTATCATTTTTTAGATTCCACATATAAGTGATATCATATGATATTTATCTTTCTCTGGCTTACTTCACTTAGTATGATAATCTCTAGGTCCATCCATATCGCTGCAAATGGCATTATTTCATCTTTTCTGTGGCTAATATCCCATTGTGTATATATACCACATCTTCTTCATCTGTTCATCTGTTGATGGACATTTAGGTTGCTTTCATGTCTTGGCTATTGTAAATAGTGCTGCAATGAACATTACATGTGTCTTTTCAAATTATGTTTTTTTCTGGATATATGCCCAAGAGTAGGATTGCAGGCTCATATGGTAATTCTATTTCTACTTTTGTAAGGAACTTCCATACTCTTCACCATAGTGGCTGCACCAATTTACATTCCCACCAAGAGTGTAAAAGGGTTCCTTTTTCTCCACACCCTCTTCAGCATTTATTATTTGTAGACTTTTTGATGAAGCCATTCTGACTGGTGGGAAGTAATACCTCATTGTAGTTTTGATTTGCATTTCTCTAATAATTAGTGATGCTGAGCATCTTTTCATGTGCCTTTTCATGTGCCTTTTATCCATCTGTATGTCTTCTTTGGAGAAATGTCTATTTAGGTCTTCTGCCCATTTTTTGATTGGGTTGTTTGTTTGTTTTCTGATATTGAGCTGTATGAGCTGTTGCTTTATCTTGGGGATTAATCCCTATCGGTCACATCATTTCCAACTATTTTCTCCCATTCTATGGTTGTCTTTTCACCTATTTTATGGTTTCCTTTGCTGTGAAAATGTTTTTAAGTTTAATTTGGTCACATGTCTTTATTTTTGTTTTTATTTCCATTACTCTAGGAGAGTGATCCAAAAAGATATTGCTGCAATTTATGTCACAGAGTGTTCTGCCTATGTTTTCCTCTAAGAGTTTTATAGTCTGAGTTACATTTACATTTTTAATCCATTTTAAGCTTATTTTTGTGTGTGGTGTTAGAGAATGTTCTAAGTTCATTCTTTTCCATGAAGCTGTCTAGTTTCCCCAGCACCACTTGTTGAAGGGACTGTTTTTTCTCCATTGTATATTCTTGCTTCCACTGTGGTAGATTAATTGACCATAGGTGTGTAGGTTGATTTGGGGGCTTTCTATCCTGTTGCATTGATCCATATGTCTGTTGTGCCAGTACTGTTTGTGCCAGTACCATACTGTTTTGATTACTGTAGCTTTGTAGTATAGTCTGAAGTCAGGGAGTCTGACTCCTCCAGCTCCATTTTTCTTTCTCAATATTGCTGTGGCTATTCAGGGTCTTTTGTGTTTCCATAGAAATTTTAACATTTTTTGTTCTAGTTCTGTGAAAAATGCTATTGGTAATTTGATAGGGATTGCATTGAATCTGTAGATTGCCTTGGGTAGTATAGTCATTTTGACAATATTGATTCTTCCAACCTGAGAGCATGGTATGTCTTTCCATCCGTTTGTGTCATCTTCAGTTTCTTTCAACAGTGCCTTATAGTTTTCTGAGTGCAGGTTTTTGCCTCCTTATGTAGGTTTATTCCTAGGTATTTTATTCTTTTTGATGTGATGGTAAGTGGGATTATTTCCCTACGCCATGATAAATGGGATTTATCCAGGGACACACGGATTTTTCAATATCTGCAAATCAATCAGTGTGATACCTCACATAAACAAATTGAAAAATAAAAAAAAGACATATGATCATTTCAGTAGATGAAGAAAAGGCTTTTGATAAAAGTCAGCATCCTTTTATGATAAAAACTCTTCAGAAAGTGGGCACAGAGGGAACCTACCTCAACACAATAAATGCCATATATGACAAACCCATAGCAAACATCATTCTCAATGGTGAAAAACTGAAAGCATTTTCTCTAAGATCAGGAACAAGACAAGAATGTCCATTCTTGCCACTGTTATTCAACATAGTTTTGGAAGTCCTAGCCATGGCAATCAGAAAAGAAAAAGAAATAACAGTAATCCAAACTGGAAAAGAAGTAAAACTGTCACTGCTTGCAGATGACATGATACTATGCATAGAAAATCCTAAAGATGCTACCAGAAAACTACTACAGCTTATCAATGAACTCAGTACAGTCGCAGAATACAAAAATAATACACAGAAATCTGTTGCATTTCTATATACTAACAACAAAAAATCAGAAACAGAAATTAAGGAAACAATCCCATTTACCATTGAATCAAAAAGAATAAAATACTGGGAATAAACCTACCTAAAGAGGCAAAAGACCTGTTTGTTTTCTTACTGTTGAGTTTTAAGATTTCTTTATATATATTTTTTATAATAATCCTTTACCAGATCTATCTGTTGCTCATGTTTTCTTCCAGTCTGTGGCTTGCCTTCTCATTCTCTTGATATTGTCTTTTGCAGAGCCGAAGTTTTTAATTTTAATGAAGCCCAACTTATTCATCATTTCTTTCATAGATAGTAACTTTAGTGTTGTATCTATAAGTCATTGCTATACCCAAGGTCATGTAGGTTTTTTCTGTGCTATATTCCAGTATTTTTATAGTTTTTTGTTTCACATTTAGGCCATGATGCACTTTGTGTTAATTTTTGTGAGGGGTTTAGGTCTGTCTAGATTCCGTCTTTCTTTTTTTTCACATGTATGTCTAATTGTTCCTGCACAATTTGTTGAAATTATTATATTTGCTTCATTATATTGCATTTGCACCTTTGTCAAAAATAAGTTGACTATATTTACATGGGTCTGTTTCTGGGATCTCTGTTCTGTTCCATTGATCTGTTTATTCTTTTACCAATACCACAGATTTTAATCACTAGCTTTATGGTAAGTCTTAAAGTTGGGTAATGTCAGTCCTCCAACTTTGTTTTCCTTTTTCAATATTGTGCTGGTCCAAGGGTCCCCATGTAAACTTTAGAATTATTATGTCAGTGAAATAACTTGCTGGCATTTTGATAGGGTTTAAACTGAATCTATAGATCAAGTAGGGAAAAACTGACATCTTCACAATGTTGAATCTTTCTATCAAACATGGAATATCTTTTCATTTATTTAGTTATTTTAAATTATTGATCAGAGTTTTATAGTTTTCCTCATATGGAATTGTAAATATTTTGTTAGATTTATACTTAAGTATTTCTTTTATCTGGGTGATAATATTAATAGTATTGTGTTTTTAATTTCAAATTCTACTTGTTCATTCCTGGTATATAGGAAAGCAATTGACTTTTATATATTAACCTTGTATTTTGCAACCTTGCTATTATTATTTATTACTTCTAGAATTTTTGTCAATTGTTTTATATAGATGATGATGTCATCTGTGAACAAAGACAGTTTTATTTCTTCCTTCCCAGTATATATAATTTTAACACCCACCTTTTCATGTCTCTTTGCATTAGCTAAAACTTCTGGTAAGAAGTTGAAAAAGAGTGGTGAAAGGGAATATTTATGTCTTGTACGTGATCTTACTGGGGAAGGTTTGGGTTTCTCACTATTAAGTATGATGTTAGCTGCATTTTTGTTTTTTAAAGATTATTCTTTATCAAGGAATTGAGGGAGTTTCCCTCTATGTCTAGTTTACTGAGAGTTTTTTTGTTTTTATCATGAATGGGTGTTGAATTTTGTCAAATGCTTTTCCTGCATCTGTTGATATGATTTTGTGTTGTATTTTTTTTCTTTTTTAACCTGTTGAAGGTGATGAATTACATTTAGTTGATTTTCAAATTTTGAAGCAGCCTTGCATACCTAGGATAAATCCTACCTGGTCACAGAGAATAATTCTTTTGGTACACTCTTCGATTCCATTTGCAGATATTTTGTTGAGGAATTTTTCATGTATGTTCATGAAAGATATTTGTCTGTAGTTTTTTTTTTTTTTGGAATGTTGTTGTTTAGTTTTAGTGTAAGTGTAATGCTGGCTTCATAGAATGAGTTTGAAAATATGCTCTCTGCTTCTATCCTCTGAAAAGATTGTAAAGACTTAGTATAATTTGTTCCATAAATGTTTGGTGGAATACACCAATCAACACAATCCTGCTGCTTTCTGATTTGGAATGTTCTTAATTATTGATTCAATTTCTTTAATACACATAGAACTATTTATATTGTCTATTTCTTCTTGTATGAATTTTGGCAAATTGTGTCTTCCAAATAATTGGTCCATTTCATCTAGTTTATCAAATTTGGGGGCATAGAATTATTCACAATATTTTTAATCTTTTTAATGTCTATAGGATCTGTAGTGATTTCCCAAAACATTCAGTTTTTCACCATTAAGTATGATGTTATCATAGATTTTTAAGATACTGTTTATCAAGTTAAAGTTCCTCTGTATTATTTCTTCTTCTGCTTTCTAGAAAAATTGTGTAGAATTAGTGTTAATTCTTTTTAAAAGTTTTGATAGAATTTTCAAGTGAAACAATCTGGGCCTGGGAATTTTATTTTGGGAATTTTTAAATTACAGATGCAATTTTCTTAATAGTTGTAGGACCAAACAGATGATCTCTTTCATATAGGTGAGTTGTGGTGAAATTGTGGTGAAATTTTCTTAATAGTTGTAGGACCAAACAGATGATCTCTGTCATATAGGTGAGTTGTGGTGAAATTGAACCATTTTACCTAAGTTGTTAAATTTATGTGTGTAGAGGTGTTTGTTGTATTTCCTTATCATCCTTTAGATTTCTGCCGTGTCTGTAAAGATATCCCGTTTACTTCCTAACATTGGTAATTAGTGTCTTCTTTTTTTAACGTCTTTATTGGAGTATAATTGCTTTACAATGGTGTTAATTTCCGTTTTATAACAAAATGAATCAGTTATACATATACATACGTTCCCATATCTCTTCCCTCTTGTATCTCCCGCCCTGCCACCCTGCCTATCCCACCCCTCTAGGTGGTCACAAAGCACTGAGCTGATCTCCCTGTGCTATGCGGCTGCTTCCCACTAGCTATCTATTTTACGTTTGGTAGTGTATATATGTCCATGCCACTCTTTCACTTCGTCCCAGCTTACCCTTCCCCCTCCCCGTATCCTCAAGTCCATTCTCTAGTAGGTCTGTATCTTTATTCCTGTAATACCCCTAGGTTCTTCATGACCTTTTTTTTATTTTTACATTCCATATATATGTGTCAGCATACGGTATTTGTTTTTCTCTTTCTGACTTACTTCACTCTGTATGACAGACTTTAGGTCCACCTACAAATACCTCAATTTCGTTTATTTTTATGGCTGAGTAATATTCCATTGTATGTATGTGCCACATCTTCTTTATCCATACATCTGTCAATGGACACTTAGGTTGCTTCCATGTCCTGGCTATTGTAAATAGAGCTGCAATGAACATTTTTGTACATGACTCTTTTTGAATTATGGTTTTCTCAGGGTATATGACCAGTAGTGGGAATTTTAAGGACCCTCCATACTGTTCTTCATAGTGGCTGTATCAATTTACATTCCCGCCAACAGTGCAAGAGGGATCCCTTTCTCCACACCCTTTCCAGCATTTATTGTTTGCAGATTTTCTGATGATGGCCATTCTGACCAGTGTGAGGTGACACCTCAATGTAGTTTTGACTTGCATTTCTCTAATGATTAATGATGTTGAGCATTCTTTCATCTGTTTGTTGGCAATCTGTATATCTTCTTTGGAGAAATGTCTATTTAGGTCTTCTGCCCATTTTTGGTTTGGGTTTGGTTTTTTTGTTATTGAGCTGATTGAGCTCCTTGTAAATCTTGGATATTAATTTTTTGTCAGTTGTTTCATTTGAAAATATTTTCTCCCATTATGAGGGTTGTCTTTTGGTCTTGTTTATGGTTTCCTTTGCTGTGCAAAAGCTTTGAAATTTCATTAGGTCCCATTTTTTTATTTTTATTTTTATTTCTATTTCTCTAGGAGGTGGGTCAAAAAGGATCTTGCTGCGATTTATGTTATAGAGTGTCCTGCCTAGGTTTTTCTCTTACAGTTTGATAGTGTCTGGCCTTACATTTAGGTTTCTAATCCATTTTGAGGTTACTTTTGTGTATGGTGTTAGGGAGTGTGCTAATTTCATACTTTTACATATACCTGTTCAGTTTTCCCAGCACCACTTATTGAAGAGTCTGTCTTTCCTCCACGGTATATTATTGCCTCCTTTGTCAACAATAAGGTGACCATATGTGCGTGGGTTTATCTCTGGGCTTTCTATCCTGTTCCATTGATCTGTATTTCTGTTTTTGTGCCAGTACCATACTGTCTTGGTTACTGTAGCTTTGTAGTATAGTCTGAAGTCAGGGAGCCTGATTCCTCCAATTCCATTTTTTCTTCTCAAGATTGCTTTGGCTATTCGGGGTCTTTTGTGTTTTCATACAAATTGTGAAATTTTTTGTTCTAGTTCTCTGAAAATTGGCAGTGGTAGTTTGGTAGGGATTGCATTGAATCTGTAGATTGCTTTGGGTAGTAGAGTCATTTTCAAAACATTGATTCTTCCAATCCAAGAACATGGTATATCTCTCTATTTATATCATCTTTAGTTTCTTTCATCAGTGTCTTATAATTTTCTGCATACAGGTCTTTTGTCTCCTTAGGTAGGTTTATTCCTAGATATTTTATTCTTTTTGTTGCAGTAGTAAATGGGAGTGTTTTCTTAATTGCACTTTCAGATTTTTCATCATTAGTGTATAGGAATGCCAGAGATTTCTGTGCATTAATTTTGTATCTTGCTACTTTACCAAATTCATTGATTAGCTCTAGTAGTTTTCTGGTAGCATCTTTAGGATTCTCTATGTATAGTATCATGTCATCTGCAAACAGTGACAGCTTTACTTCTTCTTTTCCAGTTTGGATTCCCTTTATTTCCTTTTCTTCTCTGATTGCTGTGGCTAAAACTTCCAAAACTATGTTGAATAAGAGTGGTGAGAGTGGGCAACCTTGTCTTGTTCCTGGTCTTAGTAGAAATGGTTTCAGTTTTTCACCATTGAGGACGAGGTTGTCTGTGGGTTTGTCATATATGGTCTTTATTAGGTTGAGGAAAGTTCCCTCTATGCCTACTTTGTGCAGGGTTTTTATCATAAATGGGTGTTGAATTTTGTCGAAAGCTTTCCTGCCTCTATTGAGATGATCATACGGTTTTTCTCCTTCAATTTGTTAATATGGTGTATCACGTTGATTAATTTGTGTATATTGAAGAATCCTTGCATCCCTGGAATAAACCCAACTTGATCATGGTGTATGATCCTTTTAATGTGCTGTTGGATTCTGTTTGCTAGTATTTTGTTGAGGATTTTTGCATCTATGTTCATCAGTGATATTGGCCTGTAGTTTTCTTTCTTTGTGACATCTTTGTCTGGTTTTGGTATAAGGTGATGGTCACCTCATAAAATGAGTTTGGGAGTGTTCCTCCCTCTGCTATATTTTGGAAGAGTTTGAGGATAGGTGTTAGCTCTTCTCTAAATGTTTGATAGAATTTGCCTGTGAAGCCATCTGGTCCTGGGATTTTATTTCTTGGAAGATTTTTAATCACAGTTTCAATTTCAGTGCTTGTGATTGGTCTGTTCATATTTTCTATTTCTTCCTGGTTCAGTCTTGGCAGGTTGTGCATTTCTAAGAATTTGTCCATTTCTTCCATGTTGTCCATTTTATTGGCATAGAGTTGCTTGTAGTAAACTCTCATGATCCTTTGTATTTCTGCAGTATCAGTTGTTACTTCTCCTTTTTCATCTCTAATTCTATTGAGTTGATTCTTCTCCCTTTTATTCCTGATGAGTCTGGCTAATGGTTTATCAATTTTTTTTATCTTCTAAAGGAACCAGCTTTTAGTTTTATTGATCTTTGCTATTGTTTTCTTCATTTATTTTTCAGTTACTTCTGATCTGATCTTTATGATTTCTTTCCTTCTGCTAACTTTGGGGGTTTTTTGTTCTTCTTTCTCTAATTGCTTTAGGTGCAAGGTTAGGTTGTTCACTTGAGCTGTTTCCTGTTTCTTAATGTAGGATTGTGTTGCTATAGACTTCCCTCTTAGAACTGCTTTTGCTGCATCCCATAGGTTTTGGGTCGTCATGTCTCCATTGTCATGTGTTTCTAGGTATTTTTTGGTTTCCTCTTTGATTTCTTCACTGATATCTTGGTTATTAAGTAGTGTGTTGTATAGCCTCCATGTGTTTGTATTTTTTACAGATCTTTTCCTGTAATTGATATCTAGTCTCATAGCTTTGTGGTCGGAAAAGATAGTTGAGATGATTTCCATATTCTTAAATTTCCAAGGCTTGATTTGTGATGCAAGGTATGATCTATCCTGGAAAATGTTCCATGAGCACTTGAGATAAATGTGTATTCTGTTGTTTTTGGATGGAATGTCCTAGAAATATCAGTTAAGTCCATCTTGTTTAATGTATCATTTAAAGCTTGTGTTTCCTTATTTTCATTTTGGATGATCTGTCCATTGGTGAAAGTGGGATGTTAAAGTCCCCTCCTATGATTGTGTTACTGTTGATTTCCCCTTTTATGGCTGTTAGTATTTGCCTTATGTATTGAGGTGCTCCTGTGTTGGGTGCATAAATATTTACAATTGTTATATCTTCTTCTTGGCTCTATCCCTTGATCATTATGTAGTGTCCTTCTCTTGTCTCTTGTAATATTCTTTATTTTAAAGTCTATTTTGTCTGATATGAGAATTGCTCCTCCAGCTTTCTTTTGATTTCCATTTGCATGGAATATCTTTTTCCCTCCCCTCACTTTCAGTCTCTATGTGTCCCTAGGTCTGAAGTGGGTCTCTTGTAGACAGCATATATGTGGGTCTTGTTTTTGTGTCCATTCAGCCAGCCTGAGTCTTTTGGTGGGAGCATTTAATCCATTTACATATGTATGTTCCTATTCCCATTTTCTTAATTGTTTTGGGTTTGTTATTGTAAGTCTTTTCCTTCTCTTGTGTTTCTTGCCTAGAGAATTTCCTTTAGCATTTGTTGTAAAGCTGGTTTGGTGGTTCTGAACTCTCTCAGCTTTTGCTTGTCTGTAAAGATTTTAATTTCTCTATCAAATCTGAATAAGATCCTTGTTGGGTAGAGTAATCTTTGTTGTAGTTTTTTATCCTTCATCACTTTAAATATGTCCTGCCACTCCCTTCTGGTTTGGAGAGTTTCTGCTGAAAGATCAGCTGTTAACCTTATGGGGATTCCCATGTGTGCTATTTGTTGTTTTTCCCTTGCTGCTTTTAATATGTTTTCTTTGTATTTAATTTTTGATAGTTTGATTAATATGTGTCTTGGCCTGTTTCTCCTTGGGTTTATCCTGCTGGGACTCTCTGTGCTTCCTGGACTTGATTAATTATTTCCTTTCCCATATTAGGGAAGTTTTCAACTATAATTTCTTCAAGTATTTTCTAGGAGCCGCTGATTCGGGGGCTCTGGCTCACTCAGGCCGCAGGGAGGGAGGGGCACAGAGTGCGGGGCGAGCCTGCGGTGTCAGAGGCCGGCGTGAGGTTGCACCAGCCTGAGGCGCGCCGTGCATTCTCCCGGGGAAGTTGTCCCTGGATCACGGGGCCCTGGCAGTGGCGGGCTGCACAGGCTCCTGGAAGGGGAGGTGGGGATAGTAACCTGTGCTTGCACACAGGATTCTTGGTGGTGGCAGCAGCAGCCTTAGCGTCTCATGCCCGTCTCTGGGGTCCGCACTGTTAGCTACGGCTCGCGCCCATCTCTGGAGCTCCTTTAAGCAGCGCTCTTAATCCCCTCTCCTCGTGCACCAGGAAACAAAGAGGGAGGAAAATGTCTCTTGCCTCTTCAGCAGGTCCAGACTTTTTCCCCGGACTCCCTCCCGGCTAGCCTTGGCACACTAGCCCCTTCAGGTTGTGTTCACGCCACCAACCCCGGTCTTCTCCCTGGGATCTGACCTCCGAAGCCCGAGCCTCAGCTCCCAGCCCCTGCCCGCCCCGGCAGTGGAGCAGACAAGCCTCTGGGGCTGGTGAGTGCCGGTCGGCCCTGATCCTCTGTGCGGGAATCTCTCTGCTTTGCCCCCCACACCCCGGTGGCTGCGCTCTCCTCTGCGGCTCTGAAGCTTCCGCCCTCTGCCACCCGCAGTCTCCACCCGCGAAGGGGCTTCCTAGTGTGTGGAAACCTTTCCTCCTTCATGGCTCCCTCCCACTGGGGCAGGTCCCATCCCTATTCTTTTTCTCTGTTTATTCTTTTTTCTTTTGCCCTACCCAGGTACGTGGGGATTTGTTTGCCTTTTGGGAGGTCCGAGGTCTTCTGCCAGCGTTCAGTAGGTGTTCTGTAGGAGTTGTTCCGCATGTAGATGTATATCTGGTGTATCTGTGGGGAGGAAGGTGGTCTCCACCTCTTACTCTTCCGCCATCTTCCTCAACTCCCCCTCTTTTTCTTTTGTTTACCAGTTTTGCTAGAGATTTGTCAATTTTCTTGATCTTTTTAAGGAACCAGAACATTGTTTTTTCCTATTGCTTTTCTCTTTACAATAATTTATTCCTGTTCTTATCTTTTCAGTCATCACTTATGCTCCTTTAGGTTTATTTTGCTCTTCTTTTTCTAGTCTCTTGAAGAAGGGAGACAATATTGATTTTAGTCCTTATTTTTGATGTAACTATATAGTGCTATAAATTTCCCTCTCTGCCTTGCTTTAAGTCTATACCACTAATTTTGATATGTTGTAATTTCATTCTCCATCAGCTCAATGTATTATCAGATTCCTCTGACTCTTGTGATTATATTGGTCCAATCCAAATTATCCAAGGTCATCTTCCCATTGCAATATTCTTAACATAATTATATCTGCAAAGTTTAATTTTCTATGTAAGGTAACATATTCACAGATTCCAGAGATTAACACTTGGAAACATTTGGGGAGAGGACATTGTCCAATATACCACAATGGATTATAAGACCCTAAGAGCAGGGATCACCGAATAGAATCTAACATCATGGGCTGTTGAACAGGAACTAGAATCATGGTGGAGACAGAACCACTGCCAAAAACAGCATCTACATAGAGAAGGAAAGGAACAAATACTATGGCTTCTCTCTCTCTCTCTCTGCAGACTCCAGTCTTCTGTCAACACCTCCCAAAGGTGGATCGAGGTGGAAGGCAGATAACTAGCTGAGGGAATGCATTGGATGTGTTAGCCCCCATTGGTATAGAGCCAAACAGTAAGGGAGAAAATACAATATCTCAGTGGAATTCTTTGACTTTGGCAGAGGAATGAAAATATTTTTAAATCACAAAAAACCACTTTATAATGCCAGAATAGTTCGTGCTATTCTAGAAAGTAAAAGAACACAAAACAATAATGTTTCTAGTTCTTAATGTTTTTTACTACAAAATAACTCTGATGCAAAAAGCACTTTGTAAAGGTAATATTTGCTTTAAAAAGCCATGGACCATTTAATCAAATATGGTTTCATTAATAATTCAATGCACTGGCTAGTCTTTTGAAGGGAATGGTTTTACAAATTTTTGCTGTTTTATGACAGACTCTTTCAGTATCCCCTCTGTAATCAATGTCCAGAGGTTTAGATGGCCTAAGAGTTTGAAAGCCTGTCATTTAGTTCCTGCTTTTGCTTTCTGGAAGTACTAACCCAATACAAATCAAACTAGACCTTTATTAAATGTGGTATATAATTGCACTCTGTGTTCTGTGGTAGCCCATTTTAAAATATATGCACAGCTGCAACAGGAACTGGCACCTGCAGCCCATGTAAACTCTAGAATGGAATACACTTAAATAGCTGTGTTCAGAGGGTGAAACAAAGAATGGAGGAGTACTACTTCAGAATGCAAATGAACCTGCAGTCAATCACAATGGCAAGTGACTTACTTTAGACAGGCAAATCCAAGGCCTAGTATTAAAATAATTAGCCTTTCTGAAGAATGGCTCTAATTCTATGTAACAGTCACAGCTTTAATCTGTTAATTTTGTTAACAGTTAAATACCATTATATATATGGGAAAAGATAGTTACTTTATTTATGTAAAATAACTGAGCCTTAAGATGCCACTGTATTGATTATATTGATTGGCCCATATTTGGAACAATACATTAGAAAACCAATACATCTAATTTGAAGAGATATATTTTGAAACTGATGGTTCTTTGGACATATGTCCAGGTACTTGTTTGGCTTACTTCATTTACTCAAAAATGTGCACATTAAAATTATGTCTCTGTGTGTATGTGTTTGAATTTGCAGGGAAACAGCGTTATTTTGATTCTGTTATTAAGTACCCCCTCTTTTAGGCACTGTATATACCTTATGAATAATTCTTACAATACAAAATGAATAGTGTGTGAGTATTATATTACAAATGTGGAAATCAAGGTTCTGAAATTAGGTAACAGTAGATAGTATATATAGTAGGGTGGAGAACTCATGTCTGTTTGCATGGAGGTCTTTTCTTTTTTTAAATAAAACACTGTTTTGTTTCTGTTTTTGTTTTCTGCGGTATGCAGGCCTCTCACTGTTGTGGCCTCTCCCATTGCAGAGCACAGGCTCCAGACGCTCAGGCTCAGCGGCCATGGCTCACGGGCCTAGCCGTTCCGCGACACGTGGGATCTTCCCGGACCGGGGCACGAACCCGTGTCCCCTGCATCGGCAGGCGGACTCTCAACCACTGCACCACCAGGGAAGCCCAAAACACTCATTTTAATGTTTCATTGGTGCAAGCTTTTTGTGAGTTTAAACAAGAGTATAGTTTGCCAGATCCAAAGTTAAATTTCTTTCTGCAAAATAAATTGCCATTTGAAATGCTTACTTGCATTTCATTTTAAATAAGAAATTACTAAAAGTTTATTCAGCACTTTTTTGAACTCACCAAAACCTAATGTATAAATTTTAAAAGTAACAGTTGGGCAAGGGTAGGTTTTCCACAATGAGTTTGTGTAGTATATGTTCTCATCAGAACAGTATACAATAAGTTGGATTAAAAAGTGTTCTCCGAGTAGGCATCTCAAATTATTTCTTTAAGTAGAGACCCACATTTGAGAACAAATATCTTAATAAATCTCCTACTTACCAAGTTTCTAGATTCTAGAAGGACTTGCATCAAGTTTCAAGGGCAACTAATTTGTAAGATGGGGGAAACAAATCTAGAGAGGGAGGGGGAAAGGAGAAGCAAAGTAGCAGAATGCTGTTACATACGTGAAATGAAATTTTCTAACATTTTCTAGTAGGGGTAGAGTAATGAAAAGTATACACCACAGAATCATGTTACCCAAACTAGAAATGATTCATTACTTTTTAACCCAATATCAAGCCCTCACGAAATATAATTAGTTCTGTTCCTCACAGTTCTGTACTAAATTATTAAGATGTAAAACACCAATTTTTAGGTGGTACCCTATCATTTAAAGGGTTTCTCTCTGGCCCTGCCACGTATGAAGGAGGAATCTACGGAGTTAAAGAGATATGTCCACTCTGTTTGGTTCTCTTTGTGTCTTCAATTCTGCTATAAAACTCGGAGTGTCCAAGAATTCGAAACCCTATCCTTGCCTTCCAGGATGTTATGGAAGTATAATTTTCAAAGTAAGATGATAGAACATATTTCATATAATGCTTTGATGTCTTTATTTGTTTTTGTTTTTTGATTTTTGTATTTTAAATATGGGACTGGCCAAAAGGTTCGGTCGGTTTTTTCCATAAGATGGCTCTAGTAGCACTTAGTTATCTTTAACTTCATTCAAAACAATTTTGTTAGATTGTATGTGACAGCTGTCATATCAGCGTGCATTTAGAAAAAGACTTATCAAAATTGATGAAGTTTTGTGTAGCCATTTTAATATTGAAGATGGAAGAAAACAACATTTTTGGCATATTATGCTTTATTATTTCAAGAAAGGTAAAAATGCAACTGAAACACAAAAAAAGATTTATGCAGTGTATGGAGAAGGTGCTGTGACTGATTGAACATGTCAAAAGTGGTTTGTGAAGTTTCATGCCGGAGATTTCTCGCTGGACGATGTTCCATGGTCGAGTAGGCCAGTTGAAGTTGATAGCGATCAAATCAACACATTCATTGAGAACAGTCAACGATATACCATGTGAGAGATAGCCGACATACTCAAAATATACAAATCAAGCACTGAAAATCATTTGCACCAGCTTGGTTATGTGAGTCACTTTGATGTTCCGGTTCCACATAAGTTGAGCGAAAAAAACCCTCTAGACTGTATTTCCACATGAGATTCTCTACTTAAACGTAATGAAAACATTACTTTTTTAAAAAAAATTGTGATGGATGATGAAAAGTGTATACTGTACAATAATGTGGAATAGAATAGATCATGGGGCAAGTGAAATGAACCACCACCAACCACACCAAAGGCCAGTCTTCATCCAAAGAAGGTGATGTGTATATGGTGGGAGTGGCAGGGAGTCCTCGATTATGAGCTCCTTCCAGAAAACCAAATGATTAATTTCAAGTACTGCTCCCAATGAGACCAGTTGAAAGCAGCACTTGATGAAAAGCATCTGGAATTAGTCAACAGAAAACCCATAATCTTCCATCAGGATAATGCAAGACTGCTTGTGTTTTTTTTGTTTTGTTTTGTTTTGTTTTTTTATTATGAGCCATTTGCATATATTCCTTGGCACCGTGGCTGTCCATCTTTTGCTTGTTTATTATTAATTTTTTTTTTGCGGTACGCGGGCCTCTCAGTGTTGTGGCCTCTCCCGTTACAGAGCACCGGCTCCAGACGCGCAGGCCCAGTGGCCATGGCTCACGGGCCCAGCTGCTCCGCGGCACGTGGGATCTTCCCACACAGGGGCACGAACCCGTGTCTCCTGCATCAGCAGGCGGATTCTCAACCACTGAGTCACCAGGGAAGCCCATTTGTTTTTTGTTTTTTTTTTAACATCTTTATTGGAGTATAATTGCTTTACAAAGTTGTGTTAGTTTCTGCTGTATGACAAAATGAATCAGCTATATGTATACATATATGCCCGTATCTCCTCCTTCTTGCATCTCCCTCCCTCCCTCCCTATCCCACCCCTCTAGGTGGTCACAAACCACCGATGGTTTTCTCAGGGTATATGCCCAGTAGTGGGATTGCTGGGTCATATGATAATTTTATCTGTAGTTTTTTGAGGAACCTCCATACTGTTCTCCATAGTGGCTGTATCAATTTACATTCTCACCAACAGTGCACGAGGGTTCCCTTTTCTCACACCCTCTCCAGCATTTACGTTTGTAGATTTTCTGATTATGCCCATTCTGACTAGTATGAGGTGATACCTCGTTGCAGTTTTGATTTGCATTTCTCCAATAATTAGTCATATTGAGCATACTTTCATGTGTTTGTTGGCAATCTGTATATCTTCTTTGGAGAAATGTCTATTTAGGTCTTCTGCCCGCTTTTGGATTGGGTTGTTTGTTTTTTGATATTGAGCTGCATGAGCTGCTTGTAAATTTTGGAGATTAATCCTTTGTCAGTTGCTTCATTTGCAAATATTTTCTCCCATTCTGAGGGTTGTCTTTTGGTCTTGTTTATGGTTTCCTTTGCTGTGCAAAAGCTTTTAAGTTTCATTAGGTCCCATTTGTTTATTTTTGTTTTTATTTCCATTTCTCTAGGAGGTGGGTCAAAAAGGATCTTGTTCTGATTTATGTCATAGAGTGTTCTGCCTAGACCGCATGTTTGTTTTGATGACCAGGCAAAAACTGTTACAGCTTGGCTGGGAAGTTCTGATTCATCTGCCATATTCACTAGACATTGCCCCTTCAGATTTCCATTTATTTCGGTCTTTACAAAATTCTCTTAGAGGAAAACATTTCAATTCACTGGAAGACTGTAAAGGGCAGCTGGAACAGTTCTTTGCTCAAAAAATTAAAAAGTTTTGGGAGGATGGAATTATGATATTGCCTGAAAAATGGCAGAAGGTAGTGGAACAAAAGGGTGAATATGTTGTTCAGTAAAGTTCTTAGTTAAAATGAAAAAGGTGTCTTTTATTTTTACTTAAAAATCGAAGGCACTTTTTGGCCAGCCCAATATTTAGACACATGGTATGTGGGCCTTCATATTTATACTTGAGTCAACCCTGCAGATGTTAGAGGCTGGTCTTATTTCAGGGTTCAATAAATGCAAATACCCAACATACTCATAATTTTTCCTTTATGTAGATATGATACAAATAAAATGGATTATGTGTTTCTGTATTTATAGATTATTTGAATAATATTTTCTCTTCCTTCTAATCCTGTAATTGCTCATACCTTTTTTGGTTGAGAAATAATTTGTAACAAAACTGGATCAATTATACATAAAATGTTTTTTAAACTTTTCTCCTTCAACTCATTCCTTTCTCTTGGTTGTAAAATGTAGCATGCCAATGTGTAAAAATGCAATTAACACTATTTATTTATTCAGATTGTCACAGTTTTCACCTCCTAAAATTAATGAGAATTTTGGGCTACTTCTTTCCAGGTTTCTCCCAGGAGTCTATGTGTTAATAACATCTGTAATACCTCATGCTGAGGCAGGGAAATAATGAGGTCTCAAGCTCAGATACCCTCTTTTCTCTTAAGCCATTATTTCTAAACAAAATGCCTGGAATTTTCTTTAGTAAATTTGAGTTTGGGAACGTTATAAAAGGAAATTATTCACTGATTATTTCTTGCATTTTCTTTTAGCTAACAAACTAATAATGTAATCTGTGGGTATAACAGTATACCATCTATAGTGTTATTAATTTCTAAATAAATGTCTCTTCAAAAATAAATTTGAAATATAATAAAATATAATAAAGATTATTACTGAATATTATTTTAGAATTGAACATTTTTGGTAAATTTCAGAACTTAAATCCCTCAATATTTTGGTGGTCATTTTAAATGAGTATATAGCTTATCATTTCTCTATATATAATTGAAATTTTTAGTTGAATTGATTAGCATTGAAGAGGAGTAATGAAATTGAAATGATCATTTTAATCTAGAAGTTCTTATATTTGAGTTATCACTGTTCATCCAAAATTTGCCTTATGCATTTTCTTAAACCATAGGGAATAAAATCACACAACTTGTAGCAAAATAATTAAAAACTGTAAGGAAGAAGAACATATGTAATAAATAATTTAAAGTGATTTCACTAAGCTTCATGGTACACTGGCCTTATAACTTTTTTCAGTAGGCCTATGGAAGGAAAAAATAATCCTCTCTGTTTCTCAATTTGGGGGGCCCTCCTGAATGTTGTCTCATATTTTTTTGTCTTCTAAGATAGATACCTTTGTTAGTTTTTTAAAGATCGTGTTTTGAAAATATGTTTAGTGTAAAGCAATGCAAGGTAGAAGACTATATTTGGAACTTCTGATTTAACAGCACATACAGTCTATAAAATTAAAATTTTGACAGTTTATGTTAAAAATTTGTCAATGCAAATATGATGAATGATGGATATATTGTTTAAACAATTTTCTCCTAAGGTTTTTGGGGTTTTTTTTTTAACGTTTTTATTGGAGTATAATTGCTTTACAATGTGTGTTAGTTTCTGCTTTATAACAAAGTGAATCAGTTATACATATACATATATCTCCATATCTCTTCCCTCTTGCATCTCCCTCCCTCCCACCCTCCCTATCCCACCCCTCTAGCTGGTCACAAAGCACCAAGCTGATCTCCCTGTGCTATGCGACTGCTTCCCAATAGCTATCTGTTTTACTTTTGGTAGTGTATATATGTCCATGCTACTCTCTCACTTCGTCCCAGCTTCCCCTTCCCCCTCCCCATGTCCTCAAGTCTGTTCTCTACGTCTGCATGTTTATTCCTGCCCTGCCACTAGGTTCATCAGTACCATTTATTTTAGATTCCATATATGTATGTTAGCATACATTTTCCTGTTGTTTTTCTCTTTCTGACTTACTTCATTTTGTATGACAGTCTCTGGGTCCATCCACCTCTCTACAAATGACTCAATTTCGTTCCTTTTTATGACTGAGTAATATTCCATTGTATATATGTGCCACATCTTCTTTATCCATTCATCTGTCAATGGACATTTTTTTTCTTTTTTTTTAAGTTTCCCAGAGTGGCATTTATTTATTTTTTTTAACATCTTTATTGGACTATAATTACTTTACAATGTTGTGTTAGTTTCTGCTGTATAACAGGGTGAATCAGCTGTATGTATACATATATCCCCATATCTCCTCCCTCTTGCATCTCCCTCCCACCTTCCCTATCCCACCCCTCTAGGTGGTAACAAAGCACCTAGCTGATCTCCCTGTGCTATGCGACTGCTTCCCAATAGCTATCTATTTTACATTTGGTAGTATATATATGTCCATATATATACTACCACTCTCTCACTTTGTCCCAGTTTACCCTTCCCCCTCCCCGTGTCCTCAAGTCCATTCTCTAGTAGGTCTGTGTCTTTATTACCGTCTTGCCCCTAGGTTCTTCATGACCATTTTTTTTTATTCCATATATATGTGTTAGGTTTTAATTAGATTACTTTAAAATGCACAACAGTGAGAATTTCTGAATGTTTTATTAAAATGATAAAATTTTATTTCCCAAGAGCAAACTCTAGTCACTAAATAGCATTTGTGAGTTGAAATTATTTTTCTTATTAGGCTTAAAACTTTAAGCGACTTTTCTTTTTCTCAGTTTGCAAATCATTTGTTCAATTTTGAAAAAAAAAGATCAATAGCACAAATACACTCATATTTACTTTACTGTATTTTGTAGATTTAAGTTTGACAGCTTGAGGGTGTTTTATATTTTTATATCTTCTGAATGTGTAAAACAGTGACCTAAAGTTTTGAACTCCTGATATACCACAATATAATCTTTTCCCTCGATCTTTAACTTTGAGGTAAATACAGATATTTTTCTTAATCTTAATTGATATATCTCCTACTCTACCATGATGAAGAACTTAATTCTCCTTCATTTTAATTTACAATACACTCAGAACAATCAATATTTGCTGAAAAACTTGTAATTAATTTTCTTCTTCACTTTAAATTTTCAATGGACAAAAAGTAATTCGAGAGTTCTTGTAATAGAATTTTGCATGAAAAAACTTTTTTTTTTATAACATGTCATTACAATGTGCAAAGCAGTCTCTTTTACAATCCTATGGGTCAATTATGCTTTTTTTTTTCTTTTTTTACAGATGCAGAAAATGAGATTCAGAGAGAATAGATATTGGGACTATAATTCAAATTTTAGATATTTGTCTGTAGATTATAAAAGTATTTCTTTTGTGCAGTAGCTTCCTTTGCAGAGTCTTGAAACAATCTTCAGGTACTTCAGGTGGCTGTTCAGAAGTTATGGAACGTATCACTCAGGGTTGTTACTAGAGCAGAATAGATGTTTATGAAAAGGATACTAGGTAACTTTTTTATTACTTTTTTTTTTAATTGGAGTATAGTTGAGTTACAATGTTGTGTTAGTTTCAGGCTTACAGCAAAGTGAATCTGTTATACATTTACATATATCCACTCTTTTTTTTAGATTCTTTTCCGTATAGGCCATTACAGAGTATTGATTTGAGTTCCCTGTGCTATACAGTAGGTCCTTATTAATTATCTGTTTTATATATAGTAGTGTGTATATGTCAATCCCAATCTTCCAATTTATCCCTCCCCCTCTTACCCTCTGGTAACTATAAGTTTATTTTCCACATCTGTAACATTATTTCTGTTTTGTAGGTAAGTTCATTTGTGCCCCCCTTTCTTTTAAGATGCCACGTATAAGCGATATCATATGATATTTGTCTTTCTCTGACTTACCTTACTCAGTATGACAGTCTCCAAGTCCATCCACGTTGCTGCATATGGCATTATTTCGTTATTTTTTATGAAGATCGAGAACCAGGCTCAATGCCTTCCAGTTGGGAGCTAAGCCCAAGAACAAAAACAACAACAGTAATATTGTAGGACTGGTTTGATGAGGAAGGCACTTCCCTTCTCACTGACTACTGAGTGCCACAAGTTGCTCCCTGCTGGAAACACACCCTATAGACTTTCCTGGTACAATGGAAGAAGCAAGAACTCTACTACACAGATTTCTTTCATCAAGAACTCCAGGGTGAGGGAAATCTATGTGAATTATATCTCCTGGAGTGTTCAGAATTGAGGTCCTTTTTAGCCCCCAAATCAAGCTAAGTCTGATTGGCAAAGCCTTGATACATAACTTGAACCCCTTAGCTGTAAGGGTTGCGGAGGGAGTATATGGCGTTTTCACATCCTATGGTGAGTCAGATCTATAACTGAGATCATAAGGTGTAGACAGAGGTGGGTCCAGTTATTATTTCTGGGGTTTCTTGAGTAGTAGTGATGGTAATAATAATAAGATATAAAATTAGGTGTAGGAACTTTAAATAGGTCTGAATAGAAATGGTTAAAGATGAAGTCTTTACCTAGATATGGATTATAGGAGAAAGACATTGTCTTCTGAAATTAAGTTTGACATTAGCTGTAGATATTTGTGGTTTTTCTTTGTCAGATTAAAAAAGGTCCCTTCTATTCCAAGTTTGCTGAGAATTTTGTTTTAAATCATGAATGGATGCTGAATGTTGGCAAATACTTTTTCCTCACCTATTGCTATGATCCTTTGTTTTTGTCTTTGTTAACTGTCTTAAGATAATGAATTACACTGATTAGTTTTCAAATGTTGAACTAGCCTTGCATTCCTAACCTAACTCTCCTGATTGTGCTTTTTTGTTTGTTTTTATATATTATTTAAATGTGCTAGTATTTCATTAAGAAATTTTACATCTATTTTTATGTCATATTGTTCTTTTTATTATTATTTCTGTCTTGTGTGTCAAAAGATGCTGGCTTCCTCAAGTGAGTTGAGAAGAGCTGCTGTCTCTTAAATTTTCTGGGAGACATTTTTAAGAACTGGCATTAATTCTTCCTTAAATGTTTGTTGTAATTCACCAGCGAAGCCATCTATGCCTGACATTTTCTTTTTCAGAAAGGTTTTAGCTGCAAATTTAGTAATGAACTATGGAAATGATCTCTGAAAGTATAGTCTTGTAGCTACAAATTTAGTACTACTCATGTTATCTATTTCTTCTAGGGTGAGTTTAGATAATTTGAGTCTTTCAAGGAATTGATCCATTTCATCTAAGTTGCCAAGTAATAATACTATACATTTCCCTCCCATCTTGATGTAAGTGTATTCTTCAGATTTGATAGGTTGTCTTTTCATTTTCATTTAGTTCAAAATGTTTTCTATTTTTCTTTGAGACTTCTGCTTTGGTCAGTGTAGTATTTTGTAGAGTTTTGCTTGCTTTTTAAAATATTTGTAGGTGTATCTGATATCCTGCTTTTTTTAATGTTTAATTCTCTTTTTGTCAGAGAATATTGTCTGAATAATTTTAATTCTTTGAAATTAAATAAGATTTGTTTAGTGACCTAGAATATGATCTAGCTTGCTAGACAAGGGCATTGCTAAATCATGTGGGTCAAATCTTCCTTGTGTGTTACAGTTTTACGATGTGGAGGATATTTAGAATCCGGGTATTCTGCCTCTAAATTCCAGTAGTTTATAACAATTATTTTGCAACCAAGTTTTCCTCAGAAGTTTTTAGATGCCTGATGGGGGCAGCAATGCTTCCTATTGAAAATAACTAATTTAAAGAATCATGGGTTGGATTCTTCTCTCCCCTATGTGTCAGCTTGGATTTTTCTCCCTCTTTCTTAGCTCTGTAGTTCTTCCAGGCTACTTTGTAGCAATTTTATTCTAAAGCATCACCTTCCACTGGAACCCAAAGGTCTGGGGGAACTTCAAGCTCCCAATGGATTCATCTGAGGTTAACCCAACCTGGAGCCTGGAGTCTCCTCAGATGTCCATCGATGAAAATTCCTAGGAAATTCCAGTTGCCTCTCAAACTATGTCTGAAGTGTTAATAAAGGACCTCAGTAACTTGACTCTCAACCCTAGTATCAAATTGCCCTTCATTCTACCACAATGTCTACCTCAACCGACTGGGCGGTTACTTGGTGAAAACATACCCTGTAGGAGAGGGGTGAGGACCATGTTAACTGATCAGAGAGATAAGATGGAGCAGCTGACTCAATCTATTAAAAAGCACTACTGCAAAGGAGTTTCTCCATCTGACTCTCAAAGAGAACCACTGCAGAACGACGTTGAGACTCCCTCAAGAGTGCAAAGATTTAGATGTAGCTGTCGTTTTTGCCAGTCTCATAGAGATCCTTCTGAGGATAATTATGAGAATTATTACACCAATAAGTATTACAGTAATTATGACATGGAGTCGGATGAGCCATAAACCTCATTCTTGTACCATTTTTTCTTGGTGGTAATTTTAGGATCATTATGAAGCAGCTTGGGAAAGATTGTGTACCAATATTTTGATAACCTATATTATAAGTTCTGGGATGTCATTTTTCTTGCATCTCTTTTCTACCTTAATACAGTAACTTATAAGGAATATATGTAGCTTGCATTTGAATGACTTGAATATACTTTAGTTCCACTTTGTGGAACAAATTAAATTGTGTGGAAGGAATGTGAAGAAAACATTGGGTGGCTTGGCCACAGCATTGTTAGAAAAGCATGTTGAATTGTAATAAAAAATTTTGATGTCCCATTTCAGAAAAAAAGAAAGAAACATGAATATTACAATTATTTCATAAATTAGGTATTTTAGATTTACTTGTTCTCAATCCTATTTAAGCCATCATAAAATGTGATAATTATTAATTCATTTTACTTTAGTCAAATGTTAAAAATGTAAAATTCAGGATAAAATTACTTAGTAAATTGGTGTTTTAACGTAGTGTTCTGTCTGTGAATATGTGTGTGTATGTGTGTGTATGTGTGTATGTGTATGTATGTGTGTGTATGTGTGTGTGTATGTATGTGTGTGCATGTATGTGCGTGTTCATGTGTGTATGTGTGTATGCATGTGTGTTTGTGTGTGTGTGTGTGTATACACTAGTATATGTTAATCACTGTCCATATTGGATATTTTGTTTTTTCTTTCATTGTATTCATCTATATTTGCAGAATTAATAACATCTGCACAAGAATTGCAAAGAAATTCCTTCTTCATATTTATAACTTTGTTTGTGATGAAATTGATGTGGATCCCTTAAAGGAAGTAATTACTTCTTAGTTTTTATCCAAGGGAATGTGGCCTGAGCAAGTGTCTCTTGATTGGTGGTGGTGGATGAACTGTGAGCCCTTTGAAAATCACTTAATAATGGTAGCTTTTGAGGTAGCAATTTCGACCACCTGCAATTGTGTGTGTGTGTGTGTGTATACACTAGTATATGTTAATCACTGTCCATATTGGATATTTTGTTTTTTCTTTCATTGTATTCATCTATATTTGCAGAATTAATAACATCTGCACAAGAATTGCAAAGAAATTCCTTCTTCATATTTATAACTTTGTTTGTGATGAAATTGATGTGGATCCCTTAAAGGAAGTAATTACTTCTTAGTTTTTATCCAAGGGAATGTGGCCTGAGCAAGTGTCTCTTGATTGGTGGTGGTGGATGAACTGTGAGCCCTTTGAAAATCACTTAATAATGGTAGCTTTTGAGGTAGCAATTTCGACCACCTGCACTGGACCATCTGGACCCATCATTATTTCTGCTCTGTGAAGTAGGTTGTCATTATGGTTCACACAAACACATTTCTGTTTTTTCATAACTAGAACAGTTCACCTGGGACAAAGAATAGGAGAAATCTACTGTACAGAAATCCTTCATGCAGAGAGGATAACTTGATTAAATATTATTAATGGAATTTAAAATTTTTTCTCTTATTTTTCTGTCCAATAAATTCTGTTCCTATTTCCTTTACTGATGTAGAGGACTGTGATTTGAAAAGTCACAAACAGTTCATCCCTTGGTTGAGATAAGTACACCTTCATAACTTGTTGTATCAACTTTGTACTCATAGAGTTGGTAATAGCTATTTGCAACTGATTGATAATAAGTGATAGACTTTTTTTTGGTAACTTTCTCAAATTTAAACTACATAAAGTAGTGTAAGAACAAGGTCCCTGGTGAATATATAAATTATTTTTTAAAATATAGGTTCAATTGAACCACTTTTTCTCAACTTCTCTAATAAATCAAACAACCCAAATCAACATTATTATGTCAAATTCTTCTTTGCACTCCAATAAATATCAGCACATTCCACAAAACCAGTTAGTAGGAAGAGTATTACTCCTACTAAAACGTACTTTCTTGAGGGCTTGCTTTGTGCTGGATACAATGCTTTATTATCTAATTTAATTTAACCTTCCCAATAAAACATGGGTTGCTGCTATTTCTAGCAAATGGAAGATGTAGAAACTATCTCAAAAGTTTCCATTCTTCAATAATTCTATTTTCTTCTCAAAGAGTAGAAATGAGTCTAGTTTAGGAGGTTGTAAGTATGAAAAGTATATCCAAGGAAGTGATAACAGAATGTGCAAAGTATGAATGCAGCCTGGCTTCTTTACTGGTCCGTAAGGAGATCTATGAATGGTTAGAGGATAAAATTCAAAGAACACAGTTACAAAGAGTGAAGCTGTGTTGATACTTAGGGGCGAAATCAGGGAGGGCTTTGCAAATGACACTGAGAAGTCTGGACTTACCCATGAGAGCATGAGGGAATCACTGAAGGATTTAAGGCAGACAAATAATATCCTTATAATGCTTAAGAAAATTTTATTCTGCTTCTATGCTTAACGTATTATAAGACTGTAAGACTGGAAACAGAATGACCATTTATGAAACTGACCCTATATTAAAGTTGCTTGATGGCCATGTCCTGCATTTGAATCATAGAATCACAGCATCTTTTGTGGTTTATTAGAAAGTAAGATTTAACAAGGACACCCGTTTCTGGATAGGAGATTTGACAATTTCTGTTTGTTGCTTTGTCAAGGGCTTAAGTAACCTAGGAAAAATTTGGAGGGCACTGCAGTTTGAAGACTTTGGATAAATTTATCTACATTATACTTCTTCCTCTTGTGTAGAACTCTAGGCTGTGACCAGTTTCTGCAATACAGCTTTCTTTCAAAACATCTTTCCCTATGAGAATTTAACTATGTGAAAGTCCAGTTTTCCTCTGGGTCCATGCCCCCGTTCCTTTAAGGAAGAAAATCTTTTCCACTCTCCTTCATCTGCTTCCTGCTTGGGGAAGGCAGCAGGCAAACCCTACTTCATCCAGTACTGTTGATTGTGTAAGTGTGTCTGTTCTACAGCATAAAGGAATTCAAGTCTTGTCCCCATTTGCCTGTGCTTTGTCTGTTCTTACCACCTGACCACACCTATCAAGCCTCTGTGTTAGTGGAATTCTTGTAAAGTCTTTCCAGTTATTATTCTGGGTCATTGCTCTCCATCAGGAGGGCAAATTGTGACTCAGTCTTGGCATGATTTTTGTAGCTTTGTCTGATGTATACCACGCAAAATGTATCTAGTTTCAAGCAGCTGTGCAGATTTGTCCATTTTTTGTACATAATGTGAGTCATTTAATGGAGATAAGAATTTGAGAGGTATAATTAGCACTTAAAACCAAGGCATTACACTATTCAGAACTTTTCCCCCCTATACTTTCAATGTCTTCTTTTCCACGGTTTTCTTCTGTTCAGCTTACAGACATATAAAATTTCTCTATCTGAAAATCTTAGTTCTATATTGGCCTTGTGATCCTACTTTTCCATCTTTCTTCATTATTTCATCACCAAGATTCTTCAAAACATAGTGTCGGGCTTCCCTGGTGGTGCAGTGGTTGAGAGTGTGCCTGCCGATGCAGGGGACACGGGTTCGTGCCCCGGTCCGGGAAGATCCCACATGCCGCGGAGCGGCTGAGCCCGTGAGCCATGGCCGCTGAGCCTGCGCGTCTGGAGCCTGTGCTCTGCAACGGGAGAGGCCACAACAGTGAGAGGCCCGTGTACTGCAAAAAAAAAAAAAAAAAATCTCAAGTATCCTCTTCACACAGAATTTCACTTTCAGATGTCTTAATCACAGGCATCATTATTGCCTATGGTTTGCTCAGCAGAAGCCTTGAGAGGTTTTAAAGGTTGTATTTCTAAAGCACTGCCTCTGTTTGGCTTCTGGTACAATGTATTCTGCCTTATCTCCTACTATCTCTCTTATCATTAATTTATAATCCCTGGATTGAAAACTTAACAATATGCTTTCTTTATTTGCTTCTTACATATTGCTACATCCCATGTTCCTCCCTAAAACCTTTTTCTTATCCTGTTCTAACGCACCCTTCACTTTTGAACTTGTTCTCTCCCATGTTGTCAAATACCATCTCTTTGTAGGTGATTTTAGATCACTTATTTAGCCCATAGCATCTTCAAAATTTTGTCCTCTATATCAGAGTGCTTACTTGACAACTCTACTACAAAATCCACAGATATCTCTTTACTATTCCTGTCTTTCTTTTCTCGAATACAGATGCTTTTCTTCATCCAGTCATTCAGGAAATAAACTTGTGAGCTATATTTAATCTTTACTTTGCTTTACCCCTATTGCCACAAGTTCTAAGGTTTGTATTTTTGTACCTTTTGTTCATTTGTTTGGTTCCAACTCCACAGCTAATGCCTTAGTTCAGACTCTCATTTTCTCTTCTCTCAACTATTGTCATATTTTCCAAAATTGTTCCTCTGCCTCTTAAATTTCTTTGTTTGTCCTCTCCATGGCTGCCAAGGTAATCTTTCTAAAATGCAAGATTTCCCATATTACTCCATTGCTCAAATATCTTCACAATTTCTTACAGTATAAAACTCAAAACTGTTAGTGCATTGTACCTTCTGTGATCTGGGTGTTCCAAATGCCCAGGACTTTAATTGCTTTACCCCAAACCTCTCCAATTCAACCTTATCCAAATTTTTATAGTTCTGCAGGGCACCATATTTTGTGGCTCAGGTGATTTTGGGGGTTATCCTTCATTTCAAAAATGACTTTGTTTACTGACCAGCAACCTCTCATCCACCAGCATTCAACTAATTTGCTACCTTTCCTGAACTCGTCAAATGAAATGATTAATTTTTCCTTTGGGACCTCACTATTTCCTGTACATTATACCCCTAAAACATCTAGCAAATTTATTTATTTTCATATCTGTCTCACTCTGTAATCAGTCAAATGAGTTCAGGCAGTCAGTCAGCAAATATTTAATGAGAATTTTCTTTGATGGAATTAGGGTCTATGAAGACAAGTAAGACAAACTTTTGGAAATCATAATCTTAAAAGTTTTTTTTTTCTGTACTACTCAAAGGATCAATCACATGATTGTAGTAGACTTTAGAAACATTATATCTATATCTATCTATCTATCTACCTATCTGGAAGATTCAGTAAAATTGATTAAATTGGTAAATAATTAAATGATTTATTGGCAAATAATTATATTTGTAAATAAAATAACATGCTCCCAATTTCTCTATATATACCTTAATCTTCTCTACTGTTTAAGGTTAATTCCTACCATGGAACTTTCCTCAGTTATTTCACCAGGTCTGGAATCACAGTCTAGCTGTGCTGTTGTCTGTGTTGTCTAGGCTTCTATTAATGTTTCTAAGTTTTTGGGTAATGATCCCCATTTCATAGGCTTATTGTGCAGACTTGGGGAGATAACTGTATGTAAATCCCAGTTCATATTAGGTTCATAATGCATTTTTTGTTGCTTTAGTTCCCAAATTATAAATTATAAGGTGTTTGTTCCACCCATTGTGGCCGTTAGCAATTTTTTCTTCTATTTTATTTCTATGAGTATTTCTTAGTTCTGTGAATAGCAAATTTACTCCTAGGATGACTAAACTTTTATTTCTTTACTCCTACCATTGTCTCACACAGTGTCTTATATTTCAAGGTTGCTTAAGTTATTTATTTGTGGAATATATTTAGTCTACATATGCTAGCCCCTTCACTTTATAAACTACAAACACTCCTATCATGGATACACACAGACACAACTCACACATGTGAGGCTTCTGAATAAAGGGTTCTTCTACTGGATTATGAATTCTTCCACTGGCTTGGGAAATCATTTAAATTTTTTTAATGCTTATTCTTTTTGTTAATAGGAGGGAGAAAATTGTGTTCACATAAGAAGAAAAAAAAACCCTAAAATATCCAGAAAAATTTAGTCAGGAAGAACAGGAATTATACAAGGAACATATAAAAGTTTATTTAAAAATTATAGAATAGAAATGGAACAAACAGAAAGATATGCCATGTTCCTATATGAGTATGTAGATTATCATAAATATGCAGTTGTTTATATCCAATGGGGTGATGGAAGTTGGAGAAATAGAGCATTCTGGTCAATTATTAACATTGTTATACAGTGTTTTACTTCTTAACTTTATTTTCTATAAAGAATAATTATGGAATGTGCTGGGTTGTAAAGCAATGCATTATGAAAATCCTCAAATAGAAGCTAAGCTAAAAACCCCTGAAGATGTAATAGAAGAAAAGATAGCACAGGGGTAAATAGGACCACATGATGCTCAAAACCTTTCTCAAAGAAAGTAATACTATGATTTTATCAAGACTCAAAGATTGTTCTATGAGCCAATAGCATTGTTATCTAAACTCATATTCTTTTCTTAAAAGTTTATACCAGTGAAAACTAAGTTTAAATTTCTCAAACCTGAAGGATGAAAGTAATTTCTTTGCAAAGAAATGTCCCTCATACCTTTAAGTTTTTATAGAACTAATAAAAATCGAGTTTTGAGGAGCAAGTTGGTCCCAGGAATAATATTATGTAATTGGGTATCCTTTTAGCCATGCCACACATTTTCTAAACTTTTATACATATAGACTAAAGAGTATTTCCTTTTGATTCAGTCTCTCACTTCAAATTTTTGACCCAATGAAACTTGTTTAAGAAGAGCGAAACTAAAATATATTTCCTACATAAGACAAGTTTAGAATGCTAAGATATTGTTCCAAGGACAGTTTTGTTTCCAGTTTAGAATTAACAGCTCATGTACAATATGATCAATCTCTAATAAAATTAACACAGTGTCTTTTTCTTCTTAGATGAAGTGTTTCCCTTCTTCAGCTCCTAATAAGCAGAGCCTGCCCTCTGAACAGTTCTGTTTCACTTCACTAGGAAGCTGAGTGGTCCTTTCACACCCCAACTTAAAGTCAGCCACCATGGTCCCCAGGTCCTAATGCAGCCCTGGAACAGCTCCTTGAAAGCGAATGAACATCAAGTATATTCATAACAGTTCCAACAAAGTCCCGTGAATCCACTTACATTGCTTAGGCAACACACTTTAAAAAGGAGGACTTTTTTTTAGTACATGGAACTCCCTCTTTTTCAAAGGATCCATACTGAGTGGGAGCGAAGTAGATGAAAAAGAGCTTTCTTCTCCCCCAACTGCACACTTCATGCAGATGCAACACCACAAAGATTATGTTTAAAATGTTTTCTAAGTGCATTTTATGAGTATTGAATATAAAATGTTCTTTCTTCCTCGTTGCAAAATCACACCACTAGTGCTGCTCCTATTCCATGACTATTACAATTAGTATGACTACTCGTGCATTTAGTATGCGTCTGCTGCCACCGGACACCACTATCACAGTCATCCTTTTAAAAACTGGTAAGCTGTGACAAAGAGGTTAAGTACGACAGAAAAGATTACACAAAACTGGTACACAGCATCTCTTTAAATCAAGAGAGATTCAGAAAACATGATACAGAGATTGGCCTTTTACTTTGGTTCTTCACAAGTTGGCCACTCATTTGCTATCCATAAATATCAATGGAGAACCAGCTTGCTTTTTGGCTTCCAAATGCATTCAGCTTCTCTGATGTGTAGTTTGGGGGTATTGCCACCCTACTAGTGCCACCAGTGTAACTGTGCTGTGTACAATCTCCCACTTAAGTCAAGATGAGCTTTTTATTTGAGAGAGAGAGAGAGAGAAAGGATCTCTAAAATAGTCTGAATCAGTAAACCCTATTAATAGTATTGTTTCAAAAATAATTATGTCCTTTAATACTTATGAATACTATGTTCCAGTTTAAAAAGCAAAAAAGAAAGAAATGCAGCTTCCTAGCATTTAGAAATCACTAGATGTTACCATGCATTTCACTTTGGTACAGTAGGTATGAAAACCTAAGTGTCACAAAAACTAAGGCCAATAAATATCTACAAACTAAAAGGGATGTTTGTTTTCATATTAAAAATAATAATGCAGTATTAGCAAAGATTTTTTTTACAACCAGTGATGAGTGTATACAGATTCAAAATATATTGGTAGAGAAATTAATTCATTTTTAGAAACATTTTAAGAAATCTGGTCGTAAAGTGTCTAAGGTTGAGCAGTTTCAATGTAGATTACATGTAAATCACAGTTCTAAATTACTACCTGTATAAACTTTGATAAACTACTATACCTCTCTAAAATGGGGATAATATAAACTGAATCACAGTGTTGTCTTAAATATCCTGTGCACCAATTTATGTAAAGCAATACATATTTTACTGCGCACCATAAGGACTAAATGTGAACTTATAATTATTAACAATATTTGATTGTATAATAATTTTCAATGAAAACTTTTAAGTAATTTATTTAATTTATTCAAAGACAATAGGCAAAATACAATGAAAAGTTATCTTTCTGTAATATATTCAAGGAAGCCTAAAAGAATAATTTTGGATGTACAGAAACATGGTTTCTTTACAGATTCTCTCAAAAATAGTAGTCTAGGTATGCTAGTTTTATTCATACATCCAATAGTTATTTTACAGCTACTATGTTCCAGGCACTGTGCTAGGCTACTGATAAAGATTGGTGAACAGAAAAAAATAGTCTCTGCCCCACGGTATCAATAGCCTATCATTTGGGTTCAATTATATGGTAAAAATAAAGACCATTTTGTGATTTATGTTGGTAATAGGAGTCTAGTTACAAAAACAGCAAGAAAACAGATAATAACAATGCCATAAAGTAAAACAATAAAAGCTCTGATGATTTTCAATAAGTTCCTACAAGTTACAGCTAGGGATAAAATAAGCTTCTATAATCACAAGTATTTCATTTACAGTTGAGCATATGACAATATATACATAAAGAAGCTATTCAACTAAGACTGGTAAAATAAATTGTAGGGGCAAAAGAACAGATAATGAAATAGACAAGAAAAGAAATATATGTCCTTAGAATTGAACCTCTTTCTAGAAACCACAGAAGAGCCTAAAGAATTATTTTAATAAAATAATAGTTAATATTTTGTAGCTGCTTACTGCATGCTATAAAATGTGCAAAGCTATATGTATGTTTTATGTCATTTAATTATTTCAATATTACTGCCACCTTATACATGAGAACATTAGAATTTAGATGGTGTTGATAATTTGTCCAAAGTCATAGAACAAGTCATTGCCAGGACACGGGACTCAAATCCAGACCTTCATGTCTCCAAATTTCGACCACTCATCTGCTATATTCTATGGACTGTGATTGAAAAATTCTGGATCCTAAACAATATCTCATTTTAATTAAACTTATTCTCTGGTGCTTTTCTTTCTTTTCTCTGGATAGTATCTAGCTCAGACTCAGGAGACTGAATTAATTTATGAACACAATAAAATTGAAAAAACGAGGTGATTAAATGACAGGAAAAACAGCAATCATATGATGATGCAAGTCACTATGTATTTTATTTCTGAGTAATTGTATTACCTTTATTTAAAAAAAAAAAAGCAACCCAGGGAGCTCTACTAGAAAGTTACCAAAAGGTCAGGTGACAATTGACTATTTATCATTTAATTACTCTACATATTTTATGAATATCTATTATTGATATTAACCAGTGTTTAAAATTAAAGTAAAATATGTAGAATTAAAATACCTTTTAAAATCGATTTTCATAGAATATTATAGGAAATACAGAAAAAAATTATGAAAACCACAAAAAATAGCATATTTAATAATTTCTTCTATCCAATCAGAAATCTATTATCAATTGTAACTTAATTGTCTTTTTAAATTTTATTTATTTATTTTTGACTGCGTTGGGTCTTTGTTGCTGCGCACAGGCTTTCTCTAGTTGTGGCGAGCAGGGACTACTCTTCATTGTGGTGTGTGGGCTTCTCACTGCGGTGGCTTCTCTTGTTGCAAAGCACAGACTCTAGGCATACGGGCTTCAGTAGTTGTGACTCATGGGCTCTAGGGCACAGGCTCAGTAGTTGTGGCTCACAGGCTTAGTTGCTCCACAGCATGTGGGATCTTCCCAGACCAGGGATCGAACCCGTGTTCCCTGCATTGGTAGGCAGATTCTTAACCACTGTGCCACCAGGGAAGTCCCATAACTTAATTTTCAATTTCCTTTCAACCTTAATTAGAATTGGGCTGTTGGAGAAATAATTATCCATCAAATGCAAAATTGTAGCAACATACTATGCCATGTACAATAATTATGCTTTTTTTGAATTATTTTAAGGATTCATAAGACTCTACAAACATAAACATGAAGGATGCTTACTATTCAGTAGAAGGAGAAAAGAACAGGCAATCATCTAGCAAGCCTGAAACATTCAAGAACAGCTTTCAAATTGTTACCCCAGTGTCACAGAACACCCTTTATCTCTGGGCCAAAATCACCAAGATAGATTTCAGTTACTTTGGTCTCAGAAGCCACAGCCTTATCTGAGAATGGGTATGATATATGCTATGAAGTTATACAGTCAACATTTGGCTGCATGATCTGACTCAACAACTAAAACAAGATAAAATAGCAGAAACCAGAGGCAAACCATCTATCTGAAACTCATATGATACTATATATGTACGTATATATGTGCATATGTGTGTATATATTTACAAGATAGATACAGGCTGCCCCTTGACATGTTTCAAACCCTAGTACAGAACTGTTTAAATCACTAATCAGCACATTTAATTTTTGATTGGCCAAGGATTAGCAGTATGGCTTCAGGCATGTCTAGAGATAAACTCAGGTTTGCAAAGAACAGTTGAGAAAAACCCTGTGTGTATATATGCTGTTAAAAAATCCTGGCACTGGATTTTAATCTAGTACAACACAAAACACTCGTACATTGTTGGTGGGAATGCAGCCACTGTGGAAGACAGTATGGAGGTTCCACATGATCCAGCAATTCCACTCCTGGGTATTTACCCCAAGAAAATGAAAACACTAATTAGAAAAGATGTACACACCCCTATGTTCATTGCAGCATTATTAACAATAGCCAAGATATGGAAGCAACTTAACTGCCCATCAATAAATAAATGGATAAAGAAGATGTGGTATACACACACACACACACACACACACACACACACACACACACACAGAGGAATATTTGCCATAAAAAAGACTGAGATCTTGCCATTTGAGACAACATGGTTGGATGTGGAGGATATTATGCTAAGTGAAATAAGTTAGAGAATGACAAATACTGTATGATTTCCCTTATATGTGGAATCTAAAAAACAAATGAACAAACATATCAAAGCAGAAATAGAGCCATAGATACAGAGAGCAAGCAGGTGGTTGCTGAAGTGGAAATGGGTTGGGGGGGTGAGTGAGATAGGTGAGGCAGATTAAGAGGTACAAAACTTTCAATTACAAATACATGTGTCACAGGTATAAAATGTACAGTGTGGGGAATATAGTCAATAATTACATAATATCTTTGTATGGTAAAAGATGACAACTAGACTTATCATGGTGATGAGTTTGAAATGTATAGAAATATCAAATCACTATGTCGTATACCAAGAACTAACATAGGGTTGTAGGTCAAGTATACTTCAAAAACAAAAAAACCAACAAACATAGCAAAAAAGGTCAGATTTGTGGTTACCAGAGGTAGGAGGTGGGGGGAAGGGGGATTGGATGAAGGTGGTCAAAAGTCAAAAGGAAAAAAATAGAAAATCCTGCCACCATGGATTTTAATACAACACAAAAGCAGTTCAATTATTTAAATGACCATTTTGTCATATTTACACACAAGCGTTAATTGACCTAAAATTTAGGTGGATTAAACCATTTTAAATAATGTCTATAAAAGCACATAATAGCATTAAAACAGAATTCCCCAAAATGGAAGGCCTTACAATAGCACATTCCTACAATAAGGAGAAAATATTTGGAAGGGATGGGTAAGTCTTGTACTATATTGCATACCACCACTCTGAAGTAGGTTTATCTGGACATGCAAATGCTTTCACATGTGAATCTTAGCTTTGTGTATCTTATATACAAAAGTATATAAGCAAAATCATTGCAGCACCTTCCCAAATAATGCAGTATTGCTCTTGTAGGCTTCCTCCTTGGAAATATTCAAAAGTTGCTTTGATAAAATCCTAAGAAGTGTCAGGATAGTTTCACTGTGTAACAGGGTCACATAAAGTGATGTATTTATCACACATAAACCTGTTTTTTATTCTCTTGTCTCACTCAGGCTACAACCTCCTCTTCTAAAACCTGCCTTTAATTTAGCTGGTTTCTCTAAAAATTGTCTTGGTTTTGTTAATATTTATTTCCTTGACTAAGAATTCCAGGGGAGAGGCAAAGATTTCAAGCTGCTTCCGAGAATCTGAAAATTAACAGACATTATTACATTTATTATAGAAACTGAGATCACTATACTTAGAATTTCAAGTCTTTCTCAGAAGAAGATGATTTGATTTTGGCATGAATACTGCTGAAAAAAGAGAAGATTAGTGTATGTGATTATAAACCTTAGAGTCAATGTATTTAAATAAACTCAAATGGATAGAAAAAGATGGTTATTTTGTGAATATCAATAATATATATATACCTTTAAATTATACTTTAAAATATGATAGTCTGTGGAGACACTAGGTTTAACAAAGAGAGCATTTGCAAAGTAAAATAAAAATTCCATTTGATTACAAATATAAATCTGCTATTCCTTGTCCAATATACTTTGAATATCCTTTTAATGTTCTCTCACATTTCCACTTTAGCAATTATGACTTTCTCAGGTAAAAATAAAACAAAAATACCACTTTTCATGGTGTAATCTGCATTTTGTAATATCTATTGATGTTGAAGGTAGGTAGACTCTATAACCTAGCAACTCTATGCAGTAATGAAAATGGTTAATCTCCAGCCACACCGACAAACTGGGTGAAACTTATAAATATGTTTAGTTAAAAAAAAAGCTAGAAAAAAACCTACATATTGCATATTTCCTTTTATATATATTTTTAAAAATGAAAAATAAACTATAGAGTTAGAAGTCAAAGCAGCAGTTAAATTAGCGAAAAAGAAGTGGAAGAGTAGTGAGGAGAGGGTAGAATGAGGCTTGTGGGGTGATGGAGGTTTTATAATTGATGATGGAACTGTTACACTTGATGTTGTCATGGTATTTACCTAGTTGTATTCACATTGTAATATTTCTTCAAGCTGGAAAATTGTAAATTATGTACTTTTCTTTATTCATATTATACTTCAATATACATTTTATGATATTTTAAGGAAAACAATCTATAATCCTTGGGGAAGGAAAAAAAGAAAAGCCTTTTCATACTTGGTAAAGCAATGTGCATACGACGTGGATAAGGCAGGATTGACGCCAAGGCCTTCCAACGATGCAGGAGTGAAAGCGCCTGGGCCTTTCAGGGCAGCTCTGGTGGAGCCCGACATGCCTGGACTACTATGCCTGTGATGTTTTGCTCGTTTTCTTCCTGATTATTTAATAGTAAGCTTGATTTGGAGGTCTTTCCAGGGATTTTGTGACTCTCCTAACATCCTTTCTGAATCCCTTTCTGCTGAAACTTGCTAGAGTGGATTCTGACACCTGTAGCTAAGCAACTTGTTTATTTAAAAAATTACTTTGATAATCAAACTGATGATCCTGTAAAGGTTTCTAGCTTTCAAACTGTCAAATAAGCATTCCCGCGTGTTCTTTCTCCCAAGTCAACCAGTAAAACCTGTGACCATTTGATGACATTTGGAAGTGAATACTGATGTATCGCATAGCTGCAGTTCTTATGAAGAAGAAACTATTTCGAGTTGCCGAATGTCTAGTGCAGGGGGCCGGGGAGGGGGTGAGGATCTGGAACTGCTTGACTAAGAAAAGGGCCTTTCTTTCCCGCAGAGGCTGAAACAAGGCTGCAGATTAATTGTTGGGTCTGAGGAACAAAGATGCAGAACAGGGTGACGCAAAGTAACTAAAATAAGTATAAGTACCTTTGCTAACACAAGCATTAAAAATAGGAACAGAACACATTAATATTGAGTTTGGGACAGAGAGTGCTCGGGATTTAAAGAAAAAAAAAGGTATTTGGGATAACTCAAACTGATCTGCTACAATTTAGACATTACAAAAATAACCAGATCCAAATGGATATAAAATTAGCTATGAACCAATCATAACTTCATTTTAAACAAAGGAGTTTTTGAAATGCAAGATTAACGTTTACCATATATTTTAATTTACTGCTGCTCACTTGAGCAATTGTATTGTTTACCCCTTGACCAAATTATGGTTATTGCATAATTAGAGAATCATGTTCAGGTCAATGGCAAAATTTCATTATTCACCAAATGCAATTCTGTTTGAGTTTTATGTCTTCCAGGATGTTTAGTTAATATGGAATTCCTGAGGGTGTTTTTAAATATACTTAAGTATATCTCTTTCTATTTCATGATGTAGTATTACTTTATAACTTGTATCCATAGAATATAACTTTAGAAATTCATTCAAGCCATAAAATTGGAAAGTAGAGGTAATGAATACAAATGACTTTAAGTGCTTTGGTCACATGGCACAAACTGCAATCTGCATATATTACATTAAATTACTATTATGGTAAAAATTTTATGTAGCTATTGATTTTAAATCCTGTCTTTATAAAATATTCTGATTCAACCCAGTGAGGTAGAAACTTAACACACATTTGTCTCCCAACACTGAACTAAACATGTAGTAGTTTAAGAAAAAGAGAATGAGGGCTTAGGGTGTCACTAGTGAAATATAGACTTAAACAAATTTTGTGACGAGAAGAAGAAAATCAGAAGGGAAATGGATCAAATAAGCAGAGGACTGACAATGTAGAATCTGGGTATAGCTGGGGAGGTGGCTGATTTTAACAGTAGCAAATGTTCGTTTCTTTAACTCAGATTACTAAATATCCTATGTTGTGCAGGATATTTCTATGTAATAGCACATTTTCTTACCCCAAATTCTTTTATTACTTTCATTGAGAAAACTGCAAGAGTGTTTTGAGATAGCATATTTATTGTGTGTACCACTGCTGACATTTGTTCACTGGGATAAGCATGTTAGTAAATTGTTTCTCTATTGATATTTGCTCTCAATGAAAGTTTTTGATTTTTTTCTAATGTATAATGCCCTCAGAGTGTCCACTGGATATTAAAATTTCATCTTTTGAAATTGGCAAAGTGGTTATTTACACTTAAAAAGTAAAGTTTGTCTCTGAGGGCTTTTTAACAACGTTTTTGGTCTTCTAACAGTATGTATAGGTTTCTACTCAGCTGGATATTAGCTAGCTTATGATTATTATAATATTATTTAAATTCAATGAGCAATTTATTGAAGTAACTCACAGGCCTCCTGGAAACAGTAATTAATTTCACTTCACTGTGATCTCTTTTCTCAGCAGGCCATGCATTGAAACTTGTCTTCAAAAACAGAAAATATGTAAGAAGTATTTACGTACATAAGAATATCGCATGATTATTTTTAACCAAAAGTTTTTTTTAAAAATTAAAGTATGTACATTGTGTTTTTAGACATAATGCTATTGCACACTTAATAGACTACAGTGTAGTGTAAACATAATGTTTATATCCACTGGGGAACCAAAAAATTCATGTGACTCCCTTTATTGCAGTATTCTCTTTATTGTGGTGGTCTGGAACCGAAACTGAGTGATTCCTGAAGTATGCTGCATGTATACATAATGAATTGATTACTAGAGTCAAGTTAATTCACATATAATGCCCTCACATAGTTACCATTTTTTTTGTGTGATGAGAGAACCTGAAATCTACACTCTTAGCAAATTTCCAGTATTAAAAACAGTATTATTAACTATAGCCAACATGTTGTATTCAATAGTTTAGATCTCTAGATGTATTCATATTACATAACTGCAAGTTTTTAACCTTTTACCAGTATCTCCCCATTTTCCCCACCTCCCTGCCTCTAGTAGCAATGGGTCTACTCTCCAATTCTATGTGTATTTGTAGGTTCTGCATATAGTGTGAGATCTCACAGGGTTTGGTTTTGTTTCTGTATCTGGCTTATTACATTTAGCATAATTTCCTACAGGTTTAGCCATTTTGTTGCAAATGACTGACAATTTCCATATCTTAAAAATTATAAATAATGCTGTAGTGAACCTAAGTGTGAAGATATCTCACCAAGGTAGTGATTTCATTTCCTTTGGGTATATACTACCAGTGGAATTGCTGGATCATATGGTAGTCCTATTTTTAATTTTTAGAGGAACCTCCATACTGTTTTCCATAACAGTTAAACTAATTTAAATTTCCACTAATAGTTATCAGGGTTTCCTTTTCTCCACATTTTCTCTACCACTTGCTGTATCTTGTCTTTTTGATAAGAGCCCTTCTAACAAGAATGAGGTGATATTACATTGTAGTTCTGATTTGCATTTCCCTGATTATTAGTGATGTTGAGCACCTTTTCATGTACCTGTTGGCCTTTGTATGTCTTCTTTAGAAAAATGTATATTGAGGGCCTTTGTCCAGTTTTTAATCCAATTATTTGTTTTGTTTGTTTGTTTTTGCTATTTAGCTGTATGAATTCCCTATATATTTTGGATATTATCTTCTTATCCAATGTGTGGTTTAAGAATATGTTCTCCTGTTCTGTAGCTTGCTTTTCATTTTGTTGATTGTTTCCTTTACTGTACAAAAACTTTTTAGTTTGATATTGTCCCACTTGCTTATTTTTGCTTTTGTTGCGTGAACTTTTAGTGTCAAATCCAAAAAGTAATTGCAAAGATCATGCCAAAGCATTTTTTCCTATGTTTTCTAGGAATCTTATAGTTTCATGTTTGCTGACTTATTTTTTCAGATGCAAAAGAGTATCTAGTTTTCCCAATACCATTGCCCAGAGACACTATCCTTTCCCCATTGTGTATTCTTGGTGCCTTTGTCAAAAATTAGTTGACAGTATTATGTGGGTTTATTTTTGGACTCTATTCTGTTCCATTGTTCTGTATGTGTATGTGTGTCATATGTGTGTCTATATGTATTTTTATACCAGTACCACACTATTTTGATTAATACAGCTTTGTAATATAGTTTTAAATCAGGAAGTATACCTCCAGCTTTATTCTTTCTCAGTGTTGCTTTGGTTATTCAGGGTCTTTTATGGTTCCATACAAATTCTAGAATTGGCTTTTCTATTTCTGTGAAAAATGCCACTGGGATTTTGATAGGGATCGAGTTGATTTTGTGTATCACATTGGGTAGTAGAGAAATTTTAGCAACACTAATTATTCCAGTTCATGAACACAGGATGCCTTTCCATTGATTTGTGTCTTCTTCAGTTTCTTTCATCAGTGTCTTATAGTTTTCACTTATCAGATCTTTCACCTTCTTAATTAAATTGATGTCTAACCACTTTATTCCTTTTAATACCATCATAAATGGGATTTTCCTTTTTTTTTTTTTCGTTCAAAGGCAAGTCAAGTGAAACAGTGAGAGTGGAGAAAGAAACAAATCTGTAATTGGCTGTGATCAATAAATTGTAAAAACCACTGCACTTGGACAAGCTGGGATCATTTTCTTGATTTCCTTTTTAAATATATTGTTTTTGATGTAAATAAATACAACTAATTTTCCTTTGTTGATTTTATAACTGTAGTAAATTCATTTATTCTAACAGGTTTTTGTATTTTTTTTCTAAATGACGTCTCTAGGATTTTCTACATATAGGATTGTGTCACCTGCAAACAAAGATATTTTTACTTCTTTCTTTCCAATTTAAATACCTTGTATTTCATTTCCTTGTCTGATTGCTCTGGCTAGTACCTCCAAAACTTTGTTAAATAGAGGTAGTGAGAGTGAATATCTTGGCTTTGAACAAACTTTAGAGGAAAAGCTTTCAGTTTCTGTCCATTGCTTTTCATGTTAGTTGTGGCCTTTTTATAAATGCTCTTATTGTGTTGAGGAAATTTCCTTTTATAGCTATTTTGTTGAGAATGCTTTTTTTTTATCATGCTTGGATATTGAACTTTTCAAGAGATTTTTATGCATCAATTGAGATGATATTTTTATTTTTCATTCTATTAATGTGGTGTATTCTGTTGATTCATTAGCACATGTCAAGCCAATCTTTTATCCTGGGGATAAATCCCACTTGGATGCAGCACATAATCTTTTTGATGTGTTGTTGAATTCAGTGTGCTAGTATTTTATTGAGAATTTTTGCACTTATGGTCATCAGGGATATTCACGTGTAGGTTTCTTTTTTGTGGTGTTTTTGTCTGAGTTTGGTATGAGGGTAGTGCTGGCCTCTGAAAATAAGTTTGGAAGTATTTTCTCCACTTCTACTTTTTGGAAAAGTTTAAGAATTGGTAGTCATTCTTCTTGGACTATTTGGTAGAATTCAGCCATAAAGATATCTGGTCCTGAGATTTTCTTTGTTGGGTGATTTTTGATTACTACTTTAATCTCGTTATTTGTCATTGGTCTGTTCAGACTTCCTATTTCCTCTTAAGTCAGTCTTGGTAAAATGTATGTTTCTAGGAATTTATCCTCTTTTCCTAGATTATCCAGTTTTTCCACATATAATTCTTCATAATCATCCCTTATGATCCTTTTTTATTTATGAGCAATCCATTGTAATATTCCCTCTTTCATTTCTTATTTTTTTGTCTTCTCTTTTACCTTTTTTTTTAACTTAATTTACCTCAAAATTAGTTGATTTTATTTTTTGTTTGTTTGTTTTTTGTTTTCAAAAAACCAGTGCGTAAGAGTCTCTCAACTAGTTTCCAGACTTCTCTCAAGGGAATTAATCCATATATAACTGTGTATTTGGTGTGTCCATGGGAGGAGGGAAAGTCAGGAGCATTCTATTCTGCCACCTTGTGTAGAACTCTGATATTGTTTATTTTTAATACATATTGTATACATGATGTAAGTTACTTCTTTATCCTAAAGATATAACCTGTATCAAAAGAAGTTTTAAAATAAAAAGAAAACACTTTTTTTTTATTTTATTTTTTTTATACAGCAAGTTCTTATTAGTTATCCATTTTATACATATTAATGTATATATGTCAATACCAATCTCCCAATTCATCCCCCCCCCACCCCCACCCCCACTTTCCCCGCTTGGTGTCCATACATTTGTTCTCTACATCTGTGTCTCTATTTCTGCCCTGAAAACCAGTTCATCTGTACCACTTTTCTAGGTTCCACAGATATGCATTAATATAAGATATTTGTTTTTCTCTTTCTGACTTACTTCACTTTGTATGACAGTATCGACATCCATCCATGTCTCTACAAATGACCCAATTCCGTTCCTTTTTATGGCTGAGTAATATTCCATTGTATATATGTACCACAACTTGTTTATCCATTCGTCTGTCAATGGGCATTTAGGTTGCTTCCATGACATGGCTATTGTAAATAGTGCTGCAATGAATATTGAGGTGCATGTGTCTTTTTGAATTATGGTTTTCTCTGGGCATATGCCCAGTTGTGGGATTGCTGGGTCAAATAGTAATTCTATTTTTAGTTTTTTAAGGAACCTCCATACTGTTCTCCATAGTGGCTGCATCAATTTACGTTCCCACCAACAGGGCAAGAGGGTTCCCTTTTCTCCACACCCTCTCCAGCATTTGTTGTTTATAGATTTTCTGACGATGCCCATTCTAACTGGTGTGAGGTGATACCTCATTGTAGTTTTGAGTTACGTTTCTCTAATTAGTGATGTGGAGCAGCTTTTAATGTGCCTCTTGGCCATCTGTATGTCTTCTTTGGAGAAATGTCTATTTAGGTCTTCTGCCGATTTTTTGATTGGGTTTTGTTTTTTTTTTAATATTGAGCTGCATGAGCTGTTTATATATTTGGGGATTAATCCTTTGTCCATTGATTCATTTGCAAGTATTTTCTCCCATTCTGAGGGTTGTCTTTTTGTCTTGTTTATGTTTTCCTTTGCTGTGCAAAAGCTTTTAAGTTTCATTAGGTCCTATTTAGTTACTTATTTTTTTATTTCCATTACTCTAGGAGGTGGATCAAAAAAGATCTTGCTCTGATTTATGTCAAAGAGTGTTCTTCCTATCTTTTCCTCTAAGAGATTCATAGTGTCTGGTCTTACATTTAGGTCTCTAATCCATTTTGAGTTTATTTTTGTGTATGGTGTTAGGGAGTGTTATAATTTCATTCTTTTAAATGTAGCTGTCCAGTTTTCCCAGCACCACTTATTGAAGAGACTAACTTTTCTCCATTATATATCCTTGCCTCCTCTGTCATAGAATAGTTGACCATAGGCATGTGGGTTTATCTCTGGGCTTGCTAACCTGTTCCATTGATCTATTTTTCTGTTTTTGTGCCAGTACCATACTGTCTTGATTACTGTAGCTTTGTAGTATAGTCTGAAGTCAGGGAGTCTGATTCCTCCAGCTCCATTCTTTTCCCTCAAGACTGCTTTGGCTATTCAGGGTCTTTTGTGTCTCCATGCAAATTTTAAGATTTTTTGTCCTAGTTCTGTAGAAAATGCCATTGGTAATTTGATAGGGATTGCATTGAATCTGTAGATTCCTTTGGGTAGTATAGTTATTCTCACAATATTGATTCTTCCAATCCAAGAACATTGTATATCTCTCCATCTGTTGGTATCATCTTTAATTTCTTTCAACAGTGTCTTATAGTTTTCTGCATACAGGTCTTTTGTCTCCCTAGGTAGGTTTATTCCTAGGTATTTTATTCTTTTTGTTGCAATGGTAAATGGGAATGTTTCCTTAATTTCTCTTTCAGATTTTTCATCATTAGTATATAGGAATACAAGGGATTTCTGTGCATTAATTTTGTATCCTGCAACTTTACCAAATTCATTGATTAGCTCTACTAGTTTTCTGGTGGTATCTTTAGGATTCTCTATGTATAGTATCATGTCATCTGCAAACAGTGACTGTTTTACTTCTTCTTTTCCAATTTGTATTCCTTTTATTTCTTTTTCTTCTCTGATTGTCGTGGCTAGGACTTCCAAAACTATGTTGACTAATAGTGGTGAGAGTGGACATCCTTGTCTTGTTCCTGATCTTAGAGGAAATGCTTTCAGTTTTTCACCATTGAGAATGATGTTTGCTGTGGGTTTCTCGTATATGGCCTTTATTATGTTGAGGTAGTTTCCCTCTATGCCCACTTTCTGGAGAGTTTTTATCATAAATGGGTGTTGAATTTTGTCAAAAGCTTTTTCTGCCTCTATTGAGATGCTCATATGCTTTTTATTCTTCAGTTTGTTAATATGATTGATTTGCATATATTGAAGAGTCCTTGCATCCCTGAGATAAATCCCACTTGACCATGTTGTATGATCCGTTTAATGTGTTGTTGGATTCTGTTTGCTAGTATTTTTTTCAGGGTTTTGCATCTATATTCATCAGTGATATTGGTTGGTAATTTTCTTTTTTTGTAGTATCTTTGTGTGGTTTTGGTATCAGGGTGATGGTGGCCTCATAGAATGAGTTTGGGAGTGTTCCTTCCTCTGCAAATTTTTGGAAGAGTTTGAGAAGGATGGGTGTTAGCTCTTCTCTAAATGTTTGATAGAACTTGCCTGTGAAGCCATCTAGCCCTGGGCTTTTGTTTGTTGGAAGATGTTTAATCACTGTTTCAATTTCATGACTAGTGATTGGTCTGTTCATATTTTCTATTTCTTCCTGGTTCCATCTTGGAAGGTTGTACCTTTCCAAGAATTTGTCCATTTCTTCCAGGTTGTCCATTTTATTGGCATAGAGTTGCTTGTAGTAGTCTCTTAGGATGATTTGTATTTCTGCGCTGTCTGTGGTAACTTCTCCTTTTTCATTTCTAGCTTTATTGATTTGAGTCCTCTCCCTCTTTTCCTTGATGAGTCTAGCTAATGGTTTATCAATTTTCTTTATCTTCTCAAAGAACCAGCTTTTAGTTTTATTGATCTTTGCTATTTTTTTATTTGTTTCTATTTCATTTTTTCTGCTCTGATCTTTATTATTTCTTTCCTTCTACTAACTTTGGGTTCTGTTTGTTCTTCTTTCTCTAGTTCTTCTAGGTGTAAGGTTAGATTGTTTATTTGAGATTTTTCTTGTTTCTTGAGGTAAGGCTTGTATTGCTATAAACTTCCCTCTTAGAACTGCTTTTGCTGCATCCCATAGGTTTTGGATCATCGTGTTTTTGTTGTAATTTTCTCTAAGTATTTTTTGATTTCCTCTTTCATTGCTTCAGTGATCTCTTGGTTATTTAGTAGCATATTGTTTAAACTCCATGTGTTTGTGTTTTTTATGTTTTTTTTCCCTGTAATTGATTCCTTATCTCATAGTGTTGTGGTCAGAAAAGATGCTTAATATGATTTATATTTTCTTAAATTTACTGAGGCTTGATTTGTGACCCAAGATGTGATGTATCCTGGAGAATGTTCCATGTGCACTTGAGAAGGAAGTGTAATCTGCTCTTTTGGCATGGAGTGTCCTATAAATATCTGTTAAATCTATCTGGTGTGTTGTGTCATTTAAAACTTGTGTTTCCTTATTAATTTTCTCTTTGGATGATCTGTCCATTAGTATAAGTGAGGTGTTAAAATCCCCCACTATCATTGTGTTATTGTCAATTTATTCTTTTATAGCTGTTAGTAGTTGCCTTATGTATTGAGGCGCACCTATGTTGGGTGCATATATATTTACAATTGTTATATCTTCTTCTTGGATTGATCTCCTGATCATTATGTAGTGTACTTCCTTGTCTCTTGTAACACTCTTTATTTTAAAGTCTATTTTATCTGATATGAGTATTGCTACTCCAGCTTTCTTTTGATTTCCAATTGTATGGAATATCTTTTTCCATCCCCTCACTTTCAGTCTGTATGTGTCCCTAGGTCTGAAGTGAGTCTCTTGTAGACAGCATATATATGGGCCTTGTTTTTGTATCCATTCAGCTAGCCTGTGTCTTTTGGTTGGAGCATTTAATCCATTGATGATTAAGGTAACTATCGATATGTTTTTTCCTATTACCATTTTCTTAATTGTTATGCGTTTGTTTTGGTAGGTCCTTTTCTTCCTTGTGTTTCTCACTTAGAGAAGTTCCTTTAGCATTTGTTGTAGAGCTGGCTTGGTGGTGCTCAATTTTCTTAGCTTTTGTTTGTCTGTAAAGCTTTTGATTTCTCCATCAAATCTGAATAAGATCCTTGCCAAGTAGAATAATCTCGGTTGTAGGTTCTTCCCTTTCATAACTTTAAATATATCATTCCACTGCCTTCTGGCTTGTAGAGTTTCTGCTGAGAAATCAACTGTTACCCTTATGGGAGTTCCCTTGTATGTTATTTGTCGTTTTTCCCTTGTTGCTTTCAATAATTTTTCTTTGTCTTTAATTGTTGTCAGTTTGATTACTATATGTCTCGGCCTGTTTCTCCTTGCATTTATCCTGACTGGTACTCCCTGTGCTTCCTGGACTTGGGTGGCTGTTTCCTTTCCCATGTTAGGGAAGTTTTCTACTCTAATCTCTTCAAATATTTTCTCAGGTCCTTTCTGTCTCTCTTCTCCTTCTAGGACCCCTATAATGTGAATGTTGTTGCATTTAATGTTGTCCCAGTGGACAACATTTTTTCTTTATTCTGTTCTGTGGCAGTGAATTCCACCAGGTCACTTATGTGTTCTTCTGCCTCAGTTATTCTGCTATTGATTCCTTCTAGTGTATTTTTCATTTCAGTTATTGTATTCTTCATCTCTGACTCCCAGAGTAATGGAAATAAAAAATAAATAAATGGGGCCTAATTAAGCTTAAAAGCTTTTGCACAGCAGAGGAAGCCATCAACAAAACAAAAAGACAACCAACAGAATAGGAGGAAATATTTTCAAACGAAGCCACTGACAAGGGCTTAATCTCCAAAACATAGAAAGATCTCATAAAGCTCAATATCAAACAAACAAACAAAAAAACCTCAATCAGAAAATGGGCAGAAGATCTAAAAACACATTTCTCCAAAGAGGATATACAAATGGCCAAAAGGCACATGAAAAGATGCTCAGCATCACTAATTATTAGAGAATTGCAAGCCAAAACTACAGTGAGGTGTCACCTCACACTTGTCAGAATGGCTATCATCAAGAAGTCTACAAATAATAAACGCTGGAGAGTGTGTGGAGAAAAAGGAACCTTCCTACACTGCTTGTGGGTATGTAAATTGGTACAACCACTATGTAGAACAGTATGAAGTTTCCTTAAAATTCTAAAAATAGAGCTACCATATGATCCAGCAATCCCATTCCTGGACATATATCCAGAGAAAAACATAATTTGAAAAGATACATGCACCCCAATGTTCATAACAATACTATTTACGGTAGGCAGGATGTGGAAGCAACCTAAATGTTCATTGACAGATGAATGGATAAAGATATGGTAACTATATACAATGGAATATTGCTCAGCCAAAAAAAAAAGAATGAAATAATTCCACTTGCAGCAACATGGATGAGTCTAGAGATTATCATACTAAGTGAATAAGCCAGACAAAGACAAGTACCATATGATATCACTTATATGTGGAATCTTAAAAAAAAGGTTCAAATGAACTTAGTTACAAAACAGAAATAGACTTACAGACTTAGAAAACAAACCTATGGTTACCAAAGGCAGAGGGTGTAGAGGGATAAATTAGGAGTTTGGGATTAAAATATACACAATACTAGATATAAAATAGATAATCAACAAGAACCTACTTGTATAGCACAGGGAACTATATACTCAGTATCTTGTAATAACCTATAATGGAAAAGAATGTAAAAAAAAAAGAATGCATGTATATATATATATATATATATATATATATATGTGTATTATAACTGAATCATTTTACACCTTAAACTAACACATTGTAAATCAACTATATTTAAGTAAAAGTTTTAAAAAGTGTACCTTTCAAAGAAATAAGTCAATAGGCAAGAATAGATTGTACTTAACCAGCTTTGTTCATTAAGGTATTTAATTCTGAGACTAAATGTGAACCATTTAAAAAGTCCTTCTCTTCAGTATAAAAAATAAAACAAAATAGAATCAAACCATAAATATATAAACATTGTTAACAGGACTAACAAATGATAAAATTGGAATTTCATAGAGGTGAAGAGATTGGCTGTATCTCAAGATGCAATCTGTAATTAAAACCCAGTTTCTTTTCCAAAGACCAATACCTTCAATGTCACTACATAAGAAACCAGCTAATACCTTAGGAAGGGGTGACCAAAGTTCTGAGAGTGTGTGAAGAGGAGAGGGATTTATCTTCCTTGAGTATTTACAAGAGCCATTTAGTAAGAGATGCTATAAAGCAACAGAAACTGAAATTAATAAAGGCAAATATTTCACAGAAAAATCATCCCATATTTAAGAAGAAAAGAGTAGTACTATTTTTTTATCATTTACTGTGTACTGATTTCTAATAAATAAAATCTCATTTATTTCTGTATGTTAGTTATCATCACTTCATTTTATAGAAGAGACTTGGAGAAATCCAAGCTATTATGCTAATGAATGTTGGACCTGAGATAAGAATGCAATTTCTATGATATTGCCTCAGTATTATTTAATAGGATATCATAGGTTGGGAATCTGGAAGATGTAGGCTAAAAAAAAAAAAGAAAGAAAGAAAAAGAAATGTCAGGGTGATTACAATGTTTATATAAAGTTTGTTTCAAGTTATATAATGATATATCATGGAAATTTTGAAATATGAAATTATGGAAGGCTCCAAGAACTTCTCTCTTCATAATATGTTATTTGATGAAAAGATATTTGGAGGTTTATCTTATTTTAATAGATGCCACATGACCTAATACTGTACAATAATCCTTCCAAATGTTAATAATACCCAGGTATTAAATGATGAACAAGTTGCAGAGGGATGACTGATAATTTATAAATAAGGTATGTTAGGATTTAAGTTTTAATTTCTAGAAAAATAGTACCAAATAACCCCAAACCAAAAGAGCAAACCCAAAATCTTAATCTTGATTTAAAACCAAAAAAAATCTGGAAATCTTCATCAAAAGATTACCTAGAGGGCTTCCCTGGTAGAGCAGTGGTCGAGAGTACGCTTGCCGATGCAGGGGACGCGGGTTCGTGCCCTGGTCCAGGAGGATCCCACATACCGCGGAGCGGCTGGGCCCGTGAGCCATGGCCACTGAGCCTGCGCGTCCGGAGCTTGTGCTCCGCAATGGGAGAGGCCACAGCAGTAAGAGGCCCGTGTACTGCAAAAAAAAAAAAACAACAAAAAAAAAGGTGACTCTTTGCTTAATAAAGTCCTAGAAGTTCTGCTGAAATCTTTTAATCACAGGGAATTTAGTTAATTCCTCATTTGTCAAAGAAGCAATTACTTCAGTACGGGTTGTGTTGAATATGACAAAGCCACGAGAGAAAGGATTCCACATTTTCATGAGTTATTTTAATTATATGCTACCCATGAAGGCATTCAAATCACTCTAATAATTCAATAAAGTGAGTAAGATTGCCCTTAAAAGAAAGTGAGCACTTGCACATTTGCTTGGATGACACAAAACTGCATTCATACACACACACATATATATATGTAAAGGTGATATTTTACTTAAAAATATTTTAGTGTTTAATTTACTCTGTTTTGGAAGCATTTCCTACGAAGGGAATGTAACCAGTAGGCTATGAAGGTCCCAAGTTGTAAATGTTGCCAGTGTACTTGTGGTGTTTGCATATATCCATGGCAGTATTTTGCAGTTCTAGCTTTGAATGTTATTCAGAAGTTTAATGACTAGATAAGCTTATTTTGCACAGCAAGCCTCGAGTCTGAACTCTGCGTGGGAGCCTGAGCCTGGGGGCCTCTTCAGTTCCAACTTGCTTTACTCACCAAGCGTGTTGACTGAGCAGGTGAGGTTCCTTCCTCACATCATGTTATCAGGCCCTGACCCCTTAACATTTTCCAAATCTGCACACTCCCACTTTACCAGCAATGTGCTCCTATAAATATATCATTTTTACAGTATAAATCTTTTCCAAGTGGTACACCAGATGCATCTTTATCTGGTTATATTTTACATTCAATTTGCTAATGTTTATCCTTTCATCTAGAACACTGTAGCATATTTGTATTTTCTGTTATTTCAGTCATCATACTCTTTTCCCAATTATCTTTCCTTTTATCTTAGCCCTACGATCTATAGTCACTTATGAAAAATTTGGTCTCATCACGTGATATAAACAATTTCTTTCTCTGGTAGTCAATACCCTTACCCTATTTCATTTTGCTTCATTGCACTTGGAACCCATTATTTATATGTTTATTTGTATATTTTACTTCTTCCCTATTAAACTGTAGACTCCAAGAGCTCAACGATTAAGATGTACGGTTTCAGTGTACCCACAGTCTATAATGGCGCTTGCCATGCTGGAGTAGTATGCACTCAACAGGTATTTGTTAGACAATGAAATAGTAGTTATCCAACAAATATGTGTCAAATAAAGGAAAGAATGAGTAAATTCTTGGAGGCAACAGGAAAATATCCCTCTTGAATTTCTATGAGAGACTGCCTCTTGTTAGCTACTAACAGCTCATAATTGTATATCTATCAGCAAAATATTTAAACTTAAGTAGAAATATTCTGTCCATTGATTTAATTAATTTCACTTTCTACCGTATTGGCTTCAGAAGAAAAAAAATCTAAAACCTTGCCTTAATATTCTGTAGCAAGTTTCATCCATTTATTGAATAATATAACTGATTATTTCCATATAAATATATACATCTGATAGCAAAGTTCATGACAAGCTGGAAAGATTTATTTTCACCATGTAATTTGACAGCAGATTTATAGAAAACATCTCTTATGAGTCAAAAAAAAAAATAACAGTTGTAAATTGTTTTATGCAATTAAAAGAAAGTGTCAACTTTTAATATTATATTTTAAACCTCTGTAAAAACTGAATTAAGTTTGTAATTGTTAAGTAAATACAATTTAAACAATTGAAAAGCTATTGCTCCATATGAAGGCAACTTTCTCAAAAGTATGTGTGGTTAGGGCTTCCTTGGTGGCGCAGTGGTTGAGGGTCCGCCTGCCGATACAGGGGACACGGGTTCGTGCCCTGGTCCGGGAAGATCCCACATGCCGCGGAGTGGCTGGGCCCATGAGCCATGGTTGCTGAGCCTGCGCATGCAGAGCCTGTGCTCCGCAATAGGGAGAGGCCACAACAGTGAGAGGCCCACGTACTACAAAAGTATGTGTGGTTACATTCATTTTTATCAGTCATACATTTTGTGGTAAAATTTTTATAGGGTAGATTAAAAAACAATGGAAAGTAACATTTTTTTTCTTGGAAAAATAACATACCATATACCAATATATTTTACATAGAATATTTTGGTTTATAAGCATTACATATGACACTATGTATAAAGTAAGTTTAAATCTTGTTTTTAATTTTTTTTCTTTTGCTACTAGTATGTCTAATTATAGATGTGTATAGACCATATACAAAATTGTTTCCTGCCATTTATACTGACAGAATGTGCCACTTAGGAAAGATATATCTTCATGATATGAAATAACTCTATTTCTAAATTAATATAGCCTATTATAGTAACACCATTTATTAAAACATTATACCAATTTTAAAGAACCATTCTATTAATTATATCATTATCCAGAAGTTTGGAATTGTTAAGTTATTGAGTCATATTAGTCAAAGTTTAATGGCAGCTTTGTAACACTTAACCACACCTTAAATATTTAATTAAGTTAAATACATTTCCAGTAGGAGGGCAACATAATATCATACATCCTTTGTACTGTGGATCTCCAGGATTCCACAAAATCGCATGATTACATGCAATCCACGCGCAAAGCATTTTTTTAAAACATTAAATGGTTGAGCAGTTAAGTTTTACACTGCCTGAAACTCAGTGTTTGTTGTTTTTATGGAGGATTGTTATTAGACAATTTTTAAATGATTTTGCATAACAAAAATGGCCTGTTAACTAGAGAATGAATGTCTACTTGCTTATCAAATTCTTACTTTGTAATCTTTCTTCCTTTAGAACACTAGCTATTTTGTGCTGTGGTCTATTGGATGGAAGTGTTCTGGAGGATAGTCCTAATGAAAACTTAATATGTTTCCTTGGCAAATCTCTGGCTATATTTTTTCTTCAGTTTTAAATTTAAATGTTTTGCCCATTATGTATAAATGTTTGTATTATTTCACTTACTTTGCCTGCTCTTCAGTGAGCTTTTTTGATCTAGAAACACAGGACTTTATTCAGCTTAGTACAGGTTTATTTAAATATTAGATCTTTCATTATTAACACTGTTTTATTTGTCCTGGTTTCTAGCTCAGAAAACCAATCCATAGGTTGAGTTAATTAATTCATGTATTTATTTAACATAGTGGATTGTATTCAATATTTTATCCATTTTGAATTGTTATAGTTCTAATGTCAATTCATATTTTGGGCTTTACTTGTTTGTGTTTTTCAAGTTTGTGGTAATTTGATACTGCAAGGAAACTCAGCATAGGAGCAGAGCTTTGGAGAGGCATGAGAGATAACTGCTTGTATATTAATGAAACTTAACGCTAAGAAAAACAATTAAAGGACACAATGGCCTATTAAATGAGTTAATTTATACTCACTATCAATTACACTCAAAAATATAAGTTCTTTAGGGATAGATAATTTTCCCAAAATGCTACATCATTTAGTCAGTGGACTTGGAAGTCTAAATAGTTCCTCCTCTATTTTTTTTTTTTTTTTTTTTGGTACGCGGGCATCTCACTGTTGTGGCCTCTCCCGTTGCGGAGCACAGGCTCCGGAGCGCAGGCTCAGCGGCCATGGCTCACGGGCTTAGTTGCTCCGCGGGAAGCCCCTCCTCTATTTTTTGTTATCACTCCCTGTGAGCTTCACGTAGGTAACACAGCTTATGTGCATGGTCCTCGTGACTATGGGGATTTTATTTTTTCTTTTATCTTAATCTTCCACACTGAAAAAAATTAAGGATGAAGCCACATTTGTATTTATGATTTAAAATTGAGACACAAGCTTTGTTGATGCACAAAACTAAATGTCTCTAGGTTCTCATCTTGTCTTTTTATGAGGACATGAATCCCATCATGGGGACCCCTGTCTCATGACTTCATCTAAACTTAATTACCTCCCAAAGGCCCCACCTCCAAGTACCATCATACTCCAGTTAGGGCTTCAATATATGAATTTGGGGGAACCACAAACATTTAATCTGTAACAAGTCTGCCACTTCTCAATGTCCCTAAGATATCTGCTGTGCTTTCAGGTATTGGATGCAGGTATGACAATGTCAAGCAAAAATAAAAGAAGCTTTTCTACCCTAGCACCTCTTTTTAATCAGAAAAATATCCTGACTCAGATGCTCTTCATCAGACATCCTCTTGTTTGCTAGTATTTTGCCACATCCTTTTCTCCAAAATTTCAACCAGTCAACAAAGGGAAAGTATTTATAAAAGAATCTGTCACCAATTATATATTGTCAAGGAAAAGACAAATCTGACCCTGTAAAGAATATTCAGTCTTGAGAATATCCTTTGTTTTTTTTTTATGGGGGCTCATTTCTCCTCATACCTCCCCACCTTCCCCCTCAGGATTTCCAAAATAATTGTTCTAATTCCATTTCAAGCAGTCTGAAAACACAAATATTTGCCTTTAGTGAATAAAGTCAGAATTCACTAGAAAATACAGACTTTCATGAACAGAAAAGAAGAAAGAGAAAAAAAAAGCCTACTCATCGACAAGATATATGGTAAGAATAAATTATTTCCTCTTCCTGCTCAGATGAGATTTATAGCACTACTCAATATTTGACAAAGGTTTAGATATTGCCAAAACACTGGAAGTCTTTACAGATAAAGTATTCATGGTATAGTGGTATACCATTATATTCCATGGCTCTTTGTCTTTTTTAATATCAAAAGAGTCAGTCAACTGGCTACAGTGTAGGTCCAAATGGCTAGAAAGTAGTATGCCTTAAAATCCCGCTGAGTTAGTTTGATTGTCTCTTCATTTTGGTTCATATATAGTCATAATGAAATTAAGAATATAGAAAGATTCAAACAAGTTAAGGTTTTTTTCTCTATAAACAATTTGTATATTAATATTCATAGGAAAATATCTCATATACAATTATACTTTTCTGTCTGCACTGCTAATTTCTGAGTTTATGAATTTTTTATAACCTTTTGATTATTCAAGTCATATAAGATAGAAGGGAGGTAACTACAAAACTAATGTGTCAGTTTTGTAAGGTTATCTTATTGGTGAGATTATTATCTGTGTCTCTGTAAGGTAATAATTGTATTTAATACAATTTAAGAAAAACTAAAGCTTAGCTTTTACTTTAATAATTATTAACTTTATTTGTCAATGATATTGCTTAAGTAGTTAATTTGCCCCCATTTTCCTAAGGAAAAAAAATAGCCTTATAAATGAAAAACTTTTAAACGCAATTTATTTACAATTGTTTTTTATTTTATTCATTACGGCTATTACAATAATGTATTGTATAGAATAGCTATCATTTTATAATAGATTTATCTTACACGGTAGTGATTAAAATTGCTAAATAAAATAATTTTGCTGATAGCGCCCACTAGATGTCTACTTTTAGATAATAATCAATATTAATGGAGTTTCTCTATTTACATAGACATGGTTTAAATTATTTGGAGACTAAGTGAACTCTTAAGTGAACTCTTTGTTCATTCATAATTCAATGTTTTTTAATGTATCACTGTATATCATTTATGCTCTTCTTGGAAAATAGATGTACTCTTGGGGCTTATTAATAAAATATATTCTGTAATATAAATTAGCATATATGTGCTACTTTAGAGTAGTACATTTTTCCAGTTTCTAACCTAGACTTTTATTAAAAAATGGAATTGTTTTGTTGGTTCTGATATATACTAAGACTTTTGGTAACATTTAGATTTGTTATTTTAATTTCATTCTGTTTAGGCTATTTGAAACTAGTTTATATTTCCTGGATAAATAGAGGACAGAGAAAGAAAAATATTCTGCATTTGTGCTTCTGGCCACCATGTAATGGTAGGGGCTGGAATTGCCCTTCTCCTTTAAATAGAAAATCAGAAACAGGTATGATAAACAGTTTCAAATGCTAGAAAACAGGCAACAAAGGAAATTGATTCTGGAGAAAAGGGACATGAAGTTGGTAAACCCTCCATTTGTCCAGGTTATTGCCTAGAGAGAATTTCCATGTTACAAAACAGAGAGGGAGAACTCACACAGAGTTTGGGGGGCTTGCTGAGTTGAGGAGACAGAGTTTAGAGAAGCTTAGATGGGTCGAATTTAGAAGGAAACATAGTGGAGATGAAAATACTGCACAAAGAGAGGAGCTCAGGAGATCTGCATTTAACTGTCCACTTGGGTCCTGAGCAGAGTTCTGAACTATGCATGAATGGAAAGAAATTTCCTCGGCCAGGGGAGGAGGGACAGAGAACAAGTTGGCAGGATAATCCCTGGTGCTCTCATGAGATCGTGACTAGATCATGCTCCAATCAACCAGAGAGGAAAACCTCCTCAATCATGTGGCACCTCATAGAATGTTCAGAATATTTTTGTTTTACTTGATGTATAAAATCGGCACTCGAGTAAAGGCTGCTCTGGACCTCCCCTAACAAAGCTTAACAGGGGCTCTCTAAAGAAGTAAATATCATATGATATCGCTTATATGTGGAATCTAAAACAAAATGTACAAATTAACTTATTTATAAAACAGAAGTAGAGGCACGGATATATGGTTACCAGGAGATAAGGTGGGGAGGATAAACTGGGAGATTGGGGTTGACATGTACACTGCCATATATAAAATAGATAACTAATAAGAACCTGCTGTATAGCACAGGGAACTCCACTCAATACTCTGTAATGGCCTGTATGGGAAAAGGATCTAAAAAAAAAAACAAGAGTGGATATATGTATATGTATCACTGAGTCACTTTGCTGTACACCTGAAACTAACACAACACTGTACATCAACTATACTCCAATAAAACTTTGTAAAAAAGAAATATATTAGATGTAAATTAACTAAACCTGAATAAAGTCCATTATATTTTAAGTATAAGAAAATTTGGCGCCAACCAGAGTAAAATCTAAAGTGGCCAGCACCCAATAAAAAACCACCAGTCATCTACAGAAGTAGACAAATAGACCCATAACCAGGATAAAAATCAACAAAAACAGACATATTTAGAAGTAACCCAGATGATAGAGAACAGAGAGACATGGATATTAATACCCCTATTGTGAGTATACTCCATATGTTTAAGAAAGTAGACAGAAACATGAACGTGAGGAGGAGAGACATGAAACTACTAGTGGTGAAAAATATAATATCTTAAATGAAAAGTACACTGAATGGGGTAACAGCACACTGAACACTCTAGAAGGAAAAATTACTGTGCTTAAAGGACATCACAAAAGAAACTATCCAAATAGACGCCTGACAAGAAAACAGACTAAAACAAAGAAAAAGGAACAGTGAAAAGAGCACCAATGAGTTGTGGGTTAATATCAGTTGGACTAACGTCATACAACCGGAATCCCAGAAGAAGAGGAGAGAGTGGGGGGAAGGAAAGTGAAAAATATATTGAATATACTTGAATATGTTATTTGAAGAAAAATGGATGTATTTTTGAAGAAATATAAACCCAGTGTATTAGTTTCACACTGCTGCTGTAATAAATTATCACAACTTGGCGGCTTAAAATGACACCAATTTGTTATCTTAAATTAGTAGTGATCTGAATTCCAAAATTGGCCTCACTGGGCTGATATCAAGGTGTAAGCAGTATCACATTTCTTTTTCTACAATCAGGTAGAGGCTCTACAATCAGGTTATTTTTTGCCTTTTCCAGCTTCTAGAGGCTGCATGCATTCCTTGGCAGGTGCCCCTCTTCCATCTTCAAAGCCACCAATGGCCAGTGAAGGTTTTTCACATTGCATCACTCTGATACTGACTCTTCTTTCCCCAGCTTCCACTTTTAAGGACTCTTATAATTACTGCCCCAAATCCACAAATAGTAAAAAAATAAAGCCACTAAATTAATAAATAGGATTTAGTAAGGGTTTATTTTGCATATAAGAACAGTTCACAAACTGGGAACTTTCGAAAATAAAAACTGTTTTGGAGTTCAGGAGCATGAAGTTGCAGGATGACTATAAAATGAAAATGAAGAAGTTGTTTAATCTGTACAATGATTGGCTATTCCCATGGGGGTTTCCAGGTGGCAGGGGATTGGTTAAACATGACTATCTCATACCATTTTTAGGGAGATGACTAAAATTGCTTTTATGATTATCAGAGACATTTACAAGAAATAAAGTAAGTTTCATTTATGTTCATGAAATAAACTAGATTTACTTTTGCTTACGTGGCTTAAATAGTTGTGTCTGCTCAGGAAATTCTTAAATCTGTTCTCCATTTTGTTTTTAATATTAACATTACAGTGGCCCCTTCTGGATGATCTTTGATAATCTCCCTACCTTAAAGTCAGATTATTAGCAGCCTTAACTCCATCTGCCACCTTAATCCCCCTTTTCCACGTAACGGAACATATTAACAGTTTCTTTGGATTTGGACTTGGATATCTTTGGGGGCTCATTATTCTGGCTATCAAACCTGCATATTCAATAAGTCAATAAATTCAACAAACTCCAAGCAGAAGAAACATGAAGAAAAGCACGTGAAGACACATCATAATCAAGTTGCTAGAATCAGAGAAAAAGAACAAAACTTAAAAGCAACCAGAGATTTAAGGCATACAACATTTTAAATGATGTTGCTTCCAGTAATCTAACCAGATCAAGGTGTCAGCAGGGTTGGTTTCTTCTGAGGCCTCTCTCCTTGTCTGGCAGACAGCCACATTCTTGCAGTGTCCTCATGTGGTCTTTCCTCTTTGTGTGCCTGTTTCTGATTATAACTTACCTTGAGCACATCAGAGAGTTGACTTCAGAGAACAGCAGAATACCCTGACTTCCTAAGAGGCAAAAGTCATTGAAATAGTGTCAGGGTACATTTCAATTTTGCCAGAGCGAAGTGAGAAAGGGAGAAAACTATCTTAGCTATCTTAAACCAAATTAAAAGCTTAGCTATCTTAAATTAAAAGCTTAGCTATTAAAAGGTAGCTATCTTAAAACCAAATTAGAAGAAATCAGCTAAAAATTTAAAAACACGTTAAAGCCAAGGTTGAGCTGTCATGTGAGTTTGCAAAAATTGGGGTGTATCACGTCAAGATGAGGGTTCCAAACCCTCACAAAGCTCTCTTCTGTGGTTTTCCACTGAGTGCTTATGCAAAAGACTGGGCAGTGCAGGAGTCCATAGAGAGCTTCCCTGGGTGGAACAGCTGTTCAGTAGGTGATGGGTGGTCCCTAGAGGATAAGCACAAAGCCCCACTCATATACCTATGACCTTTTCTTCTAAGAAGTAAAATTCTTAAGCTGTGGAGGGAGAAGCTGCAAATTCTGTCTTTCAAAACCCAAGAGAGAAAAAAAACAAAAAACCCATAATTGATTCTAAGAGATGAGTAAAAACAAAACTGATCTACTTCTGTAGGACAAATAGGCAACCCTCTGGCTCCCAAGATAAAGTCAAATTTCCTTTGAAGTTCAGAGGAAGAAAGAAAAAAAAAATGCCTCTCCCGGAGAAGGGACAGCAAAGGATCTCAGACAAAGGATCCGGTACCTAAACCAAGCAGTGGTCTTCTCTCTGTGTATGGGGGTTAGGGATCTGATGCCCAAGACCAAGCAGAAGTATTTGGGTTTGACTGCCTTGGGCTGAAGGAAGGGGAAGGCTCAAAATTACATCAGTCCTGAGAACTGTGACTCCACCTAAGAGTGTAGTTGTACCATGACAACAGAGAACACCCCTGTCCCCATCACAGGCTCTGCATCAAGTAGCAGACAACACTGAATCTACCTGCGGAGGAGGGCCAATAGCATGAAGAGAGACCCTGTCTGTGGTCAGATAAAAGCTGAGGGGCAGCAGTCAAATGGAGAGAAACCCTCAGGACCCCAGCCCCTACTCTGAACACAAGGCAAGAATAGCTGACCATCAGAATATGTTGAAATAAGAGCTACACTAAGGTAATGATAGTGACAACACAACATAAACACATTGTAGTGACCATCACCCTAACAACCTGATAGACATGCCCGTATGCAGATATAAAGACCATTGAATTCACTGAGGTCCCATGTGAAATACGGTATGATAAATTAAGTGTATTGTAAATACTAGGAAAGCCAATGTAAATGATATAATTGTTAAGCATTTAAAAATAAATATTTACAATTCATGCTTACAAATAGGCTAATGGTGTAAGAATAAATCTATTTGTGATGAAGCAAATGTTAAGAATTCATAAATTTAATGAAGTTGCCCTCTATGTGAGCAAGTCCTGACCAAGGATTTTTGAGTTTTTCTCTAAATTTCATTTTATTATTACAGAATACAACTCATCTCCATTGTTCCTACTGGTAAATATAAAATATATTTACATAACAATAAAAATAACCATAGTTGTACTTGTAAAGTTACTCATCTTGATTATTATTGCATTGTGTTCAATTTTACTTGATTAAATCATTTGATTAGAGCTCAGATTTGAAAATCTACTTATTTTCCTTAATTTCAATCATTAAAAACAATAAAAAATTAACAAAAAGGGGAGTGGTACATAAAAACACTTATAATTGTTGATCAATCAATCTAGCTATTTGAAAAACCACAGTTACATTCACTTTTTGCCCTTAAAATAATCTAGTTAAACTTTAAAAGCACGTTCTTTTTATTTATGGAAATGAGGCAGACAACCTTTTAACTAGAGAACTTGACAAAGGGCAAAATAGCTAGCCGTTATGGAAATCAAATCTCAACATCAAATTCAAGGGACACGCAAAAAGAGGAGTCATTCAGTTTAGCACCTATGATACAATATATAGATAGCAACGTGGCTCATTTAATACATTTAAATTGTCTCATTTAATTTATCATGACCTTAATGATGTAGCTGCTCTTTTTAAGTGGGCAGTGTTATAAACATTTCAAGATCTGAGAATCCATGGATTTCTGCATTCATTAGATAAAAATTGCACAAATTATCCTGTCTAAGTATGTTGATCTAATTGGGCAGATAAGGTGAAAACAGTTCCACTTATACTCTTTAGACATAAACTTGAATTAAGTTTCTCATTGTTAAATTAAAATATAATTACAAGGTCAGTTTCATAGGTGTATGGAAATAAGGATACAGGGCCAACTCTTTTTACTTTTTGGAAAAAGTAAAAGCAGAAAAGGAAAATATGAACTCTCATTACTTGTAAACTGTTCTCATAGATCACATAATCACATATTTCAATTGAAAGTAAATATCTATTCTGATTAGGAAAGCCAGTTTGTTCTTAAGACAATGGCAAGTTCCAGTAATCCTGTAAGTATAAATTCAGTGAAAGCTTAGAAACTTCTTTAGGTTTCTATATAAATGAAAAACTTATTTGTGTTTGTGACTAAGCATGTACATATTTGTGTGTGTTTGTAAGCTGGGTGATACCTAGTTGTTAATAGTCCTGATGAAACATCAGTTACAAAGGTAAAAAGTAATGCTTTCCTGATATACTTACTTGGACCATCAGAAATTTCACTAGGATTTTTAAAAAATTTTTATTGAGGTATAGTTGACTTATATTGTTGTGTTAGTTTCTGCTGTATAGCAAAGTGATTCAGTTATACATATATCTGTTCATTTTTAGATTCTTTTCCCATATAGGTTATTACAGAGTATTGAGTAGAGTTCCCTGTGCCATACAGTAGGTCCTTCTTAGTTATCTATTTTCTATATTGTAGTGTGTATATATCAATCCTAATCTCCCAATTTATCCCTCCCCCTCCTTTTCCCCCACTGTAACTATAAGTTTGTTTTCTACATCTGTGACTCTATTTCTGTTTTGTACAATATATAAGTTCCTTTGTACCCTGTTTTTAGATTCCACATATAAACGATATCATGTATTTGTCTTCCTCTGACTCACTTCACTCAGTATGACAGTCTCTAGGTCCATCTATGTTGCTGCAAATGGCATTATTTTGTTTTTTTTTATGGCTGAGTAATACTCCATGATATACATGTACCACATCTTCTTTATCCATTCCTCTGTTGATGTACATTTAGGTTGTTGCTTCCATGTCCTGGCTATTGTAGATAGTGCTGCAATGAACACTGAGGTGTATGTATCTTTTCAAATTATGGTTTTCTCTGGAAATATGCCCAGGAGTGTGATTTCTGGATCATATGGTAGCTCTATTTTGAGTTTTTTAAGGAACCTCCATACTGTTCTCCATAGTGGCTTTACCAGTTTACATTCCCACCAACAGTGTAGGAGGGTTCCCTTTTCTCCACACCCTCTCCAGTATTTATTGTTTGTAGATTTTTTTGATGACGGCCATTCTGACTGGTGTGAGGTGATACCTCATTGTAGTTTTGATTTGTAGTTCTCTAACATTTAGTTATGTTGAGCATCTTTTCATGTGATTTTTGGCCAAATGTATGTCTTCTTTGGAGAAATGTCTATTTAAATCTGCCCATTTTTGATTAGGTTGTTTGGTTTCTTTTGATATTGAGCTGCATGAGCTGTTTATATATTTTGGAGATTAATCCCTTGTCAGTTGCTTTGTTTGCAAATATTTTCTCCCATTCTGAGGGTTGTCTTTTTGTTTTGTTTATGGTTTCCTCTTATGTGCAAAAGCTTTTAAGTTTAACTAGGATTTTATTTTTAAAAAGTATTTACCCTTAATTAACGGGGAAATATTTTTAAAATAGTAAGAAGAATGGCTTATTAAGAATGGATGAATATACATTTTTGTGACAATTATATAGTTTGTTAAAATGGACTTGTGTAAAAGAACATACGCAACAAACCATAGATACTATGTAACATGGTTACTGCATTTGATAAATAACTGTGGTTTCTGAATTAGGCCCTAAAAGTCAGTAACCAAAGTTAACAAAAATTCATTTTTCTTTTCTCATGTAAAGTCTATTTTTTTTTTCTTGATTTGCTTGTGGCATTTTGCAGTCATTCAGGGACCCATGTTCCCTTGAGGTTGGGCTTGGCCATTACCTGGAACTTCAGAGCCCTCTGCTAGAACTACATACTCTACATGTAGGTACTAGATACTCTGCCTCTGGCAAAAGTTGGGGCAATAAAACATGGCAGAATTTACAAAAGGTTTGTATGGGCCAGGACCCAGCACAGAGCACATCACTAATGTTCACATTGTGTTACCCCAAACTCAGTCATGCAGTCAGAACTTACCTGGCAAGGCAGGCTGGCAAAAGTGATGTAGCTATATGTCTGGGAGAAGAATGAGGAACAGAGGTCTTGGGAACGCCAGGTATTCTGGGTCACACATGTTACACTAATCTCTGGTCTTAAATAGGGTTTGTTGGATCGACTTCTGATCATATTACTTCAGTTTCCAGAGATGATTATTTCATTAACTTCGTAGTAAGTTATTCAACAAATGTTTATTAAGTGCCTTCTATGTACCTGGAATGTTTATTAACGGAGCTGTGTATATAGGATAACCAACCACCTGGTTTACTGGAAGATGATGAGGCTTCTCGGGACTTTCAGTGCTAAAATTGGAATAATCTTAGGCAAACCAGGAAAGTGAAGCTCTAAAAATATTTTTTAGTTAAATTACCATTAGGAAAATATCCTATCAGTTTCTACTAGTATTCCATGCTTATTGTAAAACATTAGAAAACACAGGGAAAATGGAAATCTGTGTACAGACAAGTGTTAATATCTGGGTATATAACTCTCTGTAATTATATAAATGGACTCATAAAACACAAACTAGTTTTCTAATAGTTTGTAGAATCTGATTCTACTTAGAATCCAATAAGTATGTGTCTAACATTATTTTAATGACTTTATAGCATTTTAATGAATGAATGCATGGTTATTTACCATTAGCTTTTCATTGTCAGACATTCATTTCAGGTTTTGACAGCTAGAAGCACTGATTGAATTAACATGTTGGTATATACATTTGGGGATATTTGTGTCAAGCAAACAGTAGCAGATGATGATACAGCATATAATCCAGGTGTAGCTTTTATTGGGAGAATCTTACAGGGACAAAAGCAGTGGTAGCACCACTTCATCTGGGAAATACCCAGCATTCTACCTCTGGGTGACAGGTTTTTAATCTACTTGATGGAGGCAGCTTCGATTGCTTCTCTAATATATCAAGGACTGGGGTTCTGGCCCAGAAGTTGCCACTATTTGGCCTGTGAGAACCTCAGTCTCCCATCCTGCTTTACCGCCCCACCTTCTATCAAAATGGTTGTCGATCAGTGGAGCCTAAGTCTCCATACCTTGCGGGTTTCAGGTCCTGACTGGTCTCACCTGTGCTCTGAAAGGCTCGGCTTAGCAGTTCAGCCTCAGACAAGTTCATCTTTTCCTTTCACCTGTATAAATAGGTCTGAGTGTGCACCAGTAGCACTGCACAATGCACATACAGAATGGGTTTATTTGCAAAAAAATGTTACTAGTAATAAGTCGGTAGAGCACACACAAACTCCCAAATTTTCATTACTCGCAGATGGTCTGCAGGGACCACGACCAGTATCCTGACTGAGAAACACTATGCTCCATAACCATCTATTTATGTATACCGATCGGGGTAGGAAGCATTAGGAATCATGTAACAGTGTAAGTCCCTGATCCAGGAAGTAACCTCATGAATATTAAGGATTCTCTTGAATCCTTAATCTCTCAGCGGATGGAGTCAGCCTAATTTCCTCTTGATTCAATTCAAACCTGCTGAACCATTTCTCCACTAAACTACTAAAAAGGGAAAGAAAAACAAACCAGCGAAATTGGCTAGATTTGTCTCTCCTCCCTCGCAAGAAGTCTAATAATTTATATAACATCAGTTATATCTTTGATTGAATGTTTGATAGAACATGACTTTAAAATATTTTGCATGTAAGACCTTTTTGGAGATACTTTGCCAACTTTTATAATCTTCACTGTGCTTATTGAAGAGAATGGAGTTTGACAATGATGCGGTATTTGTAACGATTAGGCTGAAATATCTGAGAAAAATCACTTTATTAATAAACAGATGTTCCAATTGCAAGAAGAAATACAGTGGGGATGAACAGTGAATGTCTACAGTCATAGTGACTTTTTTAAGTATATTATTGTCTTGCAAAACCACTAAGAAAAAGCCAAAGAGCTGTGTGCTGAGAAAACCTAAGGGAAGAAAGACTTTCTAATTCACCATATCATCTGTCTTCTTTGCCACCACTGCTGTGGTGTTCTTTCTTGCCACCCTTTATTAAAAACAAAAACCAAAATACTAAACAAGGACCAGAAAACAAAAATCAATCTGTACACATAAAAGGAAAACATAAAAGATGGCAAAGTATTTTTTAAATTATAAATGGAGAATAAAACGTTGAAAAATTATAGAAAAAAGAAAAATAGGATGAAAAAAATCTTTAAAGACTAAAATGCCATAAATTATAAAAGCATTAGTCTTTTTTATTGAAGTATATTTGTTTTACAATGTTGTGTTAGTTTCAGGTGTACAGCACTGTGTACAGTTATATATATATATTCTTTTTCAGATTCTTTTCCCTTATAGGTTATTACAATATATTGAGAATAATTCCCTGTGCTATGTGGTGGGTCCTTGTTGGTTGTCTATTTTATGTATAGTAGTGTGTGTATGTTAATCCCAAACTCCTAATTTATCCCTCCCCCCACCCTTTCCCCTTAGTTAACCATAGGTTTGTTTTCTATGTCTGTGGGTCTATTTCTGCTTTGTAAATAAATTCATTTGTTCTTTTTGTTTGTTTGTTTTAGATTCTATATATAACAATACTATGTGATATTTGCCTTTCTCTGTCTGGCTTACCTCACTTAGCATGATAATCTCTAGGTCCATCCATGTAGCTGCAAATGGCATTATTTCATTCATTTTTATGGCCGAGTAATATTTCATTGTATATATGTACCACATCTTCTTTATCCATTCATCTGTCGTTGGATGTTTAGATTGCTTCCATGTCTTGGCTATTGTAAAGAATGTTGCAGTGGACATTGGGGTGCATGGCTCTTTTTGAATTATAGATCTCTCTGCATTAATCTTTTAATAGGAATTAAAGTTTAATTTTTTAAAATAAGAATATAAACATGAGATTTAAAATTAATTCAAGAGGGCTTCCCTGGTGGCACAGTTGTTGGGGGTCTGCCTGCTGATGCAGGGGACACGGGTTTGTGTCCCGGTCCGGGAAGATCCCACATGCCGCAGAGCGGCTGGGCCCGGGAGCCATGGCCGCTGAGCCTGCGCGTCCGGAGCCTGTGCTCCGCAACGGGAGAGGCCACGGCAGTGAGAGGCCCGCGTACCGCAAAAAAAAAAAAATTAATTCAAAGATGTAAAGTTAAAGGATGTAACATTCAGATAAGATAAAATGCATCCACGCTGATAAATTTATGTTGAGTGATAAGTTTAAGAGTTTATGACAACTTGTGATATTTTTAAAAGGAAATTTGATGAGTATATGTACAAGTAACATACTAGGAATAGAGAGGTAAGGTATGAAACACTATATATACTTTTGTAACTTCCACCATCAAATAAGCCTTCTTTGTGTGAGGCTTGTCATGCCCCTAGGATCAGAGAGGTTTCCCCCAGCTACAGTCAAGTTACATCCTATTTTCAGTGTGTTTCATAATAAATGCGTAATAGCAGGTAGAGGGGAGGGAATAAAGAAGAGGAAATACTAACACAGGGGCACACACAGCACATGAGCAGCAAAGTGTGACCCAATCTGTCTTCTCCTGGCAGATATTACAGTGCTTAAGTGGTGCTGGTCCGAAGAGAATGAAATGACGAGAAAAAACAACAACAAAAGATGATCCTGCATTTTAATATGATTATTCTTTAACTTCAGTCGACCTCATGATAACCCTGAGAGCTTGTGCAAATGCAGATTTCAGGTCCATGGAATAAAAATTTCAGTCAGTCAGTATGGTTGTTGCCAGAGAATCTTCGTTTTTTATGCTCCTCAACTTAACCTAAAGTTTAAGAAATGCTACTATATTCCTTCAAGGAGAGCCTGCAGTTCCAGGGAATCCCATGTCTCCATTTATTAAGCAAAAATGGAAGGTCTGTATGGTCTTTTAAAAATATATTTTCTATTGTCAAAATTTTTAAAGTTTCACTACAACTGACACTTGATAGAAGAGCAGTAAGCATTTCTTCCAATACCAAGAAAATATAAACAGTATTTTATTGGATGATTTAGTTAGTATGAGATCTGAGATTTAATTATTAGATTGACAATTATAAGGCTAATGAGTAAATTCAAAATAAATTTCTTATTTAAAAAATTAATAAATACAAATTCCTACAGGGACATGCATATAAGCATCAAAGCACTTGTATTAAAAACATTGATTCCAGTTCTCAAGGAATCTGCTACTGAAAATTGTCTGACTTTTGGTTTCAATTTTAATATTAAGTGTATCTGAATTTAAATGTATGGTTTCATAATTTTGACTTCTATATGCCATAACTATAACACTTATAAACTACATCAAATAGAATCTCAGAAAAATCACAAATCACATCCATTGTTGGCTACCAAAAATTCCAGGGGAAGAATCTTATTTATAAACTAGGTATATGCATCCAATCAGTATACACAGATATAAATGAAATAAGAACAGACTATGGTATACCTATATTTTTCTTCTCCCATTCTTCATCATATAATTATTATTTTGAAGCCTCTGAGTTGTGAAAAGACTTACTTGAACTTTCAAAAACAATTTCATTTGAGAGCCAGAAGAACTTTTAAAACCAGCAGTATGAATTTTCTGGGCAAGCAAAACAGTGATATTTATAGTGATTTTGTTCACAAGGCTGCTTATTAAACTGCTCTGCCCTATCCAATTTGAAGTTGAGCCATCTAAGTCATAAGTGGAGAAGCATTTGAGTTTTTTATGAAATTTTATATTGTGCTATATTGTGTTTTTAAATATAATACCTACTATTGTCCGTTCCATTTTGACTATTCATAGAGCCATAAGAGTCATTATCACTCTGAAGCTAGAGTAAGAATCTGAGACTAGAAAAATAATAATAATAAAATAAACAGGCAGGCCAAAAAGAAGAAATGTGGTCGAGTAGAATAATACGGTGGAGAGGGTATAAGGATTGTTCTATGCTTTAAGCATTTATTTACCCCTGGAAAGTAGATAAATATTTTAATAAAAATACCATCACTTTGTTACATATTTGTATTCTGTTTTTTGAACTCATCATACAAAATTAATAGTCAGGACAATGTACATTTTACTAAATGAGGAAAATATAAAAGCACACACAAATCCTCTTCAGCCCAATACTTTTCTTCCACTTTGGATGACACAGTATCTCAGCGATAGAGTTTTTTGTGGTTTAGCACAATATAATGAAAATCAGAACTTTTCAAAACTGCTTACTAGTAATAGCCACAGGATTTCTGTCACTCCTCATTTATATATACTGAATAAATGCTCCAAGCAAATGGTAGCTGAAGTTTATAAATACGAACTGATGTCAAATTGGGTTTTTTTTAACATCTTTATTGGAGTATAATTGCTTTACAATGTTGTGTTAGTTTCTGCTGTCTAACAAAGTGAATCAGCTATATGTATACATACATTCCCACATCCCCTCCCTCTTGCATCTCCCTCCCATCCTCCCTATCCCACACCTCATTTCTCCAGAGAAGATATACAGGTTGCCAACAAACACATGAAAGGATGCTCAACATCACTAATCATTAGAGAAATGAAAATCAAAACTACAATGAGGTATCATCTCACACCAGTCAGAGTGGCCATCATCAAAAAATCTAGAAACAATAAATGCTGGAGAGGGTGTGGAGAAAAGGGAACCCTCTTGCACTGTTGGTGGGAATGTAAATTGATACAGCCACTATGGAGAACAGTATGGAGGTTCCTTAAAAAACTGAAAATAGAACTACCACATGTCAAATTGTTTCAAGTAGCTGTCTCCTGCTGGTACTTCTAAAAGAATTTCTTCAGAAACTATCTGAATCATGAGAAACCAAAAGGAATACTGTTAACTATTTGGTTGGAAATTGCAGAAAACCACTTTTAAAAAAAAATCTCTCCTGTCCAGAAATTACTCTTCTGTGGCTGATTATGGCAGTTCACAAGGTTGTCAAAGAACCAAAAGCTTTCTACCCTCCAGTTCTGTCCTAACTAAGCTCTGACAGTTATGCTCATGCTTCAGAATGACTGTGGCAGCTCCAGGCTTCATACCCACCCTTAGCCATCAGGAAGTCAGAAAGGGAAGAGGAGGGCATTGCCCTGGTTTTCAGAATGCTTCATGGAAGTTCAGCTCACATACAACTGGCCAGAACTTTGTCACATGACTACATCCAGCTGCTAAGAAAACTAAGAAATGGACTCTTATTTTGGGCAGCCACATGCCCCAAAAAATATTTGAGGTTTTTTTGATAGAATAAAAGAGAACAGATATTGCGGAACAACTATCAATCTCTGTCATAGCCTCTCTATTTGGATACCCGTAAATGCCTATACTCGCCTCCCTAAAAAAGACGTGCAATCCAGTTACTGCTTTCAGCTCAAAGTTCATGATCTCAGGATTATATTTAGCCTTCTCGTCAAAAGCTGTAACTCTTCATGGCCTTGTGACCTATAATAAAGGACATATTACTGTCCCTAACACAAAGAAAAAAAAAACAACAACTTCACCTGGCAAGACTTACTTGGCGGAAAGGAGTGTGGGAAACAGAGCAGTCACTGATCCATAGCCCTTTTTTAAAAAATTCATTTTTATTGGAGTATGGTTGCTTGACAGTGTTGGGTTAGCTTCCACTACACAACAAAATGAATCAGCTATACACAGATATACAGGATATACAGATATCCCCTCCCTTTTGGACATCCCTCCCATTTAGGTTACCACAGTGCATTAGGTAGAGTCCCCTCAAATTCCACTGAGCTGAAATTGTAAAGGTCCCTTTCTGTGCAGGGGACGAAGTTTCTCATTTAGCCCATTTGGCACTGCCTGCTTCTTTTCTGGGAAGAAATTCCTTTCACCAGCGTCCTCCAGGGACCATGACTCTGCTTTTTGGGAAGGTCTTTATCCTCAGAAACCCACACAGAAGAATAAGAAGTGGGCGTTGAACACATGATTGTCTTGGTAGCTACAAAGCCTTTATGGCCTCTATCCTGCTGGTGTTTTTTGTTTTTCTTTTTCTTTTAGTGCCTTTATTTTTTATGCTTATTGAAGTATGATTTACATATCATTCACAAATTTTAAGTATATAAATTGATGACTTTTTTTATGCTTTTTTTTTTTTTACATCTTTATTGGAGTATAATTGCTTTACAATGGTGTGTTGGTTTCTGCTTTATAACAAAGTGAATCAGTTATACATACACATATGTTCCCATTTGAGAGCCCAAGAGTTTCTTCAGGGATTAAACAACTATGGAATATTTCAGGTTAGACTTTTTATCTCTGTGGCAATAAATTTCCACAAAATTTCCAGACTTCAGTTGTTTTGCTTCAGGGCAGTTCTGCAAATGGGCAACCATAGGCAAATACTATACAGACATAAAGCCTGAAGACCCTGGTCTTTTACTTACTGGGGTTAGTATCATGGCCACCATCACCACAGCCTGACTGGTAGCTCTTCTGTGGTCATCTGAGGCAAATGACACTCTTAATCAGATCTTTGCCACTATACTGGCCCTGATGCCTGGTATGGGACTATTTATGTAGGTGTTTAAAAAATATATGGGGATCGTGATGTTAAGGACACCATTATGAGCAACTGATTATCATCATTTCTCTTTGGGATACAGATGGTTTTAAAACAGCAAAAGTTAGATTGTAGAACAGAGATCACCCTGAGCAGACATATTCCTGTCATCTCTGTCTATAAACTGACTATTTCTAGGAGTTTTCAAAAATCTAGTAGAAGCAGTCAACATCCAGACCAGAGCACCATGGTATTGCTGACTGAAGTTTTGATCAAATATTTTTCTACAAATATTTCTACAAAGCAATAAAGATTATCACTTTGTCAGCTTACAAACTTAAGTCCGTGTTACCTACTAAGTTAATACCACAGATTTTTGTTTAAGTGAAGCATTTTTAATGTAGACTATAGTCATTTATAATAAGCTGTGTCCAGGTATGGAATTCTATATTAATTAAGGTTCAATTTGGCAATGAGTGAAAGAATAAAAGTTCAAATAACAGAAACTTAAACTGATAAGGTTTAAGTCTCCGGGTTAAAAATTCAGAAGTCAGCTGTCCAGGCCTGGTAGAGAATAAGTCATCAGAGACTTACGTTCTTGATGGCTTGCCATTCTGTCATCCCTAGGGAGTAGCAGTCATTTTTTTCATATTTCAGTTTTCGTCTTTATAATTTTCCTGCATGTATTCTGATACTACTATGGTGTAAAAGTGAATTTTTTTCATGTTTCAGTCTTCATTTTGATCATTTTCATCCCTCTATTTTCCTTAAGTAATTTTTATTGTCAAAGAAGAAAAATAATGTCATAGTATTTTCTTTTCAGTTTTTAACCTTGCTTTATGGAATACATACAATTTTCTAGAACTATCAGACCAGACATACTGCATCCTAGGAGGTGGAAAATCTAGCTGTTGCCAGAAGGAGCGCTCATCCTGCCATTACCCTGGCAACTCCAAGTCTCAGGATGATATAGAGAGACAAGATTTAGCTCAAACAACTTCAGGATGTATTATTGCCTACATTCCAAGCTACCAAACCATGGATGTCAAGCAATGCCCAGTACAAATTAGTCTCAGAGAGGCGAACGTACACATATTTTTTGTTAACTGTAAAATGTCTTCTCCAGTTTTATTCTCACGGCAACCCCAAAATAAAAAGTGTCTGAGGAAAGAAGTCTAACGTTTAGCCTATCCGTAGGTCTTTTCTTGGGTACTGACATTTCACTCTAGCTGGATCACTATTTGCCATATTCTATTCATTAAAAAAGCCTAAATCACCTAGATTTTACTTGGTTACTAGTGCAGTGATCCTCTATGGGGCTGGTAATCGCGTGAGGTCATGTTGGAAAAGGTGGACTTTTCTGGTTACAGTGATTGGGGGTCCTTATTGATATTCAGTTGGCAAGGGCCAGGAGTTCTAGTTCTAGCTTTCCTGAAGTGCTCAGGAGAGTCATTTACATACAGAAAATATATACACAGTTTCTATGCAGGGGAAAAATGGTTTATAATTATTTGATCCTAAATCCTAGCCTAATTTAACCTATAGAAATATTTTTTGCACAGTTTTAACATACACTGAATTTTCCAGGAATGCATTTATATTAAAATAAGTTTGTACTTTGATTTGGATCTTTATCAAAAGTTGATCTTAATTTAGGAAAAAGTATCACACCATGGATGACACTATCACCCATGATAGAATGTTAAATGCATCAGGCTGCTTTCCATGTTAGGGTAGTGTATATAAATATCACACTGTTCGCATTTTTCTGTGACATTTCTTTTGTATAGTATGACAATAGATAAATATACAATAATTTAATTTTCTGTTCTTTTCTAGACAATTCTTTGTTTCCAAAGTTTGCTATTATTAAAAAATACTGCTATAAAAATTTTTGGACATGTCTATGTGCTATAATCTGAATGTTTGTGTCTCCCCAAAATTCGTATGTTGATATCCTAACCCTCAAGATGATGGTATAGGAAGTGAAGTCTTTGGGATTTGATTAGGGTATGAGGGGGGAGTTCTCATGGATAGGATTTGTGCCCTTGTAGGTGAGTCCTGAAAGAGCTCCTTCCTCCCTTCCGCCAGGTTTCAGCTGAGGTTTCAGCTAGAAGGTGTTATCAATGAACAAGGAAACCGGTTCTCAACAGAACCTGCCCATGCTGGCACCCTGATATTGGACCACCAGCCTCCAGAACTATGAGAAATAAATTCTGTTGTTCATAAGCTACATAGTCTATGGTGTTTTTGTTATAGCATCCAAGATGGGCTATGACACTGCTTTAGACAATGGCAAGACTTTACAGATATTCACCTGGGAACAGCCTTTCTGTTATAAAGTTTGGGCAGGAATGGTATTCAGAATATTTAACCACTGTAATGTCACTGGCAGCACCCTATCAGAATGTAGGCCAGCAATCAACTACTTACTAAGCTGTACAAATGTGGACCAACATACTAATATTCATGGGTATAAATGTTTTTATAATTATTAAATAATTCCAGACTGTATCCAAACAGGTTCTACTTGTCTATATTATCAAAACCAGTAGAAAATGAGGGCTCTCTTTGCTCCACTTAGTGTTACCAGACTTGAATATTTTTTTCTGAAGAAGTAATTAACACGTCATAATGGTTTTTCTTTGCATTTCCTTAATGGTTAATACCACGTTTTTCTAAACTGATGCTTTTTTGCTTCATCTTTTCAAAATTTCTGTTCTTTTCCTTTTGTTTTCTAGTAGATTATTTATATTCTTTTACTAATTCAGACAATATACCTATTCTTTATATTTAACCCTTTATTTATCGTTACTGCTCCAAATGACTTCTCCAAATTTGTTGCTTGTCTTTATCATGTCTTTGCTTATTATGAACTGTTATATAAAATGCACTTTAGAAAGTCAAATATTCCCTTTATTATGTCCATGTCTTATGTGTCACTTATGAAATCTTCCTACCTGAACTCATATTCTTTCCTAAAATTATTTTTTGCTGGATTATGTATGATCAGGGTTCATTTTTTCTTTGTATGGAAAATCAGTTGCCCCAGCAAATTTATTGAAATGCTCATCCTTTCAACATTTGTCTGCAAAGAAATATTTATCATAAAAGGAATTTACATAAAAGTATACATCTGACTCTTTGCTCTATAGTCTGTTATTTTAATCAATTTGTCAAATTCTACACAAAATCAGAACTGACTTAATACCTATAATTTACATTGCATGTTTCAAATCTAATGAGGCAAGTTTCCCTCCCCATCTTTGTTCTTTGAAATTATCACTTTTGGCTATGTTTAGTCTTTGGACTTTCTCTAAGTATTTTGGAATTAGTTTATGATAAAATATCCCAAGATAATACTTGTTTTATTTTTGAATAAAAATATGAGCTTTCTCCCCCAAACATTATGAATCATCTAGAATACTCTTTTGTGGGCACTCAGCCTATTTTGGACACCTCTGAAATACAGTGTACATAACTGTCTTGGTTCTATCACTAAATTAATGAAATGTATTCTCTAGTCACCTGAAAAATTTCAATTATTTCTTACACATGCAATGCTCCTTCACAACTAATGTCTGTTTCAACAGTTCCATGGCCTAGATAATTTTCTTCTAGTTTTCAGCTAATAAAATTCTACACATCTTTGATAAACACTTTGAAATATCCTGTCCTATATTATATTTTATGATACTCACAGAAGTATAATCAGATGCATTTTCTTATTATATTATATTACTATATAATACATCTAATTTTATAATAGTTATTTTTCAATGTGTCTATTTCCTTTATTAATATGCCTGTGTAATAATATCAGAAAACAGATAATATTAGATTCCAAATACTTAACACAGTGCTTAGATCTGCAAATAATTATATTTTGTCCTAAATCGATTCATTAGATTCTTTTCAAATTTATATTTTTTCTAAATTAAATATTATCCTGTCAGAGAAACACATTTATTTGGTATATAAGGCCAATTGTTAAATTATATCACATTTGCATGTAATATAAATTTAGATGGATATTCATTAGGAGAAAATTACTAATTTTTTATGGATATAATATAGCTTTAAGAATTACAGTTGATTAGTACCTTCTACTGGGTGTATTTTTAAAGCAAAATCATCCTCGTAAAGTGCAGAGAAACATATCCTAAAAAAATGGTGTATTATGAGAGACTATAGAATTATTTCCCCAACTGAAACAACCCCCCTTGAAACACTGTTCAAAAGATAGGCTTAAGTTTCAGGTTAATTTATGGCTGCATTGGGTCTTCGTTGCTGCATGCGGACTTTCTCTAGTTGTGGCGAGCGGCGGGGGGGGGCTCTCTTCTTTGAGGGGCACGGGCTTCTCATTGCGGTGGCTTCTTTTCCATGTGGTGCTCGGGCTCTAGGTGTGCAGGCTTCAGTAGTTGCTGCACACAGGCTCAGTAGTTGTGGCTCCTGGGCTCTAGAGCGCAGGCTCAGTAGATGTGGCACACGGGCTTAGCTGTTCTGTGGCATGAGGGATCTTCCCGGACCAGGGCTCAAACCCGTGTCCCCTGCACTGGGCAGGTGGATTCTTAACCACTGCGACACCAGGGAAGTCTGTCTGGGTGTAGTTTTAAAGCAAAATCATCCTCGTAATGCTCAGAGAAACATATCCTAAAAAAAATGGTGCATTATGAGAGACTATAGAATTATTTCCCCAACTGAAACAACCCCCCTTGAAACACTGTTCTAAAGATTGGCTTAAGTTTCGGATTAATATCGTGAATTTTATTTTTTAAGATTTGATGTGGATGATTTGTAGAAATTAATATTTGAATTGTTTAATAGTAATCAAGGATTTAATTGGAAGTTTGAATCATCAAAATTATTTTCCAAAGATACATGCTTCCAACGTATTCCAACAAATTACAAATTGTTATCTAAAGTAATGAATGTTGTGCTTTTTTCTAGTTATCTGTACTTTGTTAAAATCCCATCTTAAATCATTCTTTTTCTCTCCTTTAGAAGATGCTCTTACTTTATTTGCATTAAATACTGTGCTTCATAATACTTTTGTTAAATTTAGAGACGGCTTGACACCTGCAATTTTATTCTTAATTCTACTATTGATGTGGCCATCTAGTTCTTTTGTTTTCCATTAGTAAGAGAGGTAGATATATATTTGTAAAAATTCTTCGTTGCTGCATGCGGACTTTCTTTAGTTGTGGCGAGCGGCGGGGGGGGCTACTCTTCTTTGAGGTGCACGGGCTTGCAGTATGATTACCTCTTCAATGTTAGGTAACACCTCTATCATGTCACATAATTATTCATTGCTTTTCTGTGGTTAGAACATTTAAGATATAGTCTCTTAGCAACTTTTGATGCATATGATAAATATATTGTTGACTGTAATCACTGTGATGTGCATTAGGCCTCCAGAACTTATTCATCTTCTAGTTGCAAGCTTGTACCTGTTAACAACATCTCCCCAATTCACCCCTCTCCCCTGACCTACCACTTATAACTACATTCTATTCTGTTTCTACTAGTATTTTTTTTATCTTCCACATATTAGTGAGATCATACAATATTTATCCTTCTCTGGGTAATCTCAGTAAAATGCACTCATTTCCATGTATCTTCTTGCAGCTGGTAGGATTTCCTTCTTTCTCGTGGTTGAATAATATTCCATTGTATGTGTACACCAAAACATCTTTATCCATTCATTCATTGACAGACACTTAGGTTGTTTCTATTTATTGGCTATTGTGCATAATTCGACAGTGAACATGGGAATGCAGCTATCTTTTTGATATTTTCTTTTCATTTCCTTTGGATATATCCCTGGAAGTGAGATTGCTGGATCTTATGGTAGTTCTATTTTTAATTTTTGGAGGAAGCACCATACTGTTTTCAATAGAGGCTGCATCAATTTTCATTGTACATATCTTTCACTTAGTTAAATTTATTCTTAAGTATTTTATTATTTTGATGCTATTGTGAATGGAATAGTTTTCTTTGTATCTTTTTCAGAAGTTTCATTGTTAGTGTTTAGAACCACAACTGATTTCTGTATGTTACTTTTATATCCTGCAATTTTACAGAATTGCTTAATTAGTTCCAACAGGTTTTTGTTGAGTTTTAATGATTGCATGTAAGATCATATCATCTGCAAGTTTTACTCTTTTCTTTCCTATTTGGATGCTCTTTATTTTTTTATCTTGCCCAGTTAGTCTAACTAGGATTTCCAGTAAAATGTCCAATAAGAGTGGTGAGAGTGGGCACACTTTTCATATTATTGATCTTAAAGAAAAAGATTTCAACCTTTCACCATTGAGTGTGCTGCTAGCTGTGGGTTTGTCATAAATTCCTTTTATTATATCGAGGTCTGATCCTTCTTACCCAGTTAAGTGTTTTTATCATGAAAGGGTATAACATTTTGTCAAAGGCTTTTTCTGCATCTGTGAAGATGAGAATATGATGTTTATCTTTCATTCTATTAATGTGGTGTAGCACATTTATTGATTTGTGTATTTTGAACCAGCCTTGCATCCACAGGATAAACCCCACTTAGTCATGGTGAATAATCCTTTTAATGTGTTGTTGAATTCAGTTTACTAACATTTGGTTGAGAATTTTTGCATCCTATATTTATCAAGGATATTGGCTTATAATTTTCTTTTCTTGTAGTGTCTTTATCTGGCTTTGGTATCAGGATGATGCTGGCTTCATAAAATGAGTTTGGAAGTGTTTCCTCATCTTCAGTTTTGTGGAAGCATTTGAAAAGGACTGGTAATAATTCTTCTTTCAATGTTTTGTAGAATTCAGCAATAAAACCATCTGGTCCTGGGCTCTTCTGCATTGGGGAGTTTTTTGTTTTGTTTTGTTTTTTAATTAATTTATTTTACTTTTGCTGTGTTGAGTCCTCGTTTCTGTGCAAGGGCTTTCTCTAGTTGTGGCAAGCGGGGGCCACTCTTCATCGCGGTGCGAGGGCCTCTCGTTGCGGAGCACAGGCTCCAGATGCGCAGGCTCAGTAGTTGTGGCTCATGGGCCTAGTGGCTCCGCGGCATGTGGGATCCTCCCAGACCAGGGCTCTAACCCGTGTCCCCTGCATTAGCAGGCAGATTCTCAACCACTGCGCCACCAGGGAAGCCCCAGCATTGGGGAGTTTATGGTTACTAATTCAGTTCCTTACTCATTACAAGTCTGTTCAGATTTTCTGTTTCATCATACTTTTCATCTTGGTAGGTTGAATGTTTCTAGAAATTTATTGATTTCTTGTAGGCTATCCAATTTTTTGGCATATAATTACCTATAGTAGTCTTTTGTAATCCTATGTATTTCTGTGGTCATAGTACAGTATCAGTCATAATGTCTCCTCTGACATTTCTGATTTTATTTGAGTCTTCTTTTTTATTAGTCTAGCTGAAGATTGTCAATTTTGTTTATCTTTTAAAATAAATCAGCACTTTGTTTCATTGATCTTTTAAAATGTTTTTTTTGGTCTATATTATAGTTGTTTCTGCTCTGATATTTTTTTCTTTCCTTCTTTCTACTAACTTTGGGCTTAATTTGTTCTTCATTTTTTAGTTTCTTAAGAAGTAAGGTTAGGTTGTTTATTTGAGTTATTTCTGTTTTCTTAATATATGTATTTATTGCTATAAACATCTTGCTAAGAGCTTTTGCATCACACACCATAGGTTTTGGTGTGTGATGTGTCCATTTTCATCTCTTTCTTAATATTTTTTGATTTCCCTTTTGATTTCTTCTTTAATCTATTGGTTATTCAGGAGTATGTTGTTAGTTTCAACATGTTTGTAAATTTTCCAGCTTTCCTCTTACTCTTGATTTCTCATTTTATTCCATTGTGGTTGGAGAAGATACTTGGTATGATTTCAATCTTTCTAAATTTACTACAACTTGTTTTTTGGCCTATCTTATGATCTATCATGGAGAATGTTCCATGTGCACTTAAGAAGAAAGTGTATTCTGCTGCTACTGGATGAGTGTGTGTGTGTGTGTGTGTGTGTGTGTGTGTGTGTGTATAAAATACATTTGGTTCAACATTTCCTTGTTGATTTTCTGTCTGGATGATCTATCCATTGTTAAAAGGGAGGTACTGAAATCCCCTACTATTAATGTATCATTACCTATCCTTTCAGTTCTGTTAGTAGTTACTTAATATAAATAGGTGCTCTGATGTTGGGTGTGTATATTTTTACACCTGTTATATTTTTGATGAGTTGAACTTTTGCACAGAATAACTTTTTCCATCCCTTCACTTTGATTCTCTGTTGTCCTTAAAGCTGAAGTATGTCTCTTGTAGACATCTATAGTCGAGTCTTCTCTGTCACCTCTTCTAATCCTCACTAGTTGACTACAGGTGGGAGATACTTGCCATTTGTCCAATTTATATCTGGGGCTTTCTCCTATCTTGTTTGGATACACTTGCTCTGTGCTTCTTGCTCCCTCTTGTGGCAGAATTCTTCAGTTTGTATATTTTCTCTGGATCTTACTACTCACCAGACCAGCTGCTGGAAGCCTGTGTCTTGTTTTTCTGAAGGTGGCACCTCAGTTCATTTGTGGTTTCTCCCTTGGCCACAGACCCTGGCCTTTTTTCCATATGCACTCCCTTTCTACCACTCATTGTCAATGCAGCCCTCAGGAGCACACGCAAGGAGTCAGTCTCATGGTGGGAGGTGTGTGGGTTTGGCAACTAGTGCATCGTGGTTGCCATGAGGGCCTGGTAAGTGTATCCTTGAGTGAGGATTTCCCAGTGACTATGCAAGGGTTACCTGCCAGAGTTCACAACACAACAGGAACCACATCCATTTAATACCCTATAGTATTCTTCTTTTCCTCATACAGGATCCCTTTCCTCCTCCTAGTCATGGGGGTCCCACCAATGCTTGGTGCTGCAGGAGAGAAATGAGTTTCTCTAGGAGTGTCCTGCAAACTAGAGAAGCCAGGAGCTCACTCAGGCTCTCCCTTTCCCCCAGGGGAAAAGTCACCACTGCCTAGTTCAGCCTCACACTGTGCCCCCTTAGGGGGAGGGACAGTGCTGGCAAAGCTCCTCTTACCCTCTCCACTGTGTCCAAACTTGTATAATTTTTTGTTCTAATGAAGTACTGGAAGCTGTCCTCAGTAATCCTGGACTTCTACAGAAGTTCTCTCATCAGTGGGTATCTGGCCAAGTCAGCACTCTCTAGCTGTCCCTGACTGTGGCCAAGAGAGTTTGAGCTGGTTCATAGATTCCTACTGGTTCTGCAGCCTATATGAGGTCTGTCTGCCCATTACCTGATGCAAAGGTGGGTGAGACTCCTCCCAGGTCCCTTGGCATATGGTGCTGGATTCAGCATCTCCCACAGAGGTACATTTGTTCAGGGATGGATGATGAATTTTAGCTGTTAAGTGGGGGAACAAATAGGAGGGACTCCTCATACTGCCATGATGCTGACATCATTCCCTGTAGGACACTTTGCTTAACTGCTTATCCACTGAGAGACATCTGGGTCGACTCCAGTTTTTGACTATTATGAATAAAACTGCTATAAACATTTATGTTCAAGTTTTTATGTTGATGAATGTTTTTATTTCTCTAGGAGTAATATCCAAGAGAGCATTTATTGGATTGTGTGGTAGTTGCATGCTGAGTTCTTTTAAGAAGCTACTAAACTGTTTTCCGGAAAGTCCATGTTTCACATTCCTATCAGTAATGTATGAGTAATCCAGTTTCTGTCCATTCTAACCAACATTTGGTATTGTCACTATTTTCTAAAGCCATTCTGGTAGATGTGGTATCCATTGTGGTTTTAATTTGTATTTCTCTAATGGCTAATGAAGTTGAACATGTTTTCATGTACTCATTTGCCATCTGTATATCATCTGTGGGAAAATGTCCCTTCTTATCCTTTACCCATTTTCTAATTGGATTGTTTTTAACTCTTGAGTTTTGATAACTCTTTACATAATCTAGATACTGTCCCTTGTTAGATATGTAGTTTGTATGTACTTTCTCCCAGTGTGTAATTTTCCTTTTCATTCCCTTAATTTGTCCTTTAACAGAGAAAATGCTTTTAATTTGGAAGTACAATATATGAGTACTTCTATAAATTATACTTTTGGTATCAAGTTTAATAGGATTAAAAGGATCTATGCCTTCCCCTAGATCCCAAAGATACTCCTGTGTATTTTTTCTAACATGAGATAAAACAAAATAAACTGATACCACATTTGGAAGGGGTATACAAGAAAGGAAATCAGGGTGTGAAAAATTTTAAAGGTAAACTTAGGCAACCTGCACCAGACAAGGCTGCACGAGAAACATGCCACAATTCACTTTTCAATAGCTGAATAGGGTCATAATCTTGGGTCTGAGCTTCCTCTCCTACAAAACAAGGAACAAAACCATCAATATGGATTTACTGTCTGTAATATTTACTATATTTACTAATATTTACTTTAATATGATCAGCAATTCATAAATCTTTTTTCTTAAAGTGAAAAATAATTATTTTTACTATAGGTACAATATAATCTACAAATATGTGTGTATATCTGTATATAGATAGATCCAAAAGTTCAGTCATTCCATCATTATATCATGATACGTGATAAAATATTTCATTCTGGAAGTAATTTGTTTAACGTAACAATGATATGGATCCTATAGTCAGACTTACTGAGATTTAAAACCTGAATTTGGCAATTAGTAACTGGTCAACCTTGCTTCTGTTCTGTTTTTCTCAAACTAGAAAATGAGAAAAAAGTGAGAAAAACGTATTCAAAATTCCTAGCAGGGGCCTAGCAAAATATATGATATCAATACTTCATTACCTAAGAGTAAAAATGTTTATCCTTTATATTATTTTTTTTTCATTTTCTGATTATTTTTCTCAAATTGTGAGCGACAGGGTTGGTTAGGAGATATGGAGAAAAAAGAAGGTCTGGGGTAAAAGTAAGGAAAGAATATAGCATTATTCGCCAGTGCCTGTGGGTATGCAGAAAACTGTGGGTAAACTTGTTTGCAGCTTTCCATATAAAATAAATGAATTATAAAAAGAAGATCATAATAGCCTGATCATGAAAAACTGCTACTGAAGTTTATTTGCACCCATGATATCGTATACCTGAGGGGAAAATGTATTAGAAAATGATCACTTTGGGTTGATTCTCTGTTTTTTTTGTTTGTTATTTTTTGTTTTTCCTGTAATAAATAGCTTCTGATACTCTAATTGTCTTCTGTTTTCCTTAGGGTATCACACTTAGTAGAGTCCTTAGACTCTGCCCCAATTATAAAATTCCTAGAAGTCCCCCTTCTGAACTTCATTGAACTGCTTCTAAAGGCAGTTAACCAGTGATCAGAGGAGGGCCACCTACTGTTAAGCCGTACATCAAAAGACAGCACAGTGAAGGCAGTTTATTTTCTTGCTATTGTATTTGCCACCCCACGGAGGGAGGTGCAATACTTGTTGGTGCTTGCTTTCTTTTAATTTGTGGAGATGATACAGTGCAAGTAAAATGACCTCAGACAGTCCCTCAAAGAATGAAACTCTCTCCAAAATGCCTGAGTGCTCACTGCTTAGAGAATTTGAAATTAAATCTTCTGTGGAACTGCATAAAAATAGATCATAAGATTTCTTTTCTCTATTAGTATAGAAAGCATCCATGGAGTATCAAGTGAGAGAGGTTCATTTTTTAAAATTATACATATGCCAAAAATATATACTCTTTTTATACTTTTTATAATATGTAGTAACCATTTCTTCCCAGTGATTCAAATTTTCTTGGGAATTTTAATATCACAATTTAAATTTTTATATATTTATAATTTTAAAATTGTATATTTTATATAATATGTAGTAATGACTTTTTACAATGATTCAGATTTTGTTGTGAATTTTAATTGTGCAATTTAAATATAATTGTATAATTAACAATTACAGAATCAAGTTGAACAGTACATGCAATTTTCTTGTAGTGATTGTTTACATTTTACTGTGAACTTGTCAGTGACAGAGACACGATTAGAAATTATATCCCCTGAATTTTTTCTGAGAATCTATTCCTTCATACTGTGCAGTTGTTCATCTGTCCTTAAATAATGAATCTATCTGTGGTTGTCACAGCACTTCTTAATATCATAAACAAAGGAATTACAACAAAAAAAGCTGAGCTAATACTGTTCTAGTAATGTTTAGTTTGAAGTAGGCTAAGTGAATATTTCAGTTTAGATATGCAATTTTTTCCTGCTTCCTATGTTTAATTTGTTTTATTTCACTGCCACGGATACACCTTGAGTATAAATTATTGCTCCTAAAGCAAGGGACTGATAATTATCAGAGCTTTATTAGACTTATACAAATTCTCAGTGAAACTATTTAAATATGCTATATCATTAGCTGCAGTAAAAATGAAATAGAAATCTATATAATACTGTTATGATTTCCTTAAATTATGTAAGGGGATTATAAGCCAATAGTAGTATTAATCTTTAATAATTTTACCTCAATTTTAGTGATGATTTATCTGCACTCAAATATGCCATTACTCCAAATTCTCATTTATACATTTAATTTCATAATATGCTTATTATTTACCTTGTAAGGTAGGAAGCAGATTGCACTCTCTTTATTTTAAATATTCAAGGAAATATAGGAGACTGCTATTTTAGGTCATCTTTTGCTCTAGTAACAGAAATCACCAATAGCTCAGTGGCTTACAAATGCAGTTTTTTCTTTGCTCACATTACATAAAGGATATGGGTCAACTACAAGTCTTCTTCTGGTCTCTCCTGGTTTTTCTGGGCTTGGCTGGACTCAGCTCTATGTGAGTTCTCACCCTGGAACAAAATTTGGAGGAACAGTGACTATCTAGGTCATTTTGTTTTTACGGTGAAAGGCAGAAGTTCCATAAGCTATGAAATACATTAAGGCATTTCACTCAGATACAACAAACGTCACATCTTTCATACCTCATTAGTCAAAGCATGTCAAATGTTCAAGAGTTGCAACTCAATGTTTTGTCAAGGTCTATTATACCTACAGAGAAGCATGACAAAGAATAAGAGGGAATGAATGATTGTAAACAAATAATACAAATTACTATGATTATCCTCCAGTCCCAACTTTGCCTACCTATTTTTGTGCCTTCAAACTATAGTCCTGATATATTCAGGTTCTATAACTGTTAACACTTTATCCCTGATGACTTAAAGGAAAACCCCCTTTCAGATGAAAACATTTTGATCAACTAATATTTGATTGTTTCACTTCATGTTAAAGGATCTCAGTATTTCAGAATCCTAGCTTCCAGGTTGATAAGTATAAGCAGGAAGATAAAAAGGGTTATCTCTTCAAAAATAAGAAATTATGTGAGGTATTATACATAAAATCATAATCACCCTGTATTTTGTTTAATAAAGTTTAAGGATTTTTTCCAACACTAACTAAGCTTTCCTCCATAAATACAAATGACAATATATTTAAACTAGAATTAGGTTCACTTACTATAATACTAAGTTTGGTAAAATTGATATTTGCTAAAATGCATGTTTGAAATCAGTACAGTTAAAAGAAGAGAAGGAGGAAAAAAAAAACAAAACCCTGCAACTCAGACAAATACATCTACCAGTTGGTGGCATGAATTCCCATACTATTCCCATAAGTATAAAACTGGACAAGAATACTATTACATGACACTAGAAAATGACCAAAGTTAGATGATATTTTGAGAAGTGTTTCCTCATGAAGGAGAAGCACTGCCTCAAGTAACAGTGATTGCATTCGTGGGCTTCTTGTCTCAGGCCATTTCCACACCCCTAGAAATGGATGTCTTGATCCAGAGTATGTGGCATAGAAGAGAGCATATTAATGGAGAGATTCTGGAAGTGAGAAAGCTATAGAAAGTTAAAGATTAACAGCAAGACTGCAGTAGCAGCAACAGCAACTCTTCTCATATTCTTCAGTGAGTGCTGAACAGGAAAAGTAGGTAAGGGGCCCCAGCGGATGCTGGGGAAAACAGAAGATCTGGGGAGTTTGCAAATTTAATGCACCTTTGAATGCATTTTCCAAGGAACACAGATTGAGCAGCATAAGGTGGAACCTTTTGAGACTTGAGGTGAATAATCCCCTTTACGAATATTGGTGACTTCTAAACTGTGCAGGTATAGAGAAGACCACTAGGGAGCCAGGAAAATAATGAGAATAGATATCTGTGGCCGCACACTGCAGTGAAGACAAAATAATTGCCTACTGAGATAAATACCAACAGTTCTCATAGCACAAATTACAATCTGAGTTAAACAATAATTTATCTACAATGTCCAGTTTCCAACCAAAAAAATAGTAGAAAGGGTGGGAATAAATTAGGAGTTTGGGATTAAAATATACACACTACTATATATAAAATAGATAATCAACAAAGACTTTATAGCACAGGAAACTATACTCAATATTTTGTAATAACCTATAAGGGAAAAGAATCTGAAAAAAATATGTATATTCATATATATATATCTGAATCACTGTGCTGTACACCTGAAACTAACACAACATTGTAAATCAGCTATATTTCAATAAAAAAATTTAAAAAACAAAAATATTAGACATGTACAGAAACTGAAATGTGAAACTCAGGAAGAAAAGCAGTGACCAGAAACTGATTCTGAATGGGGCCAGACAATAATTTATTAAAGAAAAGTCTTCAAAGAAAACATTATAAATGTGTCCAAAAAAGGGAAGAAAATTATTCCATTATCTAGTTACCAAATACAGAAAATTAACAGAAAAATGGAAACTTTAAGAAAGAACCACATGGAAATTCTAGAGACAAAATTTATAATGATAGCAATGAAAATTTCACAAGATAGAATCAACAGCAAATTTGAGTCTATGGAAGAGAGAAATGGTGAACTTGACTATAGACAGTTATCCAGTTATCCCTTCTGGAGAACAAAGAAATAAAGATTGAAAAAAAAGGAACAAAATCTTATAAATCTGTTAGAACATATCAATTGTTCCAACGTTTGTGAAATTATAGTTTCAAAAGAGAGGAGAAAAAGAAGTAGAAACAATGCTCAAATTAATAATGGCCAAAAAGAATCCCAGATTTGTTTAAAACATTGATTTACAGCTGCATGAAACTCAAGAAATTCAAAATAAAATAAAAGCAGCATACCACACTGTGGTACTCTAGACATAATACTCCCTAAAGATGTTCATGTCTTAACCTCCGGAATCCATAAATATGTTACTTTACATGGCAAAAGAGATTGCAGAAGTGCTTGAATTAAGAATTTTGAGATGTAAAGATTACCCTGCGTTATCCCTGATGACCCCAAGCAATCCCAAGGGCTCTGATAAGAGGGAGGTTGAAGGGACAGAGTAAGAAAAAAGATGTATGGTAATAGAAGCAGAGCTGGAGTGACCTACTTTGTGGACAGAAGAAAGAACCGCAAGCTAAGGACTGTGGATAGATTCCATAAACTGGAAAAAAAGGAAACAGATTCTCCCCTGGAGCCTCGAGAAGGAATAAAACACCACCAGCACCTTGATTTCAGCCTGGTAAGACTCATTTCAGGCTTATGACCTCAGGAACTATAAGATAATTAATTTGTGTTGTTCTTAGCCATAAAATTTGTGGTAATTTGTTACAGCAGCAGTAGAAAATTAATATGCATATATACACACATCATAGTAAGACTGGCAAAAGTCAAAAATAAGGAAAACATAGGTAAAATAGTAAGAGGAAAACAGCATCTTACATATTTGGGAGCAATACTCTAAACAGCTGACTTCAAATCAGGAAAAGTAGAGGCCAGAAGACAATAGGATGACATACTCAGTGAGCTAGGTAAAGCATCCTAACAACAGAGTTAGACAGCAAGACCTTAGATTTTAAAGGTCCAGTCATGTTGAAGGCTGTTTCCACTGCCTTTAACGTTCAGACCTTGGCCCCCTGTTTATAGACTGGTGCCTTGATATTCTTCCTTGGACCAGTGATCGCTTGATTTATTTATTATTACTAAAATGTTGTCTCACACACGAAAAGATAAATATGTGAGGTAATGAATGTATTAATTGACTAGATGGGAGGAATCCTTTCATAATGTAGATCCAAGTCACCATGAGGTGCGTTTTAAATAGCTCACAATTTTATATGTCAATTATACTTCAGTAAAGCTGAACAAAAAAGAAAGCAGGTGTTCCCTAACCTTTTCTGAGGCTCATCTATAAACAGGCAACAATTTCTGTAGTTTGAACAGGTCATAAATTATGTCACTCCTAACCCCTTATACAAGGGTAAACATGGAATCACGATGTTTCTTGGAACTAATTTGTAGGCTTTGTGAAAAGTCATTTTGATTTTAGGTTAGGAATTCTATACAGAGAGTAATGTGAAGCTCATGACAGCTGTCTTTCACTCTATTTAAAGAGAAGCTATCATCAAATTCAGTGCAAGGAATGCAAAGGGCACCCACAAAATAGAGACATAAAACTCTAATGTAGGGCTTCCCTGGTGGTGCAGTGGTTGAGAGTCCGCCTGCCGATGCAGGGGACGCGGGTTCGTGCCCCGGTTCGGGAAGATCCCACATGCCGCGGAGCATCTGGGCCCGTGAGCCATGGCCGCTGAGCCTGCGCGTCTGGAGCCTGTGCTCCACAATGGGAGAGGCCACAACAGTGAGAGGCCCGCGTACCGAAAAAAAAAAAAAAAACTCTAATGTAATTACTTGAGCTCCTAAATCTAGGCATACCTGATGAAGCATTAGCATAACATTCTGTTACATAAACATACATTCCATTTTTGATATTAATAAAAAATCATTTTTATATCACATTTGATGCACAAGTCCTTCATAATATTGAAATTGGATCTCAGAGCAGGTCGTTGTAAATGGCAAACCATAAAGTCTGGAACAGACTGGATTAAAATAGGGTAGAAGATAGTGAAGATTTTGTTACTCTCTTACTTTAAATTGTTACTCTGCTTATTCTACTATAATATAGCCCTCAGTTTTAAGTATTATAAGTTTTATTCTCAGATTGGGCTAAGGGCAAAAAATCCTAATTTACTCTAACCGTTGTAGAAGGAGCACATCTGTTAATAGCAGGGATAATTTTTTTTTAAAAATGAGGTCCATATTAAAAATATGAATGGATAACTATTGTCATTGCAGTTACTAGTTCTGAATTATTTGAAAAGATACACAGCTAATGAAATCTTGAGAAATTATTGACAAGAAGATTAACAAATAAGAATCTATGATTTCTCAACCTCTGAATACAGCTCAGTTCTTATACCTGTGAAAAAGAAAGCCTCACTGTTAACACCATCCAGCTCTGGAAAGTGAAGTCCTCCTCTACACTCCTTTTAGATATAAACATGGATGGAAGAGCAAAAAATATTCACTCAGAGAAAATTACAAGAGTGGATAGATTTCTGGTGAAAGTGCTCACTTCACAGCTCGAAGACCTTGGCATTTCACTCTAGCACAATGTAGTATATGCTATGGAGTTGGGCCCACTCTCTGTTCCTCTTTTTGTACCTGTGTGCCCTTTTTTATGATGAAAAAATTTATATTTAGAATTAGCCAGCTGGATTCTGTTTATTTTTTTCTTTTTTTAATTTAATTTTTATTTTATATTGGAGTATAATTGATTTACAATGTTGTGTTAGTTTCAGGTGACAGCAGAGTGATACATATGTCTATTATTTTTCAGATTCTTTTCCCTTATAAGTTATTATAGAATATTGAATAGAATGCCCTGTGTTATACAGCAGGTTCTTGTTGTTTATCTGTTTTAAATATAGTAGTGTATATACATGAATTCCAAACTCCTAATTTATCCCTCGCCCCACCTTTCCCCTTTGGGAACCATAAGTTTGTTTTCTATGTCTGTGAGTCTGTTTCTGTTTTGTAAATAAGTTTAGAAGAACCTAATTTTGTTGGCAACATCCAAAGCATCAGTCAGGACCTAGTGGAACATATGCCTTCTTCTCTCCATCGGGCTTGATTAGGGTATTGACCTTGGCCACTTCCATGTCATAGAGCTTCTCCACAGCCTGCTGGATTTGGTGCTCTTGGGGTTGATGTCATGATGAACGCAAGTCTGTGGTTTACTGTTGTCTTCTACCTTCTACATGACTGACTTAGTAGTCAGGGGGAGCTTGATGATGGCATAGTGGGGGTGGTCTTCCAAGGATATTTGGGCCGCCTTCAGAGCTGCTGTGTCTGGGGTCTCTAGAAGGTGGGTGACCTATGGGTCTTCGATTTTTGTGTGGCTGTGGACACCTTTTAGTGCTGCCTTCTTGGCCTTCAAAACCTTTGCTTTGGCTTCAGCTTTGGGAGGGTCAGGAGTTTCCTTCTTTCCTTTCAGCCACATCTTTGTGAAAAGCTTGTCCTTTTCTTAAATGAGAATGTTTATTATGATTATTCAGTAATCCTTCTTTTTGTGCTGTGTGTTTTGGAGTTTATTAAACATAACACCTAGTCTAAAGACCGTAGAAAGTCTAAATTGGGATCACGATGACACTAAAGGAGAAATAAATGTCATCTGGAGAATATGAACTCTGAGAAAAACTGACTTCTATAATCATCTCTAGATGTAATAACTGGACTTGACTTTACATTGTTTCCTAAAGTCAGAAGATATATACTCCTTAAGATGTTTTCTCCAAAACTCCTCCTTGCTATACTTCCGTAGTTTGGCCAGAAGTGTGTCACAAGATTGTCTCTAGTTGCAAGTAGAAACTGGAAAGATACTGCTAACTACAAAAATTACAACCCATAATTACAGGTTTTTTTTTAATAAGAGGGAAGTAGAGAATTACAATTTAGTAGAAGACTATTCATAATTGCCTATTCAGAAAATGAAATCATTGAGTTCCAGTTAATGACAAGAGACTTCTATAAATGATCATTTGTTACCATAATGAGAAGACTTCTAAATTACTGATAAACATTGCAAAATTATTCTTTCATGGATTTACAGAATGGTGGATTACTTACTTAAGGATCTGTCTTCCCCTCACCTGGGAATTGGAACTTCATCACTATTTACAGGACTGCTGTGAGGGCTGCAGTGTTTTTATGTGGACCCCGCTCTCTGGGCACAGTGGGTTGTTCTCTGTGTGTGCATTCTGTTTATTGAAAAGCCAAATAGTTAATGGTTTTGAGCTGCATCAGTTGAGATAACTAGGTTATGTTGCAGTAATCAACAGTAAAAATTCTTAGAGGCTTATAGCCATGAGCGTTTTCATCTTGTGGGTTCATCTCAGACTGGCACAAATTCTGCTTTTCACTGTCTTCATGTTGGGATCCAGACTGACTGAACGACCTTGATCTGTAATTTCACTGGTCTTATGTAAAGGGGAAAGATGCACGGCTGTCCCTGGGCTAGCTCTTAAAGCTTTTGATTGCAAGTGTCACATGACATTTTTACTCAAATTCTTTAACCAAGGCAAATTATAAGACCCCTTCTAAATTCAAAAGGGCAGGGGATCAGTGAATATTTTGAGCAATAATAGAATATTCTTCAAAAGACACTGAGCACTGCATAGGTTAAATTCTGACTCTGTCATTTAACCACAATGCTACTTTTTGTTTGTTTGTTTTTTGTTGTTGTTTTTTTGTGGTACGCGGACCTCTCACTGTTGTGGCCTCTCCCGTTGCGGAGCACAGGCTCCGGACGCGCAGGCTCAGCGGCCATGGCTCACGGGCCCAGCCGCTCCGCAGCATGTGGGATCTTCCCAGACCGGGGCACGAACCCGTGTCCCCTGCAACGGGCAGGCGGACTCTCAACCACTGCGCCACCAGGGAAGCCCAACAATGCTACTTTTTAGACAAGTTAGAACATGTTTCTTGTGTATCACACTCTTCATTGAAAAGTCAACATAATTCTGGTTACAACTTACACAGAATTGACCTGAGGATTCAATAAAATTGTTAGGTAGTCAGACATTAGCAGCAAGGAGGTGACAGTGGTGAGAAAAAGAAGAAGAATAAATCAAGTCACACACCCAGCCGTCTGGGGACTCTCCCTTGACCCCATTCAGATCGGGCTGAAAGTATGGTCGTGTGGTGGGCAGCTTATCCTGATAAAGAGGGACCACAGGAATACGAGGGGACTTCCCTGGGCTGCGCATGACCAGACCAGACAGGTGTATAACCTATAGTAAACCCAAACTCCTTATACCATAATTATAATAAAATCTACCTGTGGTTTTGCCCCCCTGAGTGGGCGTTTCTTAGCGATTCAAGGATGAGAGCATGCGCAGCAGTAAACTTGTTACACAGCTCGGGACGTCAATCAAATAATGATCCCCTGTCACTCACCCCTGCCTCCCTGCAAAGTGCTCCTTAGAAGCGCCCTTAAGCTTGTATAGAAATGCTGCTTTCAATTCGCAGAAACAGCTCTCTCTCACCCTGCTTCCCTGCAAAATGCTCCTTAATAGAGCCCTTAAGCCTGTACAGGAAGGTTGTTTTCATTTTGCGAAAACAGCCGCCCGCGCGCTCGCTCTCTCTCTCTCTCTCTCAGAGTGTACCTTTGCTTCGATAAACTTTGCTTTGGGTTTGCTTCACTTTGCTGAAACAGCCCGCACGCTCTCTCTCTTTCTCTCTCCCTCTCTGAGAGTGTACCTATGCTTCAATAAACTTTGCCCTGTGCTTAAGCGTAATGTGGTAGCTTGCAATTCTTTGTTTACTACTGTGGAACAGAGATTGCTTGTCCGGGGCGGTACGCGGGCCTCTCACTGTTGTGGCCTCTCCCGCTAAGAAGCACAGGCTCTGGACGCGCAGGCTCAGCGGCCATGTCTCACGGGCCCAGCCGCTTCGCGGCATGTGGGATCTTCCCGGACCGGGGCACAAACCCATGTCCCCTGTATCGGCAGGCGGACCCTCAACCACTGCACCACCAGGGAAGCCCCGGGGCCTTCCTTTGACCTCTGTTGAAGCTATTTTGTTACAGCACACGGATGCCCCGTGACAAAATAACGGCTAGAAAATGCATAGCACAGTATTTGGCCTCAAAGCATCAACTTTAAACAAGGTTATATTATACTGGATTCAACTTTTGATTCAAAGCATTAAAGTTGACTTAGATAAAAATAACCCATGTGCTCTAGTTCTAACCTATCTTCTTTTAATGAATTGCTACCCGGAGATCATAAAAGGCTGAATGCCTCTGTCAATAGTAAATTGTTTGCCTGGGGCTTTCATTGTCCGTTCTTTGTTCTCTCAGTAGCCTTCAATCTTTTTACTTATTTTCATAAGAGACACTTTGATTAAAATTAAGACTCATCAGCTGCTCTTAAGATTTAACAGAAAACTGAATGTAATACCCTCTTTTACAGAATGTAAATAATGCAAACACACACTGTTACCATGGAAGCAGTCTAATCAAATATCAAACAATTGCCGTGATTCATTTTAGTTATTGTCACTCTGTGATACAGAAGTCCATGGCAATGGTGTTGCTATTTAGGAGTTCACCTGTGTTTTACCCTCTGAAACCTTAGATTAGTTTTGTATTCTCATTCCCAGAGTCAAACATTGTCCTATTTACTGGATTTATCTGTTCTCAGAACATAGTTCAGCTTTCGCAACCAGAAAACTAAAGCAAGCTCTGCCTAAGAGGGGCAAGTTTTCTCTCAAGCCAAACAGAAACTGCTTTTGCCAGTTTCTGGCCTTTTAGGATCTCACCAGCTGAGTTGATCTCACTGTCTGTTACGGCCTTCTTTACTTACCATTGCTGCTCCTGTCGCCTCTAAGGCAGGAGACAATATTTTCTCCTGCTTTGTAAAAAGAGATAGACTTAGCCTCATACTTTGCCATTGATCACTCCTTCAGAGCGACTTGGACAAAGACAGTTGCCTTTTTCAATTGCACTTTCCTGACCCCAGTGCAACATACAACAGCGTTGCCAAACGTTTATATTTTATGCCCAATGACCTTCCAAATATATCATTTTCTCAAAATCATAAAAAATAAAATATGCTTAGGTATCACATTTTATTTGAATTTAAAGCAGGATTTCACACTGGACAATTTACTACAATCCTATATTTATACATTTATGAATATTTATGGATTTATGGATTTATATTATGTCTATAAGTAAATATGAGAGGTAATATTGATACCTTAAATTTTGTTTTAAAAAATTTAAAGGAAACTATTTCTTATGGTCATAGCGGAATAAGAGATCTCATTTAAGATCAAATAACAGTAAGTTCATATTTATAGTATCTTTGAGAGATACAAAATGTATGCCTTTATTTTATGTCATGGTTAATTTAGGCCCTTCTAGTATATCTCTGCAAAATACCCATGTAGTAAAACTAGCTAGAAAATCAAATAAAATGAACTGTAATGGAACAAAAAGACATGCTAGGCATTCATTTACATTAGGACAAATATAAATCATGAAGTTTCTCTTTCATACTTCATGAGAATTAGAATTGAGTTTTACAGTTGACATACTTAATTTTATTTTCCATTATTGCTATACATTTATTATACATTTTTATTCATGTACATAAAATGGACTAGAATTATACAGAGAATCTCATTCACTTATTTTTATTATTGAGGGAGAGTATCTACAACTTTCTTGCTTCTTAATTCTGTTTCATGGATGTCTTAAATAACAGGATTTAACTTGTGTGGGGCTGGAAACTAGGGCATTCAGCAAGAAGGCATTAGAGTTTAAGAGAAGACTGGCTAGGAGAACTGATTGAAAGATAGATTAAAAAATAGAAAAGGAAAAGGAGCAAAGATAAATAGCAGCCATACAATAAAAAAAAAGTAAAGATAACATTTGACCCATCAATCAAGTCTATATGAATAATAATTTTTTGGAAGGAAATAACAATCAAGAAACAGCTTAGAACAGCCAACATTATCTCATTTCCCCGTGAAAGTATGAAAGAGACAATGACCACTGCAGATTGCCTTTCACAAATTTCACCAACTCAAATCAGGATACACTGCATTTCCAGTTCAGGATAAAGCATTTTAAAGTTCATGCTGGCATTTTAGATAAAGTTCTTAGTGGTAGATAAGATAAAGTATAACTGAAGCCAAATAAAGTATTTGCTTTATTTTTCATAGATACGGTGTGCTGGACCCCTACAGAGAGTTTGGTTACCTGTGATGAAATGGAAAAAAATTAATAAATTCACAAAGAATACTCTTTTTACTTGAATGTAAAGTTAAGTATACATGAAACAATTTTGGATAAAATATGTGAAATTTATTTTAATGGATGTAATATTGAGCTTTTTAATTTACTATCATTAAATCACTGATTATCCATACTGTCTATATTTAACAAATATTATTTAAAAGATTTGAAGATTATGTCTTCAGATCCATACAGTTAGTTACTATCCAGATGTAGCAGGAGACTGATGTTGCTACAGCCAGAGGCATAGTGGGACTACACAGCTGCTTCTCACTCATGTTGCCAAGACCCCAACTCAACACCTAAAATAAAAAGACAATGCTGAATGCACTGCTTCCTCTGCTTAGGAAGAGCAATGCTGCTCTAAGCAGAACAGGTGACATTTTTACATAGGAATTATGGTGCATATGGAGTTCAGAGGTTGGTTGACTTTTAGAGGGGTGAGTTGGCCTCATCTATAGATGTGTGGTTACTGTGGTGAGACTGTTTTTGTTCACCGGTTGGTACTCAGAGACGTTCTCTGGTGTGACTCTATTGCTTACTGACTGACATTCAGAAGTGAGGGACTGACATTGCAAAGTATATTCACTGAGGCAAGTTGTCATTATTCATTGAACTACATGGGGGCTACATGTTACCATGGATACAGAACAATCAGTCTTTTCCTAAGTTTATAAGAACTTCTTCAATCTCACTGGTGATGAGACAGTAGAACACATCAGTGGGAGCCTGCTTTGTCTGCATGTGAACCAGAAAAGATGATCTCATTCAGATAACCTAAACTGTATCCAGGGCACAGAACCAGATTACTATACTGCCTTAGCAACAAAGCTTTTGGCCTTTTAGGTCCTATGATGTGGTAGATTAATTACATTAATGACTAAAATTCATTACCACTTACAATATGACTGCAGACTAGCACACCGGAGAATGGAACACATGGAGGAGAGGTGAGTCACTTCAGTTGCTCCATTTGAGGCAGGCCAGTGTCAGGAAGACTAGCCAACCACCAGATATGTGGGTGAACCCATCCAGATCTGTACCTGCCTGTTGACACATGAGCAAGAGGTTAACAAAGCCAAGCCCAGATGAGAACACATTTGTGAGCAAAATCAATACTTATTATTATATGCAACTGAGGTTTTGTGATTGTTTGCTTCACAACACTATTTAGGCAATAAAATGATAGAGGGGGAACAGAAAGGACAGGCGAAGATAAGGATTTACCACTTTTATTATTAGGATTTACCGTTATTAGGATTAAGGATTATTATTAGGGTTTACCACAAATGTGAACTTAAATATTGGATTCTTCCCATCTGGTCGCACCACTGGGAATGGCTTTACAATAGGAATAGAATTTCAAATAGAGTCCAAATAATAGGAGAAATTTGATGGATGCATGGATTAGAATATGAAGTGAAATGAGCAGTGGCATATATTAATGTAAATAAAATATCTAAAGGACAAGGACTAGGGGCATTTGAATTGAGCTTAGAGTAAATGCATAGTATTGATATTCAAACCGATGAATTTTTGTCTTGGACTCCAGATAGGGACAGCAAGTAACAGTGTTGTGATGATAGAAACTACGGATCTTGGCAATTCACTGGTTGTGAGTGAGGGCTACAGAGACAAGAATGATTTCAAAAGCATATGTGACTTAGAAAGCAATGTTAACAAAAATAAACAGGAGTAGGAAAACAGATTGATAAAATATGACTTTATAGCATTTTAATATGATATACAGTTGACCCTTGAACAAGGCAGGGGTTTGGGGCACAGACACATCCATATCCAAAAATTCAACACACCACAGATGGTGTTGCACTGTAGTATTTACTACTGAAAAAATCCTCATATAATTGGATCCACACAGCTCAGACCCACGTTGTTCAAGGGTCAACCGTATATGTTTATCAGTTAGATTATGGTATAAAATTTATCTCAAAAATAACCTTACATCCCCTTCCGTATAAAATTTTTTGAGGGAAAATATGTACATAAATAACAGTAAGCCCTTCACCAGTCAGCCTGGCCAGAGATTCTGAGACAGCTGGTTGCTGGGGACCACAGGCTGGCTGTCTGGCCTGGGTCAATGGGCAGAAACTTTTGGAGGTGATGGATATGTTTATGGCATGACGATAGTGATGGTTTCCCAGATGTATACTTATCTCTAAACTCATCTAGTTGTAGATGTTAATGACGTACAGCTTTTTGTGTGGCAATATATCACAAAGTATTCTAAAGGAAAAAAAAAAGCATACAGTTAATAAGATTAATTTTATTGGCATCATTAAACAATAATTCAGCAAGTTATTTGTTGGTTAGATACCAAATAAATTATATTCTGTAACAGTGAAAATAAAATAAATGGAATGCAATCCATTCATTTAATCTGATAGGGTAGGTAAGGCTTCAGTTAGCCATTTAATATTACAAAGTAATACATAATTATGGCAAAATACTTGGTACACATGATAAATGTAATCTGAGGTCAAAGGTAGAATGGTATAGTTTTATATTATAAAAATTGGGGGTAATTAAAGTAATACTCAAATAAGCACTTGAAGGTTGTACTTGATTAAGCAAAGGACCACAGATAGATATTCAAGACAGATATTCAAGACATTCAGAAAAGGCTTAGATTCAGATATGCCATTTTTATAGGGTAAATTGAGTTGGAAAGGTGGCTTTATTTTAGGGACTCGTGAGAGACTGGTTAAAAAGAATGGATTTGATTTAGAGAGCATTAATTGATGTAAGTATTTTGACGTTGGTCTTCTTTGTAACAGAGAGACATTGATATTGTTTAAGCAGGTAAATGACAGGATACAATGAACATATTAGAATGGATTTGTTGAGGAAGAGGCTAAATTATTTAGAAAACAGCTGCTTTAATATACATATTAAGATGCTACAATGAACATGGAAAGGAAATAGCAGTTTGATATACTGTGTAGTTCAGAGAGATGTTGGACATGAAAGAAAAGTGGAGTCAAGATCTATTGCAAAGTGTAATTCATATGAGTATTGGGGTTATGAGAGTGATTTGTTTGCAGTGAAAATTGAGAAATTCCTAAATTAAGCTAGGGAAACTTGGAAGAAGATGAGATACTTAGGAAGAAGATGGTAAGCAAAGGTTGATTGTATCAACCGAGAAGTGATGAAAATTATTCAGATAAAAAAGTCTTATAAGAGAAATAAAGTAGGAGAATACTATTTCTCTGAAAGATTGAGGCTTAAAAATTATACTTTATTTTTCATTTTCTTTTTAAAAATAAAACAAAACCTCAAAATCCTCATAAACAATGATATTATATTAATGAATCAGTATTGGTTACCTTGTAAGATTTTATTATTAATAAATGTGTGTTTCTGAGACAAGGAAATGTTTAGGTAATAATACACATGGAAATGAGAACATATTTTAAATATCAACTAATCCTTGATATATTTTGCATAAACCCATTTTAAAGCATTCAGACAGAAACATTACTCTTTTTTGAAAGTGACCATTGCATTTTCAGTCAATAAGGCTAGCATATTTTAGTATTGTAAAAAATATAACTTTCTTTTATATACTTTCTTCAATAAGCAACATATTTTCTTTATAAATTTATCTTCTTAATCACCTTCGCTTCAACTGGAAAGAAGACTAATTCTCTTACTAATATCTTTAAGCTGTTCAGCTTTGTTGACTGATTAATTTTAAAAAGCAGTCAATGCAGCGATTTTTTTTTTTTGGCTGCACCGGGTCTTTGTTGCTGCGCGTGGACTTTCTCTAGTGGCAGCGAGCGTGGGCTACTCTTCGTTGCGGTGCGCGGGCTTCCCATCGCGGTGGCTTTTCTTGTTGCAGAGCACGGGCTCTAGGCACGTGGGCTTCAGTAGTTGTAGCACACAGGCACAGTAGTTGCAGCTCGTGGGTTCTAGAGTGCAGGCTTAGTAGTTGTGGTGCACGGGCCTAGTTGCTCCACGGCACACGGGATCCTCCCAGGCCAGGGCTTCAACCCGTGTCCCCCACAATGGCAGGCCGACTCCCAACAACTGCGCCGCCAGGGAAGCCCAACGCAGTATTTTTGCATTTGTGATACGTGGATAATAATAGCTATCTTTAATAAATAACTTATTTTCAAAAGCATGTAGCACAATGACTAGCATTCAGTATTTGCCAAACTATTAAATCCTATAATCCTGATATTTTAACATTTTTTAGGCTCTATTTCTCAGAATCGTATGGAATATGCCTGATCTCTTTTCCATACACTAAACATTCTCCCCTGCCAGCCTAAACATTGTTCATTCTTTCAATTGTTCCTCATTTATCACGGATCAGTAGTAGATTGAAACATGAAATTTATTTACTCATTAACAGAAAACAATGACAAGTAGCAGCAGAGAGCTTACATTTTGATTAGAAGTGAGCTAATAGTGTAGAAGGGAAGGCAAGATGAAGCTGTTGCAGATGAATTAGCAAAGAGTTTGAGAAGTTTTCACTACGAAGCAGAGTGGATGGCAATTTGAAGAAAAAAGAAACTTAGAACATTGGTTTCTATGTTGCAAGTAAGGGACCTAGATCTAGTATGTCCGATTACACAGTAAATCATTAGTTGTCTCTTAAATTCAGTATCTCCTCTAATTTCGGAATAGGAAACACATTAGGATACTTGACAGATAACTCATCTGTAAACCAGTCTCCATCTTCCCCCTTTCCATTTTGTGTAAGTACCTTGGGGCCTGTCTGTCCGGTCCACTGCAGAATGAACATTTGAGGAAAGAGGACTGAGGTTTTGCTGTCTTACATTCCCCAGCCTCTCATAATGACACAACAAAAATGTTGAATGAGTTAATATACAAATAAAAAAATAGTTAAAGATATAGAGGACATTTCTAACACAGATGCCTTAAAATTATTAAAGGTAGTTTTCCTCTCAGAGGAGTTCTCCCTACTTTTTCAATAAAAACTATTAACATATTCTATATTACTGCTTAATTAAATCATCCCCAGGTATTTTGTTTTATTTCATGTCTCTATTAAAAAACAGTCAGCCCTTTCTTTCTCTGAATTCAAAAACAAATCATTCAGCCTTTTTTTAATATTAGTGTAACAGTCTCAAACAATTTCATTAATTTTCTTCTTAATCTCTTCTGAACAATTTTAGTCTAATTATTCTTTCATTGATAGTGTCTAGCTGAGTGGCTTATACATTCCCACACCTTCCCTCACCACCAATACACAAGAGTTAGCAAAAAGGAAAATCAATAGTCTAGGTGAGTACGAACCATGTATATGTTTTATCAATATATAAATATTGCTTTGCTCTATTATCCCTCATTGAAGACTTTCACAAGTTTATTGAGTGGGAAAGCTAGGTCTGGAAAGAAATAGAAAGTATAAATCAGGAAAATAAATGAGATAGATAGCTTTAAAGGAGATTAAGAGGAATAATGGCAAGTCACTCTATAGGATTTTATGAGAGAGGATACAGGAGAAGAAGAGTTAAATAAAAAGCTATAAAAAATACAAAAAAGATATATAAGTAATTAAAATCAACTGCTTACATTACATCATTTTAGACTCTTAAAAATTCAAATTCCCGTACACCTCCCAAACTGACCAAGGTGTAAACTATGTCTCTGTTTCTTCATCACTTTCTGAATAGTGTAAACTATTCTTGACATCATGAAACTTGCAAGAAAAGTCAAGAATAGTATGAATACATTTACTGAGAGAAGAGTAGTTTTAAAGACTGAAGTGTATCTTTCATAAAACATTCCAACAAGGTACTGAACTAGGAGTTACATAGTTTTGCTTTAATCCAAGCTTTGGGGAGCTATCTGATTTGAGGTAAGCGATCTAACACCTCTGATTTGATATCCTCATCATATTATAAAGTTGGCTGAATAATTAAAGGTACTCCATTGTTTCCTTGTCCTCAACTTTTTATTTGGAGGAAATCATATGTGAGGATAGGAGAAAAATATCTAAAATAGATTTTTTTTAAATGAAAGCATCATTTTCTGTGTCTACCTAAAGAGTAAGTGAGGGCCTACCTATCCAGCTCTCTGTCCCTGGAGAGAATTCACAGAACGCACTCCATAATGCTAGTGGGGACACTAGGTAATCTCCAACTCTAAACCTGAGTGATCTAAAATTGCTTTTCTGTAATTATGTGAATCATTCTAACTCACTGTGAATGCATTTTTTAAAAAAATTATAGTAAGATGGGTGAAATTATTTGAAAACAAGTATTAATTTTTGCCTACCTAATCTCAGTGTGTTCGACTAGTCATCTTTTAACAAATGAATGGCTTAATATAAATCTCATATATTTATATAATATAATGATTATTCTCATCAGGCAAATTTGGAATATTTGTCAGAATTCATACTAACAAGGCATTTTTACTGCCTTTCATTACATAATATTAATTTTGTTTATAAAATTAGAGATTCTCTACAATGTGATGTTGAAACCTTATGAGATATTTCTTGTACTCATCATTTGGTTTTTAATTATTTTACAGATTTGCTAGACACACACATCCATTTCTAAATTTATCTCCCATTTTGCTAGCTATCTAATCATTAATTTACAGAAGAAAAAAAAATAAGTTCTTCGGCATCTTAAAAACAATAAAACTCTTTGGTATAAAATTCAACCTTGAAATGCACTTATTTTTTTCCAGGAACAAGTTGCTCACAATCCCCAAATATTATGCTCTTCTTATCCATTAGTCTCAAAAATATCTCAACCAAGGACATACTTCAACGGAGTTCTCACCTTTCAGTAATGCAGAGTTCAGGTTATTAGTTCAATGGTATCGTAAATACACCAGATTACAAAGAAAGTAATTTTTTAAAAAAGTTGTGGCATTCATGTGGCCGTCTCATGAATTTACAATGTGTCAGAATATATGCTAATTATTAAACTACTATTCCAGTGCATTGAGAACACTTATCTGAACAGAAGAAAAAAAAAATGTGTCCTTGCTAGAGAACCCTATGAGAATGAATAAACTTAGTATATAATGTATGTATCCCAGGAAACACTGCATGGTCAGATTTAACCAAACAACAACAGAAAGCTATATACATTAAAAAGTTAACATTTATTATAAAAATAGTACAAAATATTTTATAAATATATAAAAGTATTTTCATGAAATTAAATGTAAACTATAATAATTTTATTTTAATAAAATAATTTTATAATATATTTTTTAATAATACTTTTATTTTATCTAAGATCTATTCAGTTCTTTGTTCAAAAACTTATTACTGAGGCTCCTATGTCTTCCAGATACTTTACTAGGATGTAGAAAAGAGAAGAAAAATATGGTTCTTACATTCAAGATGTAATAGTGTCATCATAAGACAGACATATAAGAAAAAAAAAGCACTGCACTGTAAAAGGCTTTAATTGATATATGCACAGGAAATTACATATATCCAGTGATTGCATAGGTAAAGCTGTTCCTAAATCTGTGGGCAAGATCAGAGGAGTTTTTTACAGATAGAGCTCTTCACGGTGGATGGCCAGGTTGACAAAGCAGAAGGAAAAGCATTTGTAATGGTATGAAGTAACTGAATTAGCTCAGGACTGTTTACCCAAAATGTGTGTGTGTGTGTGTGTGTGTGTGTGTGGGCAAATGTGTAAGATGTGGAAGGAAGAGAAAATAAAATCTCAGGCTGAAATGGTAGGCAAGTAAGGATAACAAAGTGTTTCATGTACGATGATAATGATTTTAGAAACCATCCTATAAATATCTAGAAAGCTATCAGATACTTGAAATCACAAGATCAGCATGTTCAGATTTGTATTCCAAATACATATCTTCAGCAGCAACCTGAGGTTGTATTTTAGGATAACAGGCTTTGAATAAGGAGTGTGAAATGATATGGAGATGACTGATGTAGACAGAAAGAAAAGTGCTTAGACAATATCAACAGTGGTCTTGATTAAGAACACCAACGAAATAAGGCACAAATAACAAAAAATAGTGATTGGTCTGGGGAATGAGAGAGAGAACATCTTCAATATGTCACCAGCTCCTGACTAAGGTCAAGAATAGTTACTGGGTTCATTCGCTAAGTTTGGGTATACAAAAAAAAAAATAATTTATTTTCAGAACAGCTGACTTTGTGAGGCAAGTAGGTCATACCACTAAAAATATCCAGGAATAGTTGCATTTGTATACATGCCCAGGAGTTGAAGAGCATTCTGGAATAGAAATTAGATTTTTTTTGATATAGATGAATATAGATTTAGAAAATAGTTGGGAATTAAACTCATTTACACAGATGAAATTTTCCAGGGAAAGTGTTTAGAAAATAGAATATGGTCTACCAAGGAAAGCCAACATTTAGGGGCTGAGAGAAGAAAGAGAAAACCACAAGACATCCTGAGAATAACCAGTCTTAAAATTGGAAATAATCCAGGGAAGAGTGGGGCTGTGGAAGAAAATATAGGAAGGAGATATTTTTTAAATGCAGCAATCAGTAAAATTTGAGAGAAAGAAATTTTTTTTTCTCTTCCGGTTTTATTGAGACTTCACTGACATACAGCACTATATAAGTTTAAGGTGTACAGCATCATGATTTGACTTACATACATCGTGAAACAATTACCACAAGTTTAGTCCATGCATCACTTACATAGATACAAAATTTTAAAAATAAAATAATTTTCCTTGTGATGAGAACTCTTGGGATTTATTCTCTTAACAACTTTCATTTGTAACATACAGCAGTGTTAATTATATTAGTATTGTTGTACATTACATCCGTATTACTTATTTATCTTATAATTGGAAATATCTACCTTTTGACTACCTTTGTCTCCATACAAAGATATTACATTGTCGGTGACTGTATCCCCCACAGCATACATTTCATCCCAGTGACACTTATTTTGTAATTGGAAGTTTGTACCTCTTAACCTCCCTCACCTATTTCACTCATTTCCCCACTTGTTTCCCCTTTGGCAACCACCTGCTTGTTCTCTGTACCTATGATTGTTTCTGTTTTGTTTGTTCATTTGTTTTTTAGATTCCACATATAAGCGAAATCATATAGTATTTGTCTTTATCTTATTTCACTTAGTATAATATATTCTAGGTCCATCCATATTTTCACAAATGCAAGATTCCATTCTTTTTTATGGTTGAGTAATATTCCATTATATATCATTTATAACAATATCTATATCTATATATCTGTATCTATATCTATCTATCTATCTATATCTATATCTATATATATCACACCTTCTTTATCCATTCATCTATCAGTGAGCACTTAGGTTGCTTCCATATCTTGGCTATTGTGAATAAGGCTGCCATGAACATAGTGGTGAATATATATCTTTTCAAATTAGTGCTTTTGTTTTCTTTGGGAAAATACCCAGAAGTGGAATTGCTGGATCATATGGTAGTTTTATCTTAATTTTTTGAGGCACCTCCATACTGTTTTCTATAGTGGCTGCACCAATTTACATTCCCACCAACAGTGCAAGAGGGTTCCCTTTTCTCCACATACTTACCAACACTTGTTTTCTGTTGTCTTTTTGATAATTGCCATTCTGAGCGGATGTGAGATGATATCTCATTCTGGTTTTTATTTGCATTTCACTGATAATTAGTGTTATTGAGCGTCTTTTCATGTGTCTGTTGGCCATCTGTATTTCTTTTTTGGAAAAATGTCTTTTTAGGTCCTCTGCCTATTTTTTGCTTGGGTTGTTTTTATAAATAGATTGTGAAATATAGAGTAAATTTAAGTTAAACCTACAAGCCAGAAACAGACTAAAGCTCTAAATCTTAGAATTTGTGTGTAAAGTGAACCAATCTTTTTTTTTTTTTTTTTTTTGCGGTACGCGGGCCTCTCACTGTTGTGGCCTCTCCCGTTGTGGAGCACAGGCTCCGGACCCGCAGGCTCCGCGGCCATGGTTCACGGGCCCAGCCGCTCCGCGGCATGTGGGATCTTCCCGGACCGGGGCACGAACCCGTGTCCCCTGCATTGGCAGGCGGACTCTCAACCACTGCGCCACCAGGGAAGCCCGTGAACCAATCTTAATTTGAAAATTCTGTATACTGAAAGGCCAAGTTCAACTGGAACTTTGAACTTGATGTACATGAATATAGATTTAGAAAATAGATGGGAATTAAACTCATTCTTGATTCAATACTTGATGGAGTCAAGAAGCATTTGGGTATCACAGTGTTCACAAAATAGGGATAGCAACAAGACACTTTCTTTTTTATTCTAGGTACACAGAGGATGATGTGTATTTTAAACATCAATCTTCAACTTCCTGGATGACATCTCTTTTGCAAATACAAATATTTTTACTAAATTTCCAGTTTTTTTTTTCCCTTAAAATTTGTGGCACCATTTTTCTACACTCTCAAATTTACCACACAGATTATTTTTATGAACATAAATATATAATTAGAAACTATCTGCGTTCTCAATAATTTGAAAACTATCAAGAGAATGAATGGCTTTGAGAATTTTTATGGAACCCCAAAATATCATCTTATGATAGCCAGATACATTTGGGAAATTATTTTGTGACGTTAGAATCCATTCTCCTCCAACTTTGTGTATACAACATAGATCTCAGATACGGATGTATGAGTCAGAAACAGCAGAAAATGCCACAAGGAAGTCCTGGGTGGGGTTGCCCCACTGGTCGATGTGCTGGTGAGGGTGGTAGATGCTGAGTAAAGTACAATCCCCACCTTTATGAAGATGGTATTTTTGTCGGGTATCTATAGACCATGAATACTGACATTATGAAATTCTCCACCTACAGAGACTGGTTTCAGGCATAGGGGAGTGTGATTCAGCATCACTTCTGAGCACTCAGACCACGACCCTCACAGCAGTCTTTCTCTCTAAGGTCACTTCTCTGATGTAATGTCCTTTGCATTAAACAATCATCTCTTTTGCTGCTGCTGCTTCTATCTCTGACACATTCCTGTCTACACCACCCTTATGTTTCCTGTTTGTTGGTTTTATACAAAACCTTTGTGGACAATAAGGAAAAAGCTCAATTGAACTTTAAGTGTCTAGAGGCCATGTAGGAAATCACTAACAACATTTAAAGAAAGTCAGGTCTACCCTTCCTTTTGGGCAAGAATGGATCTGGTTGAGGTTTTTCAAAAGCAAAAAGGACTACTGCGGCGAGCCGCTTCTGACCAGCAGAATGACGAATCACCACACGCTAGATTCTTCTCGCATCACACTTTATTGGAGTACAGCTTGGTTTCAGGCGGATGGAAGGAAGACCCCGTACGCTCGAGCCTGTCTGCTTATATAAGGGCTTAAGGACTCGTGTAAGTCCCCGATTCGTCCGTATGGTTATCGCATTTCGCAAGCCGGACTTTGGATAGGCCACTGCTTCAAAACCTGATTAGCATATTAGGTGCATACGCCCTAGCGGCATGCGCAATGGCTATCCAGCCGCGCCCTACAGACTACTAATGTTTGCTTCCTACAGATGATGGCTGTGAAGCAGATAATTTCATTCCATGGTGAAAGCTGACTTTCTCCCCACAATATGGCCATTATTTTATTATATTTTACCCAAGAAATTTTTATTCAGACATATTATGTATATACAAGCTCTTGTAGGTCATACAGATACAGTAGTCAACAAAATAAAGAACGTTGGAGAAATTTACCTTTTTGAAGGAAAATATGTCTGTCAGGGGTGAGGCTTGTAGAATTAGACATTCCGTTTCCTGATTTTTAACTCACCCAAATGTCCTTAAGATGCTATCTTGATTTGTTCATGATAAAAAGGATAATTGTAGCACCTTCTTCATAGGATTTTGGGAGAATCGAATCATCATTTATGTAGATCCATAGTAGGATGTGCTATATATGGGAATTGTGGTCCTTCTCACTTTCTTCTACCTCTTCTTTCACATCTTTTTCCTTCATATCCCACCACCTCCTCCTCATTATTATTATTATTATTATTGTCAATATTATTCGTATGATGGACACCTCAGGATAGTTGGGGACCTCATGTATTCAGCTGTATGTATCAGGAACCATCAAAAACAAAGTGTTTGGCTTCCCTGGTGGCGCAGTAGTTGAGAGTCCGCCTGCCGATGCAGGGGACGTGGGTTCATGCCCCGGTCTGGGAAGATCCCACATGCCGCAGAGCGGCTGGGCCCGTGAGCCATGGCCGCTGAGCCTGCGCGTCCGGAGCCTGTGCTCCGCAACGGGAGAGGCCACAACAGTGAGAGGCCCGCGTACCGTAAAAAACAAAAAAAACCCAAAAAAAACCCAAAAAAGTGTTTATACTTGGTCATGAATTTTAAAAGAAGAGTCGTCACAGGACAGAAAGTTATCACTGTTTAAGGAAAGGCCTAAAAACATATTCCTTCATTACTTCTCTATTTAGAGACATAGATGTAACCCCTTTATCTGAAATTAATACTAGAATTTCCTAAGTAAAAATGTAGGCCCTTGGTTGGGGAAGGGGTGCTTTTATAAGTGGATACGTCAGAGGTATCTCCCAAGAGGAATGGCAGCCACATTCATGTCCATCTCTCCCAGGATGTCTTTCCTTCTTTCAGATCTCTCTCAAGTTCCAGTCCCGTCCTTATCTTTGTTTCTCCAAAGAATCAATGCTGAACATTTAGCTAAATTAAAATCCTCGTTGCCACTAAATCCCTATCATTTTAAACAAAGTCACACAAATCATTCATGTGTTTGTTATGAACTATCTTCTATTTTTACTGATCTGTTCTATAAAATGTAGGACCATATCCCCAACTTGCCTTAGGAAGTTAAGGGTTGTATACTTCCAAAATATCAAATACTCTTCTGGGCTTTATAATTGGTGCTGAATTATTATTTAATATGTAATTTGATTCACAATGATATGAGCTCATAAAGAAAATGATATATATGCATGTGAAACATCCTTTGTGCAATCTTTAGTTATAGGCTTGATATTTCTAACCAAGTCAGTTTTGTCTTTCACAGACTTTCATAGGTTGTTTGCATGTCAAATATAAGGGTTGGAAATGTATTTTCTAGATATCAAGGAATTTTATAACTGTTATTCTGGCTTTATTTCACAGTTGTTTTGTGAATCTTTTTATTTATTATTTACAGATTTATCTATATAATATTAAAAACAAATCAAAACAAAATCTCTATCAAACACCCTTTGGTGTAAAATTTTTCATAGAAAATTAAATTATATATATTTTATTTTACTTAGTGGTCATGTGGCATGTACTGTCAGTAGAAATGTGCCTATAATATATAGTCATACATGTTAAATGATGTTTGATGTGTGGAGTTTTCTATATTAAAGTGACTGTTAATTTTTCAACTCAGAGACAAAGGCATTATTATAAGAGACAGGCAGAGAGGTATGATATTAATGTCATTACAGAGCAAATAAAATAAGAAGCATCAGAAACTAGATAATGTTATGTGAACCCTCAACATTAATAAGAACGTGCCCGGCCATCATTTCTTGCTGAACATTTGTGTTCTTTCTTCCTTTGCTCTTTCTCAGATATTCACAGAAATACCTCTTTCCTTATAAAATGTTCTCCTTTTGGCACTTCATCTGTGGAAACAAATTAAAGTGAGCAGAGTATACTCTAAAGAAAAAAGCAGCAGGCAGTCCTGCTTAAGACCCAAGCTGCTAGTGGAGATAAAACTGCAGAGACTTAACAGTCATCTAATTAAAATATCTATTCAGGAAATATAGAGCTGTTTTAGAAGCACACACTTATTTTAAAGAACTTTGGGGAGGTTTTAATTTTTTTCTATAAAATTTAGAGTAACTTCAGAAATTTTTCTTAGAGGATAGGGACTGGAGAGAATATTGAAAAGTCCATTAAGGAAAGGTTTAGTGAAAGAAATATTTGCAGCAAGACATTTTAAGATATCTTTTCTACGGTGCTTGTCTGTTGTGTTGGTTATTTTTGTTTGTTTTGTTTACTTTTAATATGCATTATTTTTGTTTTGAGGAATGGTAAAGAGGTAAGTATGAAACTGAATATGGACTTGGCAAGGGCAGCGATGAAAATCACTGTTGTAAAAAGGCATGAAAATGGTATCACTGTTGCCAAGTTATGACAGAAAAGATCATGGAAAATCAATTCTACACATACTTAGACCCAGCTATATTTTATATAAATTCAATAATATTAACCTTCAAAATTTATATGATAGAGATAACAATATGATATGAGGAATGAGAGAAATAATTGTTTTCATTTCTATAGTGACAGAAAATCTAAAGAGAGGATTACCAGATCGACATGTATTGGTAAGGCTATTTAGAAACTGAAATATAAATTGAGGTAATGAATACATAGAGGATTTGTTCGGAAGAAACTGAACTTTAGCAAGTTTGTAAAAGCCTGCAAATACCAAGGCCAGAGATTAATTGTACTGTTTCTTGTACATCCTGGAATAAGTCGTGTTTTTCCAGGAAAAGAGGCAGTGTATGTCACTCATGGGTACTATTCGATGGGCTGACAGTATGGAAATATTCCTTAACTGCTTTAAAGAGGTCATCCAATCTGCCAAGGACTAATTAAAACCAGATATGTGCAAGTTACTAAAGTTATGACCCCAAAGTCTTTTTCCACTAAGTAGCCTGCTGAATCTGTATTGCTCAGGGGCCTTGACGTCTACTTTACCGTTTTCTTCTTCAATTCCTACTGCTGTAGCTGCAGTAGAGTGAGAATGAATGTCATTCTGCCTTTGAAGCTTTGAAAGTTAATTTGTTTTAAAATTTCAGACTTTAAGTCCATGAACCAGAAGTGTCAGAAATAAATACACACTTGTATATTCTGGTGAGATGATTCAACGCATCAATGCTATGCATAAACATCTAGGATGAATCCTCGAAAATGACTGACTTCTCAATTTATTTTACATAGTATTAAACAGAAAAAAGAAAAGAACCTATACTTTTTAGTAATCTAGGGAGTTCCAAAACTCAGTTGCTTTGACATTATAAACAAAATAACTTAATAAGAAATGTCTTTTTTTAAATATGCTATTGAAAATAAGACAAATGCGTTATTTTAAAATTTATAATATATATATATATATATGACTGCACTTTGTCTATATTAAACTGCTGATATATGCGATCTCTTCTATGTAATTGTGTGAAAGGAAGTCTAATAAATGTAGAGGATAAAGAAAGGGGCCTCTTCCCAGGCCCATGACACCTGTGGCTAAACTCACATTGAAAATCAGGAAACTTTTTTGACCAGTACCAACCACTAAGAGTTGGGAACTCCCAAGGAACTTTGTCATGACACTAGTATATCTAATCATAAACCAAATTTTCTAAGAAATGTTTTCTATATTAACAAGCTGATGTAAAATCACAGTGACCACAACATCTCTCTCAGTTAATTCTTTCTAGTAATAAAAATCAGAACACATCCTTGAAAAAGTAAGCCTTTTCGAAATTTATAATTTGAAGAATCAAAGTTGACATCTTAAATCATGCTATGGGTTAAATTTGTTTCTATCAAGAAGTTATTAATTTTTCACATTCTCTATCAATGTCTGTTATTACATGGAATAGCTATCAAAAAACAATTCCCACTTTACAATAATCCTCTTGTTACATGCTTAGAAAAACCTTAATTTTTTATAAAATACAATATTTTATTACCAATAGATTTTTAAAAGTATTATACAAATTTTTTCATGTGTTATCACTAACGTCCTTCAGAACGGGATTATGATATCTGACTGATTTACATATTTTTCCAAGTATTATCCTTGGACAATATTAATTTATTCTCTCAAATATATCTTGAATACCTATTAATTATCGGACGCTGTTCTAGGTTCAATGGGTACAGCAATAAAAACAAAGTGCCTATATTTAATGGACTTTCTATTACATGGGAGAGGAGGCAGACAATATACAAATATATAGAAAAATGATGGTAATTGTTTTAGAGACAAAGCAGAGGAAATTAGATTGATAATAACCATACGGGTCAAGATTGATATTTTATATAATGTGGTCAAGAAAAATCTTGCTGATTAGGAGACAGAAACCACTCAGTAATTTGAATAGCAAAGGTTCAACTTTAAGAATTAGTCATTATGAAAGGGGATTAGAGTAACAAGGAATCGGCTACTAGGAAGTAAAGAAAATTCTAAAGAATACAGTGATTGTAGATGTAGCATCCACTCCCCCTAGGGCTGAGATGGAGCACAAAAGAGGCTTCTCTCACCTTGGACAGGACTGTGATCCAGCCTCTGTTGGAGAGGGTATGGTGATGGATCATTGAATGGCAAACCAGTCACTTTGGTGTCTCACCAGTGGAATTTCCTGGAAATCTGTCCTCTAGAGTGCTGGGAAAAACTTCACCAGAGGTGAAGAATCACCCTAGGGATGATCTGGGAGAAGATGCTGGCTGCTGAGGGTTGCTGGCCACCAAGCTGGTGTAGTGAAGATGCTGAACACACTGGGAGCCACAGACTGCAGCACACCAGCATCAGGAAGCAGCTAGGAGCACCACAGAACTAGAAAGCAGAGCTCTGTTCCTCCTGTATCTCCAGGGCTCTTTATTAACAAAGCTTAACAGACTACTGACTAGACAAGGACAAATATTTAAGGGGCCCAGATACATTTTCATAGACCAAGCAATGAATGATGGTTTGGCTCTTTATTAACAAAGCTTAGCAGACTACTGACTAGTCAAAGACAAATATTTAAGGGGCCCAGATTCATTTTCATAGACCAAGCAATAAATGATGGTTTGGCGTTTATAGGTACTAAGTGATAACTGGCACATAGAAAAGAGTGAGGGAAGGATTCTCCGATAAGGCCGAGACCTTGAAGGAAGTAAGGGAGTAGGTCATCCAAATATCTAGCAAAATAGCATCTAGAGATACGAAATAAGTGCAAAAACCCTGACTCTACCACATGCCCTACATATTGCAAAGTAACAAGATGCCAGCTTGTCTGGTGCAGGCAAAGGGAGGGGGTATGCAGCAAAACATGTCAGTGAATTAGCAGGGGCAGAAATATGGCAAAATAAGGACTGCCTTTTCCTCTCCCTGAAATGGAAAGCAATGAAACCATTTTGAACTGAGAATACGATCTGATATCTATTGGTAAGTGTAACTCTGGTTGATTTGTTGAACAGAGAATAAAAGTTAAGAGTAGAAGAAAGGACATTGGTAGTAAATCTGTGGTAGTAATCCAATGAAACTTACTGGTTAATTTGTCTAGAACATTAATGGTAGATGTGGTGGTCAGTGGTCAGTATCCCACACACACACGCCACACACACATATATAAACACATACACACAAGTTTAAAGAGACAGGGTTACAGTGTTGTATAAAAGAATATAAGTGTTAAAGAGGACTTCAGGTTTGGGACTTAGTAAATGAAAGAATAAAGTCATTTCTAAAGTGGGAAAGACTAAAGGAAGACCATGCTTTGGATTAAAATAAGATGTTCCCTTTTGGACTTCATCTTTGAGATGCCTGTTTTATTTTTTTAAATTATATCTTTAAATTTTTTTTTTTAAGAAACTGCTTTTTATTTATTTATTTATTTTTGGTTGTGTTGGGTCTTCGTTTCTGTGCAAGGGCTTTCTCTAGTTGCGGCAAGCGGGGGCCACTCTTCATCGCGGTGTACGGGCCTTTCACTGTCGTGGGCTCTCTTGTTGCGGGGCACAGGCTCCAGACGCACAGGCTCAGTAGTCGTGGCTCACGGGCCCAGTTGCTCCGCAGCATGTGGGATCTTCCCAGACCAGGGCTCGAACCCGTGTCTCCTGCATTGGCAGGCAGATTCTCAACCACTGCGCCACCAGGGAAGCCCATATCTTTAAATTTTTATTGAAATATAGTTGATTCACTGTGTATTTTGTATTTTTAAAATTTTTAATTTTATATTGGAATATACTTGATTTACAATGTTGTGTTAGTTTTAGGTGTACAGCAAAGTGATTCAGTTATACATATACATGTATCCTTTTTCAGGTTCTTTTCCCATTTAGGTTATTACAGAATATTCAGTAGCATTCCCTGTGCTAAACAATAGGTACTTGTTGGTTATCTGTTTTAAATATAGTAGTGTGTATATGTCAATCCCAAACTTCCAGGTTATCCATCCCTGACACCCTTCCCCCCGGTAACCATAAGTTCATTCTCTAAGTCTGTGAGTCTGTTTCTGTTTTGTAAATAAGTTCATCTGTACCATTTTTTTTAGATTCCACATATAAGCTATATCATATTGATATTTGTTGTTCTCTGTCTGACTTACTCACTTAGTATGATAATTTCCAGGTCTATCCATGTTGCTGCAAATGACATTATTTCATTCTTTCTAATGGCTGAGAAATATTCCATTGTATATATGTACCACATCTTCTTTATCCATTCCTCTGTTGACGTACATTTAGGTTGCTTCTATGTCCTGGCTATTGTAAATAGTGCTGCAATGAACATTGGGGTGCATGTATCCTTTTGATCCATAGTTTTCTCTGGATATATGCCCAGGAGTGGGATTGCTGGATCATATGGTAGCTTTATTTTTAATTTTTAAAAGTCCCTCAATACTGTTCTTCATACTGGTTGTACGTATTTATATCCCCACCAACAGTGTAGGAGGGTTCCCTTTTCTCCACACCCTCTCTAGCATTTATTGTTCGTAGACTTTTTGATGATGGCCATTATGACCGGTGTGAGGTGATATCTCATGTTAGTTTTGATTTTCAGTTCTCTAATAATTCTTTGAAGAAATGTCTATATAGGTCTTCTCATTTTGTTAATTTTTTATTTTTCTTTTATATTGAGCTGCACGGGCTGTTTGTAAATTTTGGACATTAATCCCTTGTCAGTTGCATTGTTTGCAAATATTTTCTCCTATCCTGTGGGTTGTCTTTTCATTTTGCTTATAGTTTCTTTTGCTGTGCAAAAGCATTTGAGCTTAATTAGGTCCCATTTGTTTATTTTTTTAAATTTCTATTACTATAGGAGATGGATAAAAAAAGATATTGCTGCAATTTATGTCAAAGTGTGTTCTGCCTATGTTTTCCTTTAAGAGTTTTATAGTATCCAGTCTTACTTTTAGGTCTTTAATTCATTTTGAGTTTATTTTTGTGTATGATGTTAAAGAATGTTCTATTTTCATTCTATTACATGTAACTATCCAGTTTTCTGAGCACCATTTATTGAAGAGAATGTCTTTTCTCCATTGTACAGTCTTGCCTCCTTTGTCATAGATTAATTGACCATAGGTCATGGGTTTATTTCTGAAATTTCTATACTTTTCCATTGATCTATAGTTCTGTTTTTGTGCCAGTACCATACTCTTTTGATGACTGCAGCTTTGTAGTATAATCTGAAGTCACAGAGCCTGATTACTCCAACTCTGTTCTTCTTTCTCAAGATTACTTTGGCTATTTGGGTTCTTTTGTGTTTCCATGTAAATCTTAAATTTTTTTCTTCTAGTTCTGTAAAAAATGCCACTGCTAATTTGATAGGGATTGCATTGAATATAGATTGACTTGGGTAGTATGGTGATTTTAACAATATTGATTCTTCCAATCCAGGAACACAGTATATCTTTCCAACTGTTTTTGTCATCTTTGATTTCTTTCGTCAGCATCTTAAAGTTTTTGTAGTACAGGTTTTTGCCTCCTTAGGTAGGTTTATTCCTAGGTATTTTATTCTTTATGATGCAATAGTAAATGGAATTGCTTCTTTAATTTCTCTTTCTGATCTTTTGTTGTTAGTGTATAGAACTGTAACAGATTTCTGTGTATTAACTTTGTATCATGCAAATTTACTGAATTCATTGTGAGTTCTAGTACTTTTCTGGTGGCATATGTAGTATCATGTCTTCTGCAAACAGTGACAGTTTTACTTCTTTTTCAATTTGGATTCCTTTTATTTCTTTTCTGATTGCCATGGCTAGGACTTCCAAAATTATGTTGAATAATAGTGGTGAGAGTGGACATCCTTGTCTTGTTCCTGATCTGAGAGGAAATGCTTTCAGCTTTTCACCTTTAAGTATGATGTTAGCTGTAGGTTTTTCATATATGGTCTGTATTATGTTGAGGTAGGTTCCCTCTATGCCCACTTTCTAGAGATTTTTTTTATTATAAATTGGTTTTGAATTTTGTCAAAAGCTTTTTCTGCATCTATTGAAATGATCATATGGTTTTTATGCTTCAGTTTGTTAATGTTGTCTGTCACATTGATTGATTTGTGGATATTGAAAAATTCTTGCATCCCTGGAATAAATCCCACTTGATCATGGTGTATGATCCTTGTAATATATTACTTGAATTGGTTTGCTAGTATTTTGTTGAGGATTTTTACATCTATGTTCATCAGTGATATTGGCTTCTAGTTTTCTTTTTTAGTGCTGTCATTGTCTGGTTTTGATATCAGGGTGATGGCCTCATAGAATGAGTTTGGGAGTGTTCCTTCCTCTGCGATTTTTGGAACAGTTTCAGAAGGATAGGTGTTTACTCTAAATGTCTGATAGAATTTGCCTGTGAAGCCATCTGGTCCTGGACTTTTGTCTGTTGGGAGTTTTCTAATCACTGTTTCAGTTCAGTACTTGTGATTGGTCTGTTCATATTTTCAGTTTCTTCCTGGCTCAGTCTTGGGAGATTGTAGCTTTCTATAATTTTGTTCATTTCTTCTAGATTGTTCATTTTATTGGCATACAGTTGCTTGCAGTAGTCTGTTATGGTCATTTGTATTTCTGTGCTGTCTGTTGTAACTTCTCCTTTTTCATTTCTAATTTTATTGATTTGAGCCCTCTTCCTTTCTTTCTTGATGAGTCTGGCTAAAAGTTTACCAGTTTTGTTTATCCTTTCAAAGAACCACCTTTTAGTTTCATTGATCTTTTCTATTGTTTTGTTCATATCTATTTCATTTATTTCCCCTCTGATCTTTAAGATTTCTTTCCTTCTACCAACTTTGGGTTTTGTTTGCTCTTGTTTCTCTAGTTGCTTTAGGTGAAAGGTTAAGTTATTTGAAATTTTTCTTGTTTTCTGAGATAAGAGTGTATTGTTAAAAATTTCCCTCTTAGACTGCTTTTACTGCATCCCATAGATTTTGGATTATCGTGCTTTCATTTTCATTTGTCTCTAGGTATTTTTAAATTTCCTTTTTGATTTCTTCAGTGATCCATTGATTGTTTAGTAGCATACTGTTTACCTCCAAGTGTGGGTTTTTTTTTCCTTGTAGTTGATTTGTAATCTCACATTGTAGTAAGAAAAGGTACTTGATATGATTTCAGTTTTCTTAAATTTACTGAGGCTTGCTTTGTGGCCTAGCATGTGATCAGTCCTGGAGAATATGCCATGTGTATTTGAAAAGAATGTGTATTCTGCTTTCGGATGGAATTCTTTATAAATATCAGTCAAGTCCATCTGGTCTAATGTGTCATTTAGGGCCTTTGATCGTCTATCTACTGATGAGAGTGGGGTGTTAAAAGTCCTCCACTATTATTGTGCTACTGTCAATTTCTTCTTTTATGGCTGTTAGCATTTGCTTTATATATTGAGGTGGTCTTATGTTGGGTGCATATATATTTACAATTGTTATAGCTTTTCCTTCGATTGATCCCTTAATCATTTTGTAGTGTCCTTCTTTGTCACTTGTAACAGTCTTTATTTCAAAGTCTATTTTGTCTGATATGACTATTCCCACTCAAGCTTTTTTTTTTTTTTTTGATTTCCATTTGCATGGAATAGCTTTTTCGATCCCCTCACTTTCAGTCTGTATGTGTCCCTATATCTGAAGTGGGTCTTTTGTAGACAGTATATATATGGGTCTTGGTTTTGTATCCATTCAGCCAGTCTATGTGTTTTGGTTGGAGCATTTAATCTGTTTACATTTAAGGTAATTATATGTATGTTCTCATTGCCATTTTGTTAATTGTTTTAGATTTGTTTTTGTAGGTCTTTTTTCTCCCCTTTCTTCTCTTTTTCCTTATCTTGTGATTTGATGACTAACTTTAGTGTTGTGTTTGGATTGCTTTTTCTTTTTTGTGTGTGTATCTATTGTAGATTTTTGGTTTGCAGTTACTGTGAGGTTTTGATATAGCAGTCTGTACATAAACAAGATTGTTTTAAGTTGCTGGTCTTTTAATTTCAAATGCATTTTCAATATTCTGCATTTGTACTCTCCTTTTCTCACAATTGCTGGTCAATGAGCTTTTAGTTTCAGGTGTACAGCAAAGTGATTCAGTTATACATACATATATACCTAGTTTTTTTTCAGATTATCTTCCTTTATAGGTTATTACAATATATTGAGAAGAATTCCCTGTGCTATGCAGTAGGTCCTTGTTGGTTATCTATTTTATGTATAGTAGTGTGTATACTTTAATCACAAACTCCTAATTTATCCCTTTCCTCCTTTAGTAACTATAAGTTTGTGAATCTATTTCTGTTTTGTAAATAAGTTAATTTGTATCTTTAGATTACACATATAATGATATCATATGACATTTGTCTTTGTCTGACTTACTTCACTTAATATGATCATTTATACGTCCACCCATGTTGCTGCAAATGGTATTATTTCATTCTTTTTTATAGTTGAGTAAAATCCCATTGTGTATGTATACCACATCTTCTTTGTCTATTCCTCTGTCAGTGGACACTAAAGTTGCTTTCATTTGTTGGCTATAGTAAATAGTGCTGCTATGAACATTGGGGTGTATATATCTTTTCAAATTAGAGTATTCTCCCAGTATATGCCCAGTAATGGGATCTATGGCTCACATGGCAACTCTGTTTTAATTCTTTAAGGAATCTCCATACTGTTTTCCATAGCAGTTGCACCATTTCAATGTACATTCCCACCAACAGTGTAGGAGGGTTTCTTTTTCTCCCCATCCTCTCCAGCACTGATTATTTGTAGAGTTTTTAATGATGGTCATTCTGACTGGAGTGAGATGGTACCTCATTATAGTTTTGAGTTGCATTTATCTAATAATTCAGAGATGTTGAATGAGATGCCTCACTTAGATCTGAGTGGAGACATCCATGGGTATTTTCATATGTTGATTGGTAGTTTGCAGGAGAAGTATGGCCTGAAGACAAATATTTGAGACCCATGGGCATAAGATGGTGTTTTAAGCTGTCCAAATGTGTAATAACATATATGGTAGAAGTATAGCTACAGAAGTCAGATCTGAATTCCAACTTCAGAGAGGTGAAAAGAAACCAATAAAAATAATATAAGAAGTGGCATTAAAGTAAAAAAAAATCAAAACAAGGTGGAAACTAATGAAGAAGATATTTTAAGATGGCAGGAGTGATCAGCTGTGATAAATGATTCTGATAAGTCCAGTAAGAAGTCTCCTGATGATTGACCACTGAATTTAGTAATATTATGGTAACAGGTAACCTTTAAAAGATTATATTGGTGAACACGAGGGGGTAAATTTAAGGTACATTTCAGGGGAAGAATATATTGGAGACAGTAATTTAACAAGTGTAACTAAATAGGGAGAGTTGCTCTCAATTATAATGATGGACCAGAGGAGATAAAGTAGGTAAATAAGAGAGAAAGGATTCAAGTGGAGGTAGAGAAAAAAGGTCAAAGATGATTGAATCAATAGACTGGTTGTCCTCATACCCTCAAGTAATTTTTGAAGTAAGAGGAAGAGAGGGATGACCTGGAAGGACAGATGATAGTGGTCAAAAGGAGAGATACTAGAAATCAATATTATGGAGATGGTACAGTTATGGATAATAACAAGACTTCATGTATGACAACAGAGTGTTGGCTAAGTTGGACAGAAAACATAATTATTGGATAAGAGTACATAAAGAGTAAATATTGAAACCACCAAAGATGGGAAAAAAATGTTTTGAGATCTGGAATAAAAAATGTTCAAGTAACAGGTTGTTGATTATATGCTTTGCATATAATTATATTACAGAAGTATGGTATAATTAATATTACAAATTATACATTTTTCTGGAGGTGAAAAATGAGAATTTACCATTTTAATATGTATCTTAAATGATTAATATGTAAGCCAACGGCATTCTAGTGTACATACTTCTGTAACAATTGCTGAATTCTTTTGAATCAATCAACAAAATTTGGGTGATGGATGTAGTTTCAAGACAAACCTATTTAATGTCGTACATACAGATACAGATAAACACACATGGAAGAATTGTGAAGTTCTTTGATTTTGTTGTTGTTGTTACATAGAATTTTTCATTTGTTATAGTTTCTCCAGAAAGTTAAAACCCGGCAAAATGTTTAGTGAAAATGGAAACAAGGGAAAGGAACGATTCTGTGCCAGAATTTCTGCCTAAGATGACCCTTTGGTTTGCATTTCCGAAATTTCCTCCTTTTATCTTTTACATTTTTGCTTTTACAGAATAGTTTTCCACTTAATATTTTTCATTTAAACTTAGAATCTTAAGTCCAAAATACATATTTTTTTTTGCCATTTACTTGGAAACATGAGAATTATGTGATGGCAGAAAAGTGAACCAAAACGGTAATACATGTAAAGTCCTTTTTAGAATGTAAATGCAAAAATCTTATTATTACAGAACCCACATTTTCATAATGTTTAAATTAATATATTTTTTGTAATTCATGAGAAGTAATATAAATAATATTAACTATGAAACAATGAAAAGTGTGCAAAGCACTGATCAGAATGCATTGGCATATGTTATCTTCTTTAATCTTAGTGACAATGAGATAATTGGGCCAGGCTATCTGAATTGGAATGCCCTTTATCACTTAGTATATCACATCAGGCAGTTACCTCTCTTCACTTTAGTTTTATCATCTGTAAAATGGAAATGCCAGTTGTTTTCCACCTCACTGACTTGTTATGAGGAAAGTTAAAAAATATAAAACATTAGATTGATAGTGATAACAATACTGTTACTTATTATTTTATTAGTATTAATTTTCACTACAAGTTTGCCAGTTTGGTATTTATTTTCTCCTTTGTAAATATTGTGCAGTGGAGGAAATACCTCTACCTGATATTAAAAGAATTTATACACACTGCCATGGAAATAAATGAGAGAGTCAAGATTCAAGTTTGAATTCTGCCTGACTCTATCTCTGCCCTTTTTACTCAACACCTCATTCACATTGCCCCATACTTGTAATATAATTTCACTCAGATTACAGCTCAGATCTGAAAAATAAAATTGTTGTGTTTAGGCGATTTTAAGAACATGAAGAAAATTCTAGAAACATTTTAAAAACAAGAATATCTTAAGATGTACAAATTTAGAAATTTCAGTGTGTGATATTTAAATTGGGAGCAGATGGTACATAATGTTAATAAGTTTTAAACACTGCATAGTGTTATTGAAGCTACTGGTGAAATGTGCCAGATTAATCTTTGATTTATATGATATAAGGAGGAGAAGAGGTCTTAAGAAGTAATGAGTAAAAAAATGAACTTGAACACTCTATACTTTTAAAACAGCTTTTGAGGTTATATCAAGTAAGAGGAATTTATGAAGTTGTATTTTAAAGGGGAGCCTAAATTTAGATTCTAAGAAGAACATTTTGGTATAATGCTTGAAGATCTCAATGTTTATCTAAATTGAAGAAGTATTCATATGTTTTAAAAATAGTTAAAAATAAATTAAAAACAAATATATAAATAAATTAAATAAGTATATATGAAAATATTCCTCTAGGAAAGTAGTCATTAACTCTATATAACAGAGGTATTATATTGCCAAATTCAACCTGACCTGTTATTGAATGATAAGAAAACTAGCGAGAAGAATGTGTTAGAATCAGAAATAGAGGACAATAATTTAAATATAACATATAGGTAGATTGTTCCTTTTTATTAACAACCCCCAACAAATTACAATGCCTAATTTAATAGTATATACTAATATACAATATAAATAAAGAGTAAAAGCAGCATCATGATAAATCATGAATATCTCTAATCTATTACTTAAAAAACAAAAGGTTCTAAATGAAATTTTTGATGTGCATTACCTCCTGTCATGGGCTTTTGAAAAGGACAGCAATTTTTTCACCCAGATACCTACTGGTTTTTAACAAGTTGTAATTCTTTCAATTATGATAAAAATAAAAGTATTTTGATATTATTTAAATTATTTATATAGTAAAATATGTGCTCATGATAAACATGCTGTTTCTACTCTCATTATTTGTAATTTAATGTTAAAAAAGACAATAGTGTCTTGTTGGAAAGCCAATCCTTCAACTTAAGCTAGAAAGTCTCATCCCTGGATTTCTTCTGGTTCTTCCTCTAATAAGAGAATGGGATACATAAAGAGCCTAAATTAGGGTTTTGTTCCTACCAAGGTGGGGGATTAGATAGTGTTGAAGTTCTCCCCATTAAAGTACAGTTAAAATTTTAACCATATAAAATGTCTTGTTACTGGGAATTTACACAGTAAGGTGAACCTCTTAGGGGATGGACAAACAATTAAAAGCAACAAACATTATCTTGAGTATAAATGATGATATTATTTACATAATAGGGGAACGTAACTCTTGTGCCAGTGATAAGGTAGGGGAGCTGACCTGAAACTAATTTTTAAATTTGATAACCTTCCTGAGTAAAATATAATATTTATAATAGATAATTTTGCTTTATGAATATAATGCATTTGCAAGACAGATTTTATAAATTTCTTGGATTTGTCTCTGAGCTCTGTATTCTCTTCGATCAGTCTGTTTATTCTTTGATATGACATTTTGAAGATTTTTATGATTTGCATCTCCATATCCACAAATAGTTCTCACAAATACACTCAGGTGAGATTCTAATACTCAGCAATAATGTGTCCACTCTCCAAAGTTAATATTGACTCACCTGTGCAAATCCCTTTGTGTGATTCAGGAAAGTGTAATTAACTCATTAATTTATTATGCAGGTAACCATCTAAATGCCAAAACCTTTTTAATTCAACTCATTCCATCTGACCTTTAAATCAGAAGAGACATATGGCTCTAAATGTATGTTAAACACCAAAAAATGAGAACTCCGTAAAATGAGAAGCATTTTATTTCAGAAACATTTTCACTCCTTTGAAAACACGTGTCACTGTCTGTTTATTATGAACAAAAGACAAGGTTAAAATTTTAATTATTCTGATCAATCAGAATTTTATTTAAGCATTGAAGGTGATTTATAAATTAGTTCAGACATAACTATTCACACTCAAACATTTTCAGAATTAGGAAAAGACATGTAAATATCTACTGATAAATGTCACAGTACTAATCACAGCTCTTCCCTCCCTGGTCTCACCTCTACCAGCTGCCAAGTCCATGCTGTGTTAGCTTAGCATCTACAGTTTCACAGGCAGTTCTGAGTATGCCTGGCATTAAGTTAGAACGGGGATATATCTGGCTTACAGCGAGGCATCTGGATGTTCACTAGTGTTTTTCTAATTTGGGAGATGCTAAAATACTATTATGACCTTTGTTAAAACAATAAGTCTGCCTTTATTCAGGGAAATTATTGTGATGCCTCAGGGGGGGTTGCAGTAGGGGAGAAGATTGGGCTCAACTTAGATTTCCTTCCTCAAGAGGGAAAACTAGAAATGTATATCCATGGAGCAGGAGACTGAAGGTGGGAGTGGGGGATTACTAGATGGTCGACAGATGGAAAATCACTGAGAGGAAACATCAGGGGTAAGGAGAAATCCTGTCTAAACTGACCTAACATGATTCTTTAGGAGGGCAGGCCAGAGTGATCAGACATCACCTGTGTTGACTGAAAAAACCAAAAAACAAAACGGACGACCTAAAGTTTGAGAGTTATATTTTTTGGTTTTTAGGGGTTTTTTTGTGGTACGCGGGCCTCTCACTGTTATGGCCTCTCCCATTGCGGAGCACATGCTCCGGGCGCGCAGGCTCAGCGGCCATGGCTCACAGGCCCAGCCGCTCCACGGCATGTGGGATCTTCCTGGACCGGGGCACGAACCCGTGTACCCTGCATCGGCAGGTGGACTCTCAACCACTGCACCACCAGGGAAGCCTGAGAGTTATGTTTTATTTGGTGGATAAAACTGAGGACTTAAGCCCGGAAGACAGCCTCTCAGATAGCTCTGAGGGATAGCTCCAAAGAGGTAAGGGAGGAGCCGGGATATATAGGGGCTTCTGGGACAAAAACCAGGTAGTTGGAACATCAAAAGATTGTTAAAGAAAACCAGACGTCTCAAGTTAATGAATTTAGCACTTTTCTATGTATGGGAAAATGCAAGAGTCTGGGCTCATGGAAATCTTTGCTTTGATATGCACCTTAGCTGTCTAGGGCCAGTATCCCATTCTTTCCCATCCTGAGTCCCCTCAGGGTGCACAGTTGTGGGTGGCTACAGTGCTTGAGGGGTTGGCAGTGGGCAGCCTGTTTGTCTCCATCCTGAGTTCCCTCAGGGCGCACCATCAGGGTGGCTGTAGTGGCTGATGGCCTGATGGCCATAGCATCCTTTGTTTGCTGATATGGCAGGCAACATTTTTTTCATCCACAGTGTCTCCCCTTGGTCATAACTTCGACGAATGTTTGGGAAGCATTTCATGACCAATTTTATCCCATTGCACTAGGAAGTCTCATTCCTAGATCAGGCAAGGATTCTGTTGATATGTCACTCATGGTTCTAATTTTTGGATCTGTCCCTGTTAATTTAAAATTCTGTGGATCACCTGTCTTACTAGTCTTTTATGATCAGGAAATGTTTTCTCTTGTTGCTTTTTCCCACATCTAGAGTTGCACTATTACAATTATTCTATGTAGAGTTGAGTATATATGATAAACTGTCTCAAGACTTTTAGCCATCATTAATTTTGTTGGAGACTTGGTTACACATTGGGTAATGCAAGAGAAAATCTTATAAACTAGACAGGGTAAGTAATATATGTAATAACATTAATAAGGTCATAGTACAGGAGAGAGAGACACAAAACATAAAAAATTTGGAGACAAAACAAATCAATGATTAGTATAACTAGTTGTAATCTGGTTGCAATAAACAATCAAATCTACAGGGGAGCCAGCTGCAAAAGCCAAATTCTGGAACGATCAGGTAGAAAGAGATAAATGTTTCACCTTTGTTTACAGTAAAGATACTTTATCAACGTGTAGGTCAGGGTGTAAGAGGAAAGCTTTTTCTGGAAAACAAAGATTAAATGCCAGTATATTTCAGAAAAGTCATAAAATTATAAATCATATTTATTAGTTCATTCAGTCCCATGTATTAATCCCTGCTGATCTGCATGAAGTTACCAGGTTTTCCATTGGAGTTTTGTAATTTCTTACCCAGTTCAGTGGTATGATATAGAAGTTATAGAAGTTATCAGAAAATTATATTTGTCAAGAAGTGCTTTTGTGAATTTTCTTGAAGATTTTCATTTTATAAAAGCATCAGAGTAAAACAGTGATTGTCTGTAAACCCAAACATCTTTAGTTTCCCTCTTGTACTCTTGCTACTCTTGTAACAAGACAAAAGGAGGTAAATTTAGACCAATTTAGCAATTAATGTTCCAGCATTTTATCTTACTTGAAATGACCTGGATATTCAATTAGTTCCCATCATTTAACTTAGCAAAAAACAAGTTACCAAAAATCTGGAGAAACTATTTTAGGTAGACATACCCAAGACATAATTATTTCCAAAGAGTTCACCTGAAAACTCTTATCTCATTTACCTTTATTTTGCAACTTATGAAAATATTATAATACCAAGTTAATTTTGTTGTTGTTGAAAAACTCTAACTGAAATAACATGAATCGACCTTTAGTAAACCTAGGTTCAAAAAAAGTAAGGCGGGCTTCCCTGGTGGCACAGTGGTTGAGAGTCCGCCTGCCGATGCAGTGGACACGAGTTCGTGCCCCAGTCCGGGAAGATCCCACATGCCGCAGAGCGGCTGGGCCCGTGAGCCATGGCTGCTGGGCCTGCGCGTCCGGAGCCTGTGCTCCTCAACGGGAGAGGCCACAACAGTGAGAGGCCCGCCTACCGCAAAAAAAAAAAAAAAAAAAAAAAAAAAAGTAAGGCATGTATAAATTGATTAAATCGGTAAGTTTAAGCTAGCTTTAAAACAGGATGTTAATTTAATATTTTTCCTAGATCACGTGAAACATGAAATGCTTTCTGGCCAGAGTCTTTTATATTTAGAAATATTTAGTTTGTAAGCTCTTACTTTTAAGTCAAGTAAATCTCTTTTACAAATTTAATTTTGATAATATTTTCCAGAGGAAGAGACATCTCATATAATGGGCACACAGACATAAAAACCTGAAAAAAACTAGAGATCTCATAGCTTCAATTAAAAAAACTTAGTTATGAATCAGCTATTATAATATAATCTTACTAGTTACTTATAAAAATAGGAATAAGTTAAATCTATTTGCACAGATGACTGTTTTCATTTATTTTTTTAACATCTTTATTGGAGTATAACTACTTTACAATGTTGTGTTAGTTTCTGCTGTATAACAAAGTGAATCAGCTATACATATACATATATCCCCATATCCCTTCCCTCTTGTGTCTCCCTCCCACCCTCCCTATCCCACCCCTCTACATGGTCACAAAGCACTGAGATGATCTCCCTGTGCTATGCAGCTGCTTCCCACTAGCTATCTATTTTACATTTGGTAGTCTATATATGTCAGTGCTACTCCCACACTTCGTCCCAGCTTACCCTTCCCCCTCCCTGTGTCCTCAAGTCCATTCCCTATGTCTGTGTCTTTATTCCTGTCCTGCCCCTAGGTTCATGAGAACCTTTTTTTTTTTTAGATTCCATATATATGTGTTAGCATACAGTATTTGTCTTTCTGACTTCACTCTGTATGACTGACTCTAGGTCCATCACCTCACTATAAATAAGTCAATTCAGTTTCTTTTTATGGCTGAGTAATATTCCATTCTATATATGTGCCAAATCTTCTTTATCTATTCATCTGTCAAAGGATGCTTCAGTTGCTTCTATGTCCTGGCTATTGTAAATAGTGCTGCAATGAACATTGGGGTGCATGCATCTTTTTGAATTATGGTCTTCTCAGGGTATATGCCCACTAGTGGGATTGCTGGGTCATATGGTAGTGCTATTTTTAGTTCTTTAAGGAACCTCCATACTGTTCTCCATAGTGGCTGTATCAATTTACATTCCCACCAACAGTGTAAGAGGGTTCCCTTTTCTTCACACCCTCTCCAGCATTTACTGTTTGTAGATTTTTTGATGATGGCCATTCTGACTGGTGTGAGGTGATATCTCACTGTAGTTTTGATTTGCATTTCTCTAATGATTAGTGATGTTGAGCATCCTTTCATGTGTTTGCTGGCAATCTGTATATCTTCTTTGGAGAAATGTCTATTTAGGTCTTCTGCCCATTTTTGGATTGGGATGTTTGTTTTCTTGATATTGAGTTGCATGAGCTGCTTGTATATTTTGGAGGTTAATCCTTTGTCAGTTGCTTCATTTGCGGATATTTTCTCCCATCCTGAGGGTTGACTTTTCCATCCTGTTTATGGTTTCTTTGCTGTGCAAAAGCTTTTAAGTTTCATTAGGTCCCATTTGTTTATTTTGTTTTTATTTCCATTTCTCTAGGAGGTGGGTCAAAAAGATCTTGCTGTGTTGTATGTCACAGAGTGCTCTATGTTTTCCTCTAAGAATTTTATAGTGTTTGGTCTTACATTTAGTTCTTCAATTCATTTTGAGTTTATTTTTGTGTATTGTGTAAGGGAGTGTTGTAATTTCATTCTTTTACATGTAGCTGTCCAGTTCTCCCAGCACTGCTTATTGAAAAGGCTGTCTTTTCTCCATTGTATATTCTTGCCTCCTTTATCAAAGATAAGATGACCATATGTGTGTGGGTTTATCCCTGTGCTTTCTATCCTGTTCCATTGATCTGTATCTCTGTTTTTGTGCCAGCACCATACTGTCTTGATTACTGTAGCTTTGTAATATAATTAGCTTTGTAGTATAGTCTGAAGTCAGGGAACCTGATTCCTCCAGCTCTGTTTTTCTTTCTCAAGATTGCTTTGACTATTCAGGTTCTTTTGTGTTTCCATACAAACTGTGAATTTTTTTGTTCTAGTTGTGTGAAAAATGCCATTGGTCGTTTGATAGGGATTTCAGTGAATGTGTAGATTGCTTCTGGTAGTATAGTCACTTTCACAATGTTGATTCTTCCAATCCAAGAACATTGTATATCTCTCCATCTGTTTGCATCATCTTTAATTTCTTTCATCAGTGTCTTATAGCTTTCTGCATAGAGGTCTTTTGTCTCCTTAGGTAGTTTTATTCCTAGATATTTTATTCTTTTTGTTGCAATGGTAAATGGGAGTATTTCCTTAATTTCGCTTTCAGATTTTTCATCATTAGTGTATAGGAATGCAAGAGATTTCTGTGCATTAATTTTGTATTACCACTTTCTTAATTATTTTGGGTTTGTTTTTGTAAGTCTTTTCTTTCTCTTGTGTTTCCTACTGAGAGAAGTTCCTTTGGCATTTTTTGTAAAGCTGGTTTGGTGGTGCTGAATCCTCTTAACTTTTGCTTGTCTATAAAGGTTTTAATTTCTCTGTCGAATCTCAGTGAGGTCCTTGCTGGGCAGAGTAATCTTGGTTGTAGGTTTTTCCCTTTCATCACTTTAAATATGTCCTGCCACTCCCTTCTGGCTTGCAGAGTTTCTGCTGAAAGATCAGCTGTTAACCTTATGGGGATTCCCTTGTATATTATTTGTTGCTTTTCCCTTGCTGCTTTTAATATTTTTTCTTTGTTAATTTTTGATAGTTTGATTATAATGTGTCTTGGTGTGTTTCTCCTTGGATTTATCCTGTATGGGCCTCTCTGCACTTCCTGGACTTGATTATTTCCTTTCCCATGTAACAGAAGTTTTCAACTATAATCTCTTCAAATATTTTCTCAGACGCTTTCTTTTTCTCTTCTTCTCCTGGGACCCCTATAATATGAATGTTGGTGCTTTGAATGTTGTTCCAAAGGTCTCTGGAACTGTCCTCCATTCTTTTCATTCTTTTTTCTTTATTCTGTTCTGTGGTAGTTATTTCCACTATTTTATCTTCCTGGTCACTTATCCGTCTTCTCCCTCAGTTATTCTGCTATTGATTCCTTCTAGAGAATATTAATTTCGTTTATTGTGGTGTTCATCATTGTTTGTTTACTCTTTAGTTCTTCTAGGTCCTTGTTAAACATTTCTTGTATTTTCTCCATTCTATTTCCAAGATCTTGGATCATCTTTACTATCATTACTCTGAATTCCTTTTCAGGTAGACTGCCTATTTCCTCTTCATTTGTTCGGTCTGGTGGGTTTTTACCTTGCTCTTTCATCTGCTGTGTATTTCTCTGTCTTCTCATTTTGGTTAACTTACTGTGTTTGGGGTTTCCTTTTCACAGGCTGCAGGTTCATACTTCTTGTCGTTTTTGGTGTCTGCTCCCAGTGGCTAAGGTTGGTTTAGTGGGTTGTTTAGCCTTCCTGGTGGAGGGGACTGGTGCCTGTGTTCTGATGGATGAGGCTGGATCTTGTCTTTCTGGTGGGCAGGACCACGTTTGGTGGTGTGTTTTGGGGTGTCTGTGACCTTATTATGATTTTAGGCAGCCTCTCTGCTAATGGGTGGGGTTGTGTTCCTGTCTTGCTAGTTGTTTGGCATGGGTTGTCCAGCACTGGAGCTTGCTGGGTCTTAGCATTGAGATGGAGATCTCTGGGAGAGCTCTTACCGATTGATATTACGTGGGGCCAGGAGGTCTCTGGTGGTCCCATGTCCTGAACTCGGCTCTGCCACCTTGGAGTCACAGGCCTGACACCAGGCCAGAGCATCAAGACCCTGTCAGCCAAACAGCTTGAAGAAAAAAGGGAAAAAAAAGAAAAATAAATTTACTAAATAAATAATAACTTTAAAAAATTAAAATATTTAAAAAAAGAGAGCAACCAAACCAATAAACAAATCCCCCAGTGGTTACAAGCACTAAAAATAAACTAAGATAAACATAAATATCAGAATCAAATCAGTCACAGACAGCAAACCCCAAGTCTGCAGTTGCTTCCAAAGTTCACTGCCTCAATTTTGGGACGATTTGTTGTCTATTCGGGTATTCCAGAGATGCAGGGTACATCAAGTTGATTGTGGGGATTTAATCCACTGCTCCTGAGGCTGCTGGGAGAGATTTCCCTTTCTCTTCTTTGTTCTCACAGCTCTCGGGGTTCTGCTTTGGTTTTGGCCCCATGTTGGCTTGTAGGTTGCCTGAGGGTGTTTGTTCCCTGTCCAGACAAGATGGGGTTAAAGCAGTGGCTGATTAGGGGTAACCTTGCTCACTCAGGCTGTGGGGAGGGAGGGGTATGGTAGTCATAATTGGAATACAGGGTGAGCCTGCAACGGCAGAGGCCGGTGTGACGTTGCACCAGCCTGAGGTGCGCCATGCATTCTCCTGGGGAAGTTGTCCCTGGATCATGGGACCCTGGCAGTGGCGGGCTGCACAGGCTCCCAGGGAGGTGTGGATAGTGACCTGTGCTTGCACACAGGATTCTTGGTGGCTGCAGCAGAAGCCTTAGCGTTTCATGCCTGTCTCTGTGGTCTACAATGATAGCGGCTCGCGCCCGTCTCTGGAGCTCCTTTAGGTGGTGCTCTGTCTTCTGTGGGCACACAGGGAAGGAATCCCCTCTCCTCGTGCACCCTGAAACAATGGTCTCTTGCCTTTTCGGCAGGTCCAGAGTTTTACCCTGACTCCCTCCCAGCTAGCTGTGGCACACTAACCCCCCTTTAGGCTGTGTTCACGCAGCCAACCGCAGTCTTCTCCTTGGGATCTGACCTCTGAAGCCCAAGCCTCACCTCCCAGCCCCACCCACCCCAGCAGATGAGCATCTCAGGCTGGTGAGTGCTAGTCAGCACCAATCCTCTGTGGGGGAATCTCTCTGCTTTGCCCTCTGCACCTCTGTTGCTGCACTCCTCTCTGTGCCTCTGAAGCTTCCCACCTCTGCCACCCACAGTCTCTGCCTGCAAAGGGGCTTCCTAGTGTGTGGAAGCCTTTCCTCCTTCACAGCTCCCTCCCAGAGGTGCAGGTCCCATCCCTATCCTTTTGTCTCTGTTTATTCTTTTTTTCTTTTGCCCTACCCAGGTATGTGTTGATTTTCTTGCCTTTTGGGAGGTCTGAGGTCTTCTGCCAGCGTTCAGTAGGTGTTCTGTAGAAGTGGTTCCACATGTAGATGTATTTTTGATGTATTTGTGGGGAGGAAGGTGATCTCCATGTCTTACTCCTCTGCCATCTTGAAGGTCCCCCTAAGGCTTCATTATTTGTGGAAAAGACTTTTAAGACTTGTATTTGTTCTTGATAAATCCTTAAGGAAGCTATGAATTAGAATTTGGCTGAGGGAGCCTTTCCAGTGGTTTGAATTTAAAAAGGCCACTTTTAAATTCTTTTAAACTTTTCAGGTTCTACCTGATTGAGCTGATTAGGCTCAGTCTCAGTTCCCTGTGAGCTGAATTGACATTTCTGATTTGAAGAGATTTGCAAGACAAAGACAGTAGCTTTCAATTCCCCAAAGAACTGGTCTGTCACCTAAATGACATTAAGAATTGATTTGCCCAACTATATTTTCTTTAATTTGATTTTCTGAATGAGTGAGAAGATTTCTAGCTAAACTGAAATTTATGAGTTCTGTGTTCCAGAATTGCAGGGCTTAATTTATCATGCCTTCAAAAGCTTCCATAAGCAGTCAACAAAGCCCCTCTGAATGCACAGATTAGACCCAGAGCAAAAGCTCTGTTACTATTTTTATTAGCCCCTGAATATTAGTTCCCAGTTTTACTTTATATTGTACAGGCTCAGGTAACCATATTGGTTTCCTTTAGAATGTTTATTTAATGTTTCCTGAGGGGTAGATTCCTATGCTCTGTCTTATAATACCAAGCAGGGGAGGTGTTCCCCAGTGAAACATGTCTATCCCACAATATAGTTAAGCTCTTTGTAACCATCTTATATAAAGCTCATTTAAATATACCAATTTTTATAAACTCTCATCTCAGTTATATGTCTTTTTGTTTCCATTATGTTGACTAGAAAGAAAAAAATCACAGTGTGAAAGTTGTGAGTTAAGTTTTATTTCAGGCAGAATGAGGACTATAGCCCAGGAGAGAGCAATCTCAGATGGCTCTGAGGAACTGCTCCTGGGCTATAGTCCTGATTTTGTTCCAAATAAAACTTATCTCACTGGCTTCCCTGGTGGCGCAGTGGTTGAGAGTCCGCCTGCTGATGCAGCGGACACTGGTTCATGGCCTGGTCTGGGAAGATCCCACATGCCGCGGAGCGGCTGAGCCCACGAGCCATGGCTGCTGAGCCTGCGCGTCCGGAGCCTGTGCTCCACGACGGGAGAGGCCACGACAGTGAGAGGCCCACGTATCGCAAAAAAAACCACAAAAAACCTTATCTCACAACTCTCACATTGTGCATTTTTTTTTCAGTCGGCACTTTTGGCAACCAACAAAAGCGACCCAGAGCTGACTTCTCTCCTTCGCCTTAACTCTACAAGAACTGGAGCCTTGGTACCAGCAGAGGCCTGTTGAGCCCATCTAATTCCTCAGAGAGTTCAGACAGATTTGGGTGAGTCTCTTCTGGTTCTTGGATCTCCCAAATTGGTTGATGATCCTGAGTTTTATTTGGAGGTCTATATCAAGTACTTGGCCCCCCCAGTGCAGAGATACTGGGGTTTGTTCAGTTGAAAGAGACTAAGTGGTCTGGGCTGAGTGGTTAGGTAAGAGACTGGTCTGACACTTTTCCTTAATTTGGCTTCCCTTATAGAACTTGTTGGGATAAAAGTGAAGTTATTACAGGAGAACTTTGCTACAAAGTAAAGGGACAAGACTTCTCCTGGTCAGTTACAGCTTTCTCAGCCAACTGAGAAGGTTACAGGAGTGGTGGAGGTGGAGTCCTCATACTGTGCAGTGGTCCTATAGGGCAACCCACTCATTAATTAGAAGACTTGCTCATCTGGGGTCATGTATAAGAATTGGTCATTCAGTGATCCAAACACCCACAGTGGTCTTAGACCACCAAAGGGAACACTAAGCCATGTAAGAAAGCTGAAATGACTCTAGGGGGATGTCTAGAGGAGTTAAGCTCACAACAGCACACTGGCCCAACACATAATTTCATCAGTAAATTTTATCCCTGACTAATTCAACTTTAAAATGGAAAATAGAGCCTTCCAATCAGAAATGAGGGGCCCCAGAAAACCAGCCTCCAACTAACACTGCAGCCAGGTTCATGTACATACAAAACTTAGAAGTACTTACCTATTTGGGAATTAAAGGAAAATTTTGCCCTATGGCCAAAATGGGCTCTTTAATTACATATGCAGTTAAGGAAAGCTGGTTTGAAAAAAAACAACATATTTTTAGAATCCTGACCCTGAGGGAACAAGTCCTTCTAGGAGAACTTGCTTTTCTCTCCCTGTGCCTGGAGACCAGGGTTCTCAGGAACACTTTATCTAGACCATCTCTAATTCCTGAGACTGAGAAAAAAAGTGGAAAGACAACTTTTAAAATTCAACTTATTCCAACTCTTATTTATAAACTAGTGAGTTTTATATTTATAGGAAGGCAGCATGTGTGTTTTCAGTAAAAGAAGGTATGATGAATGGAATTGCATTTTCTTAAAAGAAAATAATTTTGGCTTAGAGCTCGTTGTTTATGGATGGGAAAAAATAAGAGACAAACTTATACAGATACAGAAAGGGATGCAAGGTTTGTGGAAAAGGAACTTGAGAAAAGAGTTTGTGGATATCAATGTTTAGAATAAGTTTAATTGAGTAAATGACTTTATATACATATATACACACATATACATATATAAACATATATTTATACATTTACATATATATTCTTTTTCAGATTCTTTCCCATTATCAGTTATTAGAAGATACTGAATATATATATAGTTTCCTTTGCTATACAGTAGGTCCTTGCTGTTTATCTATTTTCTATATAGTAGGGTGTATCTGTTAATCCAAAATTCCTAATGTGTACCTCACACCCACTTTCCCCTTTAGTAACCATATTTGTTTTCTACGTCTTTGCATCTGTTTTGTAAATGAGTTCATTTGTATCATTTTTTTAGATTCCACATGTAAGTGATACATATGATATTTCTCTTTTACTGTCTGACTTACTTCACTTTGCTATAATAATCACTAGGTACAACCATGTTGCTGCAAATGGCATTATTTCATTCCTTATTATGGCTGAGTTATATACACACACACACACACATATGCACATACATACATACACACCACAGCTTCTTTATTCATTCATCTGTTAATAGACTCTTAGGTTGCCTCCATGTTTGGCTATTGTAAATAGTGCTGCTATGAACATTGAGGTGCATGTATCTTTTCAAATTAGTTTTTGTCTTTTCTGGATATATACCCAGAAGTGGGATTACTAGATCATATGGGAACACTATTTTTAGAGGTTTTTAAAGGAGGGTCCCCTTTTCTCCACACCCTTTCCAGCATTTATTATTTTTAGACTTTTTGATGACGGCCATACTGACCAGTGTGAGATAATACTTAACTGTAGTTTTGATTGGCATTTCTCAACTAATTAGCAATATGGAGCACCTTTTCATGTGTATGTTGCCATCTGCATATCCTTTTTGGAGAAATGTCTATTTCTTCTGCCCATTGTTTTTGCTTGTTTTTAAATGACCTGTATGAGGTATTTGTGTATTTTGGAAATTAAGCCATTGTTGGTTGCATCATTTGCAAATATTTTCTCTGTGTCAGTAGGTTTTCTTTATGTTTTGTTCATGGTTTCCTTTGCAGTACAAAATCTTTTAAGTTTGACTAGGTCCCAGTTGTTTATTTTTATTTCCATTACTCTAGGAGATGGATCCAAAAAGATATTGCTGTGATTTATGTCAGAGTATTCTGCTTATGTTTTCCTCAAGGAGTTTTATAGTATCTGGTCTTATATTTACTTTTTTAATCCATTTTGAGTTTACTTTTATGTATGGTGTTAGGAGAATGATCTAATTTCTTTCCATCCTGTTTTCCCAGCACCACGTATTGAAGACACTGTCTTTTCTCCATTGTATATTCTTCCCTCCTTTGTTGTAGATTAATGATCTATAAGTATGTGGGTTTATTCTGGGTTTTCTATCCTGGCCATTAACCTATGTGTCTGTTTTTGTGCCAGTACTATATTGTTTTGCTTCCTGTGGCTTTGTAGTATAGTCTGAAGTCAGGGAGCCTGAGTCTTCCAGCTCTGTTTTTCTTTCTCAAGATCAATTTGGCTATCCGGGGTATTTTGTGTTTCCATACAAATTTAAAAATTTTTGATCCAGTTCTGTGAAAAATGCCATTGGTTAATTTGATAGGAATTGCATTGAATCTGTAGATTGCCTTGGGTAGTATGGTCATGTTAACAATATGGATTCTTCTAATTCCAAAACACCATATTATCTTTCCATACATTTGTGTCATCTTCAATTTCTTTAAGTGTTTTATAGTGTTGGTAGTACAGGTTTTTTGCCTCCTTAGGTAGGTTTATTCCTAGGTATTTTATTCTTTTTCATACAGTGGTAAATGGGATTTTCCCCTAAATTTCTCTTTCTGATAGTTCATTGTTAGTGTATAGAAATGCAACAGATTTCTGTACATCAATATTTTATCCTGCAAGTTTACTGAATTCATTGATGAGCTCTAGTAGTTTTCTGGTGGCATCTTTAGGATTTTCTATGTATAGTATCATGTCATCTGCAAACAGTGACAGTTTTACTTCTTTTCCAATTGGATTCCTTTCATTTCCTTTTCTTCACTGATTGCTGTGGCTTGGACTTCCAAAACTATGTTGAATCAAAGTGGCAAGAGTGGACATCCTTGTCTTGTTCCTGGTCTTAGAGAAAATGCTTTCAACTTTTCACTGCTGAGTATGATGTTAGCAGTGTTTTTGTCATATATCACCTTTAATATGTTGAGGTGTGTTCCCTCTATGCCCACTTTCTGGTGAGTTTTTATCATCATAAATGGGTGTTGAATTTTGTCAAAAGATATTTCTGCATCTATTAGAAATGCAGAAATGATCATATGGTTTTTATTCTTCAATTTTTCAATGTGGTGTGCCACGCTGATTGATTTGTGGGTATTGAAAAATCCTTGCATCCCCGGGATAAATCACACTTGACCACAGTGTGTGACCCTTTTAAAGTATTGTTGGATTCAGTTTGCTAGTATTTTGTTGAGTTTTGCATCAATGTTCATCAGTGATATTAGTCTGTAATTTTCATTTTTTGAGGATCTCTGTCTGGTTTTGGTCTCAGGATGATGGTGACCTCATAGAATGAGTTTGGCAGTGTTCCTTCCTTTACAATTGTTTTGGAATAGTTTCAGAAAGATAGGTGTTAACTCTTCTCTAAATGTTTGATAGAATTTGCCTGTGAAGCCATCTGGTCCTGGACTTTTGTTTGTTGCAAATTTTTAAATAACAGTTTCAATTTCAGTACTTGTGATTGGTCTGTTCATATTTTCTATTTCTTCCTGGTTCTGTCTTGGGAGATTGTACCTTTCTCAGAATTTGTCCATTTCTTCTAGGTTGTCCATTTTATTGGCATATATTTGCTCATAGTAGTCTCTTATAATCCTTTGTATATCTGTGGTGTCCATTGTAACTTCTTTTTCATTTCTAATTTTATTCATTTGAGCCCTCTCTCTTTTTCTTCTTGATGAAGTCTGGCTAAAGGTTTTATGAATTTTATTTTTTCAAAGATCCAGCTTTTAGTTTCATTGATCTTTTCTATTGCTTTTGTTTTTCATCTATATTTCATTTGTTTCTGCTCTGAACTTTGGTTTCTTTCCTTCAAATAACTTTGGACTTTGTTTATTCTTCTTAGTTGCTTTAGGCATAAGCTTAGGTTGTTTATTTGAGATTTTGCTTGATTCCTGAGTTAAGTTTTACTTGCTGTAATCTTCCCTCTTAGACCTGCTTTTGCTGCATCCCATATGTTTTGAATCATCATGTTCTCATATTCATTTGTCTCTCGGTATTTTTGATTTCCTCTTTGATTTTCCTCAGAGAGGAAATCCATTGGTTGTTTAGTAGCACATTTTCTCATCTCCATGTGTTTGTGCTTTTTGCAGTTTTGGGTTTTTTGTAGTTGATTTCTAGTTTCATAGCATTGTGGTTGTAAAAGATGCTTGATATTATTTCAATTTTCTTAAATCTACTGAGGCTTGTGTTGTGGCCAATCATTTGATCTATCCTGGAGAATGTTCCATGTGCACTTGAAAACAATGTATCTACTACTTTCAGTTGGAATGCTCTATAAATATCAATTAAGTCCATTTGGTCTACTATGTTATTAAAGACCTGTGTTTCCTTACTGATTTTCTGTCTGGATGATCTGACCATTGGTGTAAGTGGGGCGTTAAAGTCCCCTACTATTACTGTGTTACTGTTGATTTCTCTTTTTACTGCTGTTAATATTTGCCTTATATATTGAGGTGCTCCTATGTTGGGTGCATATATATTTACACTTGTTAAATCTTCTTCTTGGATTGACCCTTTGATCATTAGGTAGTATCCTTCTTTGTCTCTTCTAACAGTTTTTAAAGTTTATTTTGTCTGATATGTGTATTGCTACTCCAGCTTTCTCTTAATTTCTTATTGCATAGAATACCTTTTTCCTCTCCCTTAAATCTGTATGTTTGCCTAGATCTGAAGTGAGTCTCTTGTAGGCAGCATATATATATGGCTCTTGTTTTTGTATCCATTCAGTTAGCTTGTGTTTTTTGGTTGAAGCATTTAGTCCCTTAACATTTAAGGTAATTAGCTCTATGTATATCCTTATTACTATTTTGTTAATTGTTTTGGATTTGTTTTTATAGGTTTTTTCCGGTTTCTTCTTTTGTTCACTCTCTTGTGATTTGATGATTATCTATAGTGTTATGTTTGGATTCCTTTTTCTTTTTTTTAATTTTTTTTTTTTTTTTTTTTTGCGGTACGCGGGCCTCTCACTGCCGTGGCCCCTCCCGTTGCGGAGCACAGGCTCTAGACGCGCAGGCCCAGTGGCCATGGCTCACGGGCCTACTTGCTCCGCGGCATGTGGGATCTTCCCGGACCGGGGCACGAACCCGTGTCCCCTGCATCGGCAGGCGGACTCCCAACCACTGCGCCACCAGGGAAGCCCTCCTTTTTCTTTTTTATTTGTGTATCAGAGATTTTTGGTGTGCAGTTTCCATGAGGTTTTTGTATGCGTGTGTGTGTGTATGATTGTTCTAAGCTGCTGATCTCTTAATTCTAAATGCATTTGGAATACTGTGAATTTGTACTCTCCTCCTGTCACAATTACTATTTTTGATATCATATTTTACATCTAAATTTTTGTTTCCCTTAACTGCTTATGGTGGTTACAGTTGTTTTTACTAATTTTGTCTTTTAACCTCCCTACTAGCTTTGTATGTGGATGATTCCCTACCTTTACTGTACGTTTGCTGTTTCAGGTGAGTTTTTCATTCCATAATTTTCTTGTTTCTAGTTGTGGCCTTTTCTTTTTCACCTAGAGAAGTTCCTTTAACATTTATTGTAAAGCTTGTTTAGTGGTGATGAACTCTTTTAGCTTTCACTTGTCTATAAAGCATTTGCTCTCTCCATCAAATCTAGAGACTTGCTAGGTAGAGTATTCTTGGTTGTAGGTTTTTCCCTTTCAACACTTTAAACATATCATGTCACTCCCTTCTGGCCTGCAGAATTTCTGCTCTAAAATCAGCTGATCTCATTATGGGAATGCTCTTGTATGTTATTTGTTGTTTTTCCCTTACTGCTTTTAGTATTCTCTCTTTATTTTTTCTTATTTGGTTTACAATGTGTCTTGGTGTCTTCCTATTTGGTTTAATCCTGTATTGGACTCTATGCACTTCCTGGACTTGGGTGACTGTTTCCTCTCTCAGGTTAGGGGAGTTTTCAGTGGTTATCTCTTCAGGTATTTTTTCAGGCTCTTTCTCTTTCCCTTTTCCTTCTGGAACCCCTACAATGTGAATATTAGTGTGCTTGACCTTTTACCAGAGGTCTCTTAAACTGTCCTGTTTTTTTTTTCTGTTCATCAGCCATGATTTCCACTACTCTGTCTTCCAGCTCACTGATCCATTATTCTGAATCATTTAGTCTACTATTGATTTCCTTTAGTGTATTTTTCATTTCAGTTATTGTATTCTTCATCCATGTTTGGTTGTTCTTTATATTTTCTAACTCTTTGTTAAAAACTTCTAACTTTTCATTCTGTGCATCCATTCTCCTCCTGAGTTCTTTGATCATCTTCACAGTCATTACTCTGAACTCTTTCTTGGGTAGATTACCTATCTATCTCCACTTCACTTAGTTCTTCTGGGGTTTTATCTTGTGCCTTTGTCTGGAATATATTCCTCTGCTGCCTCATTTTATCTAATTTGCTTTTAGTATTTTTATGTATGTTACGTTAGTTACATTTCTTGACCTTAGAGAAGTGGCCCACTCTAGGAAGTATCTTATGAGTCCCTGCCCTGCACTACCCTTTTGTTACCCATGCTAAATGCACTAGTGGTTTCTCCTAAGAGGGCCATGTGGGTCTTTCTGTGGTGGTAGGATGACTATGTGGGCAGTCTGCTAGGCTTGTTTGGCCTCTAGTCTGGTTGGTTGCCATTTCCTATCCTCTGTGGATGATGCTGTTTAATGGGGCCTGGTTATGATGTGGCTGTTTGCAAAATCCTAGGGGGCCTCAGGGCTAGTGCAGTCAGGGTTCCAAAATACTGGGGCTGTTGCCCACCAACTAGCAGGTGAAGCCAGATCCTGGGGTTAGTGCCAGACTACTGGAAGCCAGAGCTGGTTCCTGGAATCTGGCTACAGAGCCCAGGGATCCCAGAACTCATTTCACATTGTTGTTGGGGCAGGGGGATTGTTCACAGACGTTGCTGGGTATGGGGTCTGAGGTGTCCTGAAGGTTGCTTTGGCCTACTAGTGGGCAGGGCCCGGGCCCAGCTGGTCCTAGGGTAGCGTCTGGGCTGCATTCCTGGATCACAGTCTTCTTGCTTCTGGTATCTACCCCCTGGTGGTTGAGGCTGGTCTAGAGGCTTGTTCAGGCTTCCTGGAAGGAGGGGCTGGTGCCTGTCCGCTGGTGTGTAGAGTTGGGTCTTGGCTCTCTAGGGGGCTGAATGTCTAAGGGCACGTTCAGAGGCAGCTGTGCGCTTTTTAGGCAGCCTGTCTGCTGATGGGTGGTGCTGTATCCCCACCCACTTAATTGTTTGGCCTGAGGCGTCCCAGCACTGGTGCCTGTAGGCTGTTGGGTGGTGCCAGGTCTTGGTTCTAATGAGCCAATATTGTCTGTCAGCTGCCAGCCCCAGTAGCGTTCACGTGACTGAATGTTCTCCAATATATCTGTCACCAATGTCTCTGTCCCCAGGTTGAGCTGCAGCTGTCCCCCACCTCTTCGGGAGACTCTCAAAGATCAGCAATTAGGTCTGGCCCAGGCTCCTGTCAAACTACTGCTTTTGCCTTGGGTCCCAGTACATGTGAGATTTTGTGTGCACCCTTTATTAATGAAGTCTCTATTTCTCCCAGTCCTTTGGGACTCCTGCTGTTAAGCCCCACTGGCCTTCAAAGCCAAATGCTCTGGGGGCTCATGTTCCCAGTGCCAGATAATGGGGCTCAGAACTCTCACTCCTATGGGAGAACTTCTGCAATATATTCTCTAGTTTGTCGGTTGCCCATCTGGGGAGTATGGGATTTGATTATATCACAATTCTCCCCCTCCTACCCATCTTGTTGTGGTTCCTTCTTTGTGTCTTTTGTTGTACAAGATCTTTTCCAGTAGGTTATGGTCTTTTTCCCTGATGGCTGTTCTGCAGATACTTGTGATTTTGGTGTGCTTGTGAGAGGAGATGACCTCAGGGTCTTTCTGCTTTGTCATTGTGGCCGCTCTCCTGGAGTAAATAAACTAAGGTAGCTGGTGCAAACTTGGATTGGGTTTGACTCTTTGTTAAGAGGACAAAGCCTTGTTAGATTGTTAATCTGCTTCTAATAACTCTACAGTTTCTTTACCTTTAATCAGTAATCTGCTATAACTTTCCATATTTGCCTCTGAAACCTTTTGTCACTTTGGTTAAGTGAATAAGTATTGTTTCACAGTGATCTATGATATTTGACCAAGTCTTTTAAACCTTCTTTATATTTTTTTGACAAACTTCCCAAATCAAATTGTAATGAAGTTCCTTTGACCCCTAGCTAACTTTGGGATGCTTCAAAGGACCCCTGAAACATCCCAAGGAGCGGAAACATCCCAAGGAGTGATATTAAGCTAATTAGGTTCATTTGGTGTGTTAAATTCCATGGGAAATATTGTCAAATGAGTAGTAAATCTTCTTAGATTATGTTGTATGGGTAAATGTTAATATTGGCATTCTAGTAATTATATGGCATTCCCTCAAATCTAGTATGTCCTGGTAAAATGTTATCAGTCATAATTCTAGTTATTATCTTTTAATATTGAATGTCACGGAAATAATATTGAATGTCATGGAAATAACCAAACTTCTTTGTCAGTTTCATTATGATCAGGTTTTTTTATCATGCCTTCTTAGGTCTTTTGCCAGTCATGGTCAGTTATGGTTTTACTCTGAGGACTTTTTCCAAGTACAGGTTTCTGATTAATTTCAGATCGTACTGCTGAACTGGGTAAAAAAGAAGTCTTATGGGAAGCCTAATGGCTTCATAAAATTGTTTAAAAAAAAGGATTAGTGACACAGGACTGAGTGAACTGGTGAATATGGGTATAATTTATGGTTTTTCTCTGAAACATTACTGGCTTTTAATCTGTGTTTTCCAGATTTAAGAAAACTCTTCCCCTCAAGCTAATTATGACTCACAGCAAATTGGTAAGTTACACCTTTGTAAGCAGAATTGAAACATTTATCTTTTCTCTCTACTTGATCCCTCCAGAGATTGGAAACTCTTAGGTTCCTAACAGCTTTACCAGATAAATTAGGAAGGTCACCTCCTAACAGATGCAGGAATCTGAGGGTATTCTGGGGACTTTGAAAAAGGGAGGAATTCACCTAAATCACCTAAGATGAAATCTGTGACAAGCCTTTGGCATGGCTTTCCTGGCCTTGAGAGGCCTTTAAAATTTCGATCTGAGATTGCTTATAAAAGTCCCAGTGAAGCAAATTTTAAAAGAGCCTATGATCAGTTACACTTATATACGTCATCATGCCAAGTTTATTAAAACCAACAGATTAGTCATAATTTGTCTATATTTGGTAGAAATGAGGGTCATTTTAGAGAGAATAAGATTGTTTCAGTGAATATTAAATTCTAGTTTTGTTATTGAAGTTGGTATTCCCTAAGACTCACCTCCCAGACAGCTCCTTGCTTTTATGTTATTGTAAATTTAATTGAATTATTAAAATGACGCTTTGTTTCTGAAGTTTATCTCAGTAACTTATTTTTGGATGAAGATCAGACGCCCCGTGACCTGCAACCACATGATATGATTATGCGTACTGGAGAAGACATAATTTAAAGAACCATCTCCAACCTATATGGAAGGACCCTTATCAGGTACTCTTAACTAGATCATGCAATGCAAAACTGAATTGATGCATGGATTAATATTTCCAGTTAGAAAGGGCCCTGCACTGGCCTATAGAGAGGAGAGCTGACCTCAAAATCACCTTAAAACAATGTTCAAATAAGGAGAATCTATCAGACCAGGATGAGAAGAAAACACCATGTGAAGTAGACAGCTGATCCAAGATGCCAGACCAGGTCTGTATACCAATTACTTTGACAACTGCTCACAGTTTTGCTCATGAACCAAATGTACTTCACAGTCCTATGTAGAGTTAACATTAATCCAATTGTTAGGATTATGGTCAATTATCTATATATCCAGTACTTCTGGGTTACCTTGGTGGATTTCTCCACTCCAAGGCTCTATCTAATTGGATGGCTCTTAGGAAATTATTCTAGAAGAAATTGTAATTCTCTTCAGGCCACTAGTGATATTACTAGTTGGGATACCCTCACCTCACCAATTAATAAGTGAGGCAGAAAAATGGGTAAGTGAGCTGGAAGACAGAATGGTGGAAATCACTGGGGCAGAACAGAAAAAGGAATGAAAAGAAATGAGGACAGTCTGAGAGACATCTGGAACAATATTAAACACGACATTTGCATTATAGGGGTTCCAGAAGGAGGACAGAGGGAGAAAAGACCTGAGAAAATATTTGATAGCTGAAAACTTCCCCAACATGGGAAAGGAAACAGTCACCCAAGTCCAGGAATCCCAGAGTCCCAAGCAGGATAAACATGAGGAGGAACACAATGAGACGCATAGTAATCAAACTTACAAAGGTTAAAGAGAAAATATTAAAAGCAACATGGGAAAAGCAATAAAAAACATAAAAGGGAATTCCCATACAATTATCAGCTGGTTTCTCAGCAGAAATTCTGCAGGCCACAAGGGAGTGGCACAATATATTTAAAGTGATGAAAAGGAAGAACCTACAACCAACAATACTCGACCCAGCAAACTCTCATTCAGATTTAACAGAGAATCAGATTTAACAGAGAAATCAAAAACTTTACAGACAAGCAAAAGGTAAGAGAATTCAGCACCACCAGACCAGCTTTTTCTAACAAATGCTAAAGGAATTTCTCTATGCAGAAAAGAAAAGACCACAACTAGAAACAAGAAAATTATGACTGAAAAGCTCACTGGTAAAGGCAAACCTACACTAAAGGTAGCAAATTTCCACACACAAATATATCAAAATCAGCAATCATGAGGCGAGTACAAATGCAGGATATTGGAAATGCATTTGAAATGAAAAGACAAGCAACTTAAAACAATCTTGTTTATATATAGACTGTTATATCAAAACCTCATGGTCATCTACAATAGATATACACACACAAAAGGAATCCAAATACAACATTAATCATTAAATCACAGGTTAAGAGAAGAAGAAAGGAGAGAATTAAAAACAAATCCAGGGATTCCCTGGTGGCACGGTGGTTCGATGCAGGGGACACGGGTTTGTGCCCTGGTCTGGGAAGATCCCACATGCCGTGGAGTGGCTGGGCCCATGAGCCATGGCCACTGAGCCTGCATGTCTGGAGCCTGTGCTCCACAATGAGAGAGGCCACAACAGTGAGAGACCCGCATACCGCAAAAATAAAACAAAAACAAATACGAACAATTAACAAAATGGCAATAAGAACGTACCTATCAATCATTAGATTAAACATAAATGGTTTAAATGCTCCAACCAAAAGACATGGACTGGATGAATGAATACAAAAACAAGACCCATATATATGCTGTCTACAAAAGACCCACTTCAGATCTAGAGAAACATACAGACTGAAAGTGAAGAGATGGAAATCAAAAGAAAGCTGGAGTAGCAGTATCATATCAGACAAAATAAACTTTAAAGATTGTTACAAGAGACAAGGAAGGACACTACATTATGATTAAGAGATCAATCCAAGAAGAAGATGTAACAACTGTAAATATATATGAACCCAACATAGGAGTACCTCGATATAAGACAAAAACTAACAGCCATAAAAGGAGAAACTGACAGTAACACAATATTAGTGGTGGACTTTCCAGACAAAAAAATCAATAAAGGAAACACAGGCCTTAAAAGACATATTAGACCGGACGTACTTGATATTTATTGAGCGTTCCATTCAAAAGCAACAGAATACACATTCTGCTCAAGTGCACATGGTATATTCTCCAGGATTGATCACATGCTGGACCACAAAGTGAGCCTTGGTAAATTTAAGAAAATTGAAATCATATAGCATTGTGGTGAGAAAAGATGCTTGATAAAATTAGAAATCAACTACAAGAAAAAAAGTGTAAAAACCAAAAACATGTGGAGGATAAACAATATGCTACTAAACAATCAATGGATCACTGAAGAAATCAAAGAGGAATTTAAAAAATACCTAGAGACAAATGAAAATGAAAACATGGTGATCCAAAACGTATAAGACACAGCAAAAGCAGTCTTAAGAGTGAAGTTTATAGAAATACAAGGGAAAAAAAATACTCAATCTAACCTTACACCTAACACAACTGGAGAAAGAAGAACAAACAAAACCCAGTTAGCAGAAGGAAAGAAATCATAAATTTCAGAGCAGAAATACATGAAATAGAGACAAGAAAACAATAGAACTATTGTTTTTAAATATTGTTTTCAAATCAATGAAACTAAAAGTTTGTCCTTTGAAAAGATAAACAAAACTGATAAACCTTAGCCAGACTCATCAAGAAAGGGAGAGGGCTCAGATCAATAAAAATTAGAAATGAAAAAGGAGAAGTTACAATGGACACCAGAGAAATACAAAGGATCATAAGAGACTACTACAAGCAATAAAATGGACAACCCAGAAGAAATGGACAAGTTCTTAGAAAAGTACGAGTTCCCAAGACTGAACCAGGAAGAAATAGAAAATAATAACAGACCAAACACAAGTACTGAAATTGAAATAGTGATTTAAAAACTCCCAAAAAACAAAAGTCCAGAAACAGATGACCTCACAGGCAAATTCTGTGAAACATTTAGAGAAGAGTTAACACCTATCCTTCTGAAACTATTACAAAAAATTGCAAAGGAAGGAACACGCCCAAGCTCATTCTATGAGGCCACCATCACCTTGATACCAAAAACCAGACAAAAATGCCACAAAAAAGAGAGAAAATTATAGGCCAATATCACTGATGAAAATAGATGTAAAAATCCTAAACAAAATACTAGCAAGTTAAATCCAACAGCATGTTAAATAACTGGGATTTATCCCACGGATGCAAGAAATTTTCAATATCTGCAAATCCATCAGTGTGATACATCACATTAACAAATTGAAGAATGAAAACCATATGAGCATCGCAATGGATGCAGAAAAAGCTTTTGACAAAATTCAACACCCAGTTATGATAAAAACTCTCCAGAAAATGGGCATAGAGGGAACATACATCAACACAATAAAGGCCATATATGACAAACCTTCAGCTAACATCATACTCAATGGTGAAAAGCTGAATGCATTTCCTCTAAGATCAGGAACAAGACAAGGATATCCACTGTCACCACTTTGATTCAATGTCATTTTGAAAGTCCTACTCTCAGCAATCAATCAGAGAAGAAAAATAAATAAAAGGAATCCAAAATGGAAAAGTAGAAGTAAAACTGTTCCTGTTTGCAGATGACATGATACTATATGTAGAAAATGCTAAAGATGCTACCAGAAAACTACTAGAGCTCATCAATGAATTCAGTAAAGCTGCAGGATACAAAATTGATGTACAGAATCTGTTGTTTTCCTATACAGTAATAATAAAACATAAGAAAGAGAAATTAAAGAAATAATCTCATTTACTATCACATCAAAAAGAATAAAATACCCAGGAATAAACCTACCTAAGGAGACAAAACACCTGCATTCTGAAAAACTATAAGACACTAAGCAAAGAACGTGAAGATGATACAAACAGATGGAAAGATATACAATGTTCTTGGATTGGAAAAATCAATATTGTGAAAATGACTATACCATCCAAAGCAATCTACAGATTGAATGCAATCCCTATCAAATTACCAATGGCATTTTTTGCAGAACTAAACCAAAATTTTACAATTTTTATGCAAACACAAAAGACCATGAATAGCCAAAGCAATTTGAGAAAGAAGAACGGAGCTAGAGGAATCAGGGTCCCTAACTTCAGACTATACTACAAAGCTACAGTAATCAAAACAGTATTGTACTGGTAAATTGGAAAAATCAATATTGTGAAAATGACTATACCATCCAAAGCAATCTACAGATTGAATGCAATCCCTATCAAATTACCAATGGCATTTTTTGCAGAACTAAACCAAAATTTTACAATTTTTATGCAAACACAAAAGACCATGAATAGCCAAAGCAATTTGAGAAAGAAGAACGGAGCTAGAGGAATCAGGGTCCCTAACTTCAGACTATACTACAAAGCTACAGTAATCAAAACAGTATTGTACTGGTACAAAAAAAGAAATATAGATCAATGGAACAGGATAGAAAAGTACAGGGAGGAGCTTCAAGATGGTGGAAGAGTAAGATGTGGAGATAACCTTCCTCCCCACAAATACATCAGAAATACATCTATATGTGGAACAACTCCTACAGAACACCTACTGAATGCTGGCAGAAGACCTCCCAAAAGGCAAGAAACTCCCCACATACCTGGGTAGGGCAAAAGAAAAAGGAAAGAGACAAAAGAACAGGGACAGGACCTGCACCTCTGGGAGGGAGCTATGAAGGAGGAAAGGCTTCCACACACTAGGAAGCCCCTTTGCAGGCAGAGACTGTGGGTGGCAGAGGTGGGAAGCTTCAGAGGCACAGAGGGGAGTGCAGCAACAGAGGTGCAGAGGGCAAAGCAGAGAAATTCCTGCATGGACATTCACCAGCCTGAGAGGTTTGTCTGCTCAGCCACCAGGGAGGGGGCTGGGAGCTGAGACTCAGGCTTCAGAGGCCAGATACCAGGGAGAGGACTGGGGTTACCTGTGTGAACACAGCCTGAAGGGGGCGAGTGTGCCACAGCTAGCTGGGAGGGAGTCTGGGAAAAAGCAAGAGACTTTTTCTTCCCTCTTTGGGAGAGGATTAAGAGCACTGCTTAAAGGAGCTCCAGAGAGGGACGTGAGCTGCGGCTATCAGCCTGGACCCCAGAGACTGGCATGAGATGCTAAGGCTGCTGCTGCTGCCACCAAGAAGCCTCTGTAAAAGCACAGGTCACTATCCACACCTCTCCTCCTGGGAACCTGTGCAGCCCACCACTGCCAGGGTCCCGTGGTCCAGGGACAACTTCCCCGGGAGAACACACAGCACCCTCAGGCTGGTGCAACATCACACCAGCCTCTGCCATGGCAGGCTTGCTCTGCATCCCATACTCTTCCCTGCCCCTGGCCTGTGTGAGCCAGAGCCCCTGAATCAGCTGCTCCTTTAACCCCATCCTGTCTGAGTGAAGAACAGATGCCCCCAAGCGACCTACACACAAAGGTGGAGCCAAATCCAAAGCTGAAGGGAACAAAGCTGTGTGAACAAAGAAAAGAAAGGGAAATCTCACCCAGCAGACTGAGGAGCAGCAGATTAAATCTCCACAATCAACTAGATGTACCCTGCATCTGTTGAATACCTGAATAGACAACAAATCATCCCAAATTTAGGAGGTGGACTTTGGGAGCAATGATATATATTTTTTTTCCCCTTTTTCTCTTTTTGAGTGTGTATGTATATGATTCTGTGTGTGATTTTGTCTGTATAGTTTTGCTTTTACCATTTGTCCTAGGGTTCTGTCTATTTTTTTGTTTTTAGTATACGCGCTTCTTATCATTAGTGGATTTCTTTTCTGGTTTGGTTGCTTTCTTTTTGTTTTATTACTTAAAATTTATTCTTAATAATTATTTTTTAATTTCAATAACTATTTCATTTTATCCTTTTCTTTCTTTCTTTTTTTTCCCCTTTTATTGTGAGCCATGTGGATGACAGGCTCCTGGTACTCTGGCCAGGTGTCAGGGCTGTGCCTCTGAGGACGAAGAGCCAAGGTCAGGACACTGGTCCACCAGAGGCCTCCCAGCTCCACCTAATATCAAATGGTGAAAATCTCCCAGAGATCTCCACAAACGCCAATACCCAGCTCCACTCAACTACCAGCAAGCTACAGTGCTGAACACCCTATGACAAACAACTAGCAAGACAGGAGCACAACCCCACCCATAAGCAGAGGGATTGCCTAAAATCATAATAAGGTTCCAGACACCCCAAAACACACCACCAGACATGGACCTGCCCAACAGAAAGACAAGATCCAGCCTCATCCACCAGAACACAGGCACTAGTCCCCTCCACTAGGAAACCTACACCACCCACTGAACCAGCCTTAGCCACTGGGGGCAAACACCAAAAATAATGGGAACTACGAATCTGTAACCTGTGAAAAGGAGACCACAAACACAGTAAGTTAAGCAAAATGAGAAGACAGAAACACCCAGCAGATGAAGGAGCAAGGTGAAAACCCACCAGACCTAACAAATGAGGAGGAAATAGGCAGTCTACCTGAAAAAGGATTCAGAATAATGATAGTAAAGATGATCCAAAATCTTGGAAATAGAATGGTGAAAATACAAGATATGTTTAACATGGACCTAGAAGAACTAAAAAGCAAACAAACAAGGAGGAAAAACAAATGAAGTTAAAAATTCTCTAGAAGGGATCAACAGCAGAATAACTGAAGCAGAAAAACAGATAAGTGACCTGGAGGATAAAATAGTGGAAATAATGACTGCAGAGCAGAATAAAGAAAAAAGAATGAAAAGAATTGAGGACAGTCTCAGAGACCTCTGGGAAAACATTAAACACACCAACATTCGAATTATAGGAGTCTCAGAAGACAAAGAGGAAAAGAAAGGGACTGAGAAAATGTTTGAGGTGATTATAGTTGTAAACTTCCTTACTATGGGAAAGGAAATAGTTAATCAAGTCCAAGAAGCACAGAGAGTCCCATACAGGATAAATCGAAGGAGAAACACACCAAGACACATATTAATCAAACTATCAAACATTAAATACAAAGAAAAAATATTAAAAACAGCAAGGTAAAACCAAAAAATAACATGTAAGGGAATCCCCATAAGGTTAACAGCTGATCTTTCAGCAGAAACTCTCCAAGCCAGAAAGGAGTGGCAGGACATTCCTAAAGTGATGAAAGTGAACAACCTACAACCAACATTACTCTACCCAGCAAGAATCTCATTGAAATTTGACAGAGAAATTAAAACCTTTACAGACAAGCAAGAGCTAAGAGAATTCAGCACCACCAAACCAGCTTTACAACAAATGCTAAAGGAACTTCTCTAGGCAGGAAACACAAGAGAAGGAAAAGGCCTACAATAACATACCCTAAACAATTGAGAAAATGGTAATAGGAACATACATATTGATAATTACCATAAATGTAAATGGATTAAGTGCTCCAACCAAAAGACATAGACTGGTTGAATGGATACAAAAACAAGACCTGTATATATGCCGTCTACAAGAGACCCACTTAAGACCTAGGGACACATACAGACTGAAAGTGAGGGGAGGGAAAAAGATATTTCATGCACGTGGAAATCAAAAGAAAGCTGGAGGAGCAATTCTCATATCAGACAAAATAGACTTTACAACAAAGACTATTACAAGAGACAAAGAAGGACACTACATAATGATCAAGGGATCAATTCAAGAAGAAGATATAACAATTGTAAATATTTATGCACCCAACACAGGAGCACCTCAATACATAAGGCAAATATTAACAGCCATAAAAGGGGAAATCAACAGTAACACAATCATAGGAGGGGACTTTAACACCCCACTTTCACCAATGGACAGATCATCCAAAATGAAAATACAGAAACACAAGCTTTAAATGATGCATTAAACAAGATGGACTTAATTGATATTTATAGGACATTCCATCCCAAAACAACAGAATACACATTTATCTCAAGTGCTCATGGAACATTTTCCAGGATAGATCATACCTTGCGTCACAAATCAAGCCTTGGTAAATTTCAGAAAATTGAAATCGTATCAAATATCTTTTCTGACCACAACGCCATAAGCCTGGATATCAATTACAGGAAAAAATCTGTAAGAAATACAAACACATGGAGGCTAAACCACACCCTACTTAATAACCAAGAGATCACTGAAGAAATCAAAGAGGAAATCAGAAAAAACCTAGAAGCAAATGACAATGAATACATGACAACCCAAAACCTATGAGATGCAGCAAAAGCAGTTCTAAGGGGGGAAGTTTATAGCAATACAGTCCTACCTTAAGAAACAAGAAACATCTCAAATAAACAACCTAACCTTACAGATAAAGCAGTTAGAGAAAGAAGAACAAGAAACCCCAGTTAGCAGAAGGAAACAAATCATAAATATCAGATGAGAAATAAATGAAAGAGAAATGAAAGAAATGATAGCAAAGATCAATAAAACTAAAAGCTGGTTCTTTGAGAAGATAAACAAAATTGATAAACCATTAGCCAGACTCATCAAGAAAAAAATGGAGAAGACTCAAATCAATAGGATTAGAATGAAAAAGGAGAAGTAACAACTGACACTGCAGAAATACTAAAGATCATGAGAGATTACTACAAGCAAATATATGCCAATAAAATGGAATACCTGGAAGAAATGGACAAATTCTTAGAAATGCACAACCTTCCGAAACTGAACCAGGAAGAAATAGAAAATATGAACAGACCAATCACAAGCACTGTAATTGAAATTCTGATTTAAAATCTTCCAACAAACAAAAGCCCAGGACCAGATGGCTTCACAGGCGAATTCTATCAAACATTTAGAGAAGAGCTAACACCTAGCCTTCTCAAACTCTTCCAAAATATAGCAGAGGGAGGAACACTCCCAAACTCATTCTAGAAGGCCACCATCATCCTGATACCAAAACCAGAAAAAGATGTCACAAAAAAGAAAAGTACAGGCCAATATCACTGATGAACATAGATGCAAAAATCCTCAACAAAATACTAGCAAACAGAATCCAACAGCACATTAAAAGGATCATACACCATGAACAAGTAGGGTTTATCCCAGGAATGCAAGGATTCTTCAATATACGTAAATGAATCAATGTGATACACCATATTAAAAAACTGAAGGAAAAAAAACATATGATCATTTCAATAGATGCATAGAAAGCTTTCAACAAAATTCAACACCCATTTGTGATAAAAATCCTCCAGAAAATAGGCATAGAGGGAACCTTCCTCAACATAATAAAGGCCATATATGATAAGCCCACAGGCAACATCATCCTCAGTGGTGAAAAACTGAAACCATTTCCACTAAGGTCAGGAACAAGACAAGTTTGCCCACTCTCACCACTGTTATTCAGCATAGTTCTGGAAGTTTTAGCCACAGAAATCAGAGAAGAAAAAGAAATAAAAGGAATACAAATCAAAAGAAGAAGTAAAGCTGTCACCATTTGCAGATGACATGATACTCTACATAGAGAATCCTAAAGATGCTACCAGAAAACTACTAGAGCTAATCAATGAATTTGGTAAAGTAGCAGGATACAAAATTTATGCACAGAAATCCCTTGCATTCCTATACACTAATGATGAAAAATCTGAAAGAGAAATTAAGGAGACACTCCATTTAGCATTGCAACAAAAAGGATAAAATACCTAGGAATAAACCTACTTGAGACAAAAGCCCTGTATGCAGAAAACTATAATACACTGATGAAAGAAATTAAAGATGATACAAATAGATGGAGAGATATACCATGTTCTTGGACTGGAAGATTCAACATTGTGAAAATGACTCTACTACCCAAAGCAATCTACAGATTCAGTGCAATCCCTATCAAACTACCAATGGCATTTTTCACAGAACTAGAACAAAAAATTTTCACAATATGTATGGAAACACAAAAAACCCCCAATAGCCTAAGCAATCTTGAGAAAGAAAAATGGAGCTGGAGGAGTCAGGCTCCCTGACTTTAGACTATACTACAAAGCTACAGTAATCAAGACAGTATGGTACTGGCACAGAAACAGAAATATAGATCAATGGAACAGAATAGGAAGCCCAGAGATAAACCCACTCACATATGGTCACCTTATCTTTGATAAAGGAGGCAAGAATATACAGGGGAGAAAAGACAGCTTCTTCAATTAATGGTGCTGGGAAAACTGGACACCTTCATGTAAAAGAATGAAATTAGAACACTCCCTAACACCATACACAAAAATAAACTCAAAATGGATTAAAGACCTAAATGCAAGGCCAGATACTATCAAACTCTTAGAGGAAAAGACAGGCAGAACACTCTAAGACATAAATCATAACAAGATACTTTTTGACCCACCTCATAGAGAAATGGAAATAAAAACAAAAATAAACAAATGGGACTGAATGGAAAAAGCTTTTGCACAGCAATGGAAATGATAAACAGGACAAAAAGACAACACTCAGAGTGGGAGAAAATATTTGCAAATGAAGCAACTGACAAAGGATTAATCCCCAAAATTTACAAGCAGCTCATTCAGCTCAATATCAAAAAACCAAACAACCCAATCCAAAAATGGGCAGAAGACCTAAATAGACATTTATCCAAAGAAGATATACAGATGACCAACAAACACATGAAAGACTGCTCAAGATCATTAATCATTAGAGAAATGCAAATCAAAACTACAATGAGATATCATCTCACACCAATCAGAATGGCCATTATCAAAAAATGTACAAACAATAAGTGCTGGAGAGGGTGTCAAGAAAAAGGAACTCTCTTGCACTGCTGGTGGGAATGTAAATTGATACAGCCACCATGGAGAACAGTATGGAGGTTCCTTAAAAACTAAAAATAGAGCTACCATACGACCCAGCAATCCCACTACTGGGCATATACCCTGAGAAAACCATAATTCAAAAAGAGTCATGTACCACAATGTTCACTGCAGCTCTATTTACAATAGCCAGGATATGGAAGCAACCTAAGTGTCCATCAACAGATGAGTGGATAAAGAAGATGTGGCACATATATACAATGGAATATTACTCAGCCCTAAAAAGAAACGAAATTGAGTTATTTGTAGTGAGGTGGATGGACCTGGAGCCTGTCATACAGAGTGAAGTCAGTCAGAAGAAAAACAAATACTGTATGCTAACACATATATATGGAATCTAAAAAACTAAAACAAAAACAAAATGGTCATGAAGAAGCTAGGGGCAAGACGGGAATAAAGACACAGACCTACTAGAGGATGGACTTGAGGATATGGGGAGGGGGAAGGGTAATCTAGGATAAAGTGAGAGAGTGGCATGGATATACATACACTACCAAATGTGAAATAGATAGCTAGTGGGAAGCAGCCGCGTAACACAGGGAGATCAGCCCGGTTCTTTGTGAACACCTAGAGGGGTGGGATAAGGCTGGTGGGAGAGAGGGAGACACTAGAGGGAAGAGATATGGGGATATATGCATATGTATAGCTGATTCACTTTGTTATAAAGCAGAAAGTAACACACCATTGTAAAGCAATTATACTCCAATAAAGATGTTAAAAAAAAAAGAATAGTCGAGAGATACACCCAGGCACCTATGGTCAATTTTGGTCAATTTATCTACCACAAAGGAGGCAAGAGTATACAATGGAGAAAAGACAGTCTCTTCAATACGTGCTGCTGGGAAAACTGGACAGCTACATGTAAAAGAATGAAATTAGAACATTCTCTAACACCACACACGCAAAATAAACTCAAAATGGATTAAAGACCTAAATATAAGTCCTGATACTATAAATCTCTTATAGGAAAACATAGACAGAACACTGTTTGATCACAGGAATGTCTTTTTTGATTCATCTCCTAGAGTAATGGAAATATAAACAAAAATAAACAAATGGGACCTAATTGAACTCAAAAGGTTTTGTACAGCAAAGGAAACCATAAACAAAATGAAAAGACAACCCACGGAATGTAAGAAAATTTTTGCACATGATGAGAATGACAAGGATTAATCTCCAAAATACATAAACAGGTCATGCAGCTCAATATCAAAAAACCAATTCCTGGCAGTATCAGTGTGCTTGTAAAAGAAAAATCAAAAACAGGTTGTTTTACATAGTAATAATCGCCTTCTGGAATGGAATCCCTGCTGTATCAGTGAGAGGAGCTAGTGACAAAGTCAAAGCAGAAAATTAGATGGGTCTTTTCAGAAAGCATAAATAAAGAGTCTCCTATCCTGTGGCAGAAGCTCCTCTAGATCATGAGAGATTCCAAATCAAGAATCTAGGAATGTGGAAAGATTTAATTACAAGGCCTTGAACATGGACTGTCCCAAACCCTTGCATCCCACAGTGAACTCTGATTTCTGGGCTGCTTTGAAAACCCCGTATTCCTTTTGCCAGCTTATATTTGGGGAGCCTGTTTGTTGGCTATTCTTTTCTTCGACTCTATGTCAGTTAAGTCTCTAGCATGTGTTTCTTTACCTACCATCCAGTTTTGTTTAAAACACAAAACTCTAGAGAGCCTTGAGAAAAAGTCTTACTTGGTTACTAGTAATGTGTTTTTATTTATTCAGGATAGTTTTGTGCTAAGAACAGTGTTAGATTTAAAAATTAGAGGTTTAGTTCCTCTTTTTTGTGTTGATTTCATTATTGAAAATAAATAGAACTTTGTAAAAACAAAAACAAAACAACCCAATCAAAAAATGGGCAGAAGACCTAAATAGACATTTCTCCAAAGAAGACATACAGATGGCTAACAGGCACATGAAAAGATGCTCAACATCGCTAATTATTAGAGAAATGCAAATCAAAACTACAATGAGGGGCTTCCCTGGTGGCGCAGTGGTTGGGAGTCCGCCTGCCGATGCAGGGGACACGGGTTCGTGCCCCGGTGTGGGAGGATCCCACGTGCCGCGGAGCGGCTGGGCCCGTGAGCCATGGCCGCTGAGCCTGCGCGTCAGGAGCCTGTTGCTCCGCAGCGGGAGAGGCCACAGCAGTGAGAGGCCCGCGTACCGCAAAAAAAAAAAAAACTACAATGAGGTATCACCTCACACCAGTCAGAATGGCCATCATCAAAAATCTATAGACAATAAATGCTGAGGGTGTGGAGAAAAGGGAACCCTCCTGCACTGTTGGTGGGAATGTAAATTGATACAGCCACTGTGGAGAACAGTACGGAGGTTCCCTAAAAAACTAAAAATAGAGCTACCATATGATCCAGCAATCCCACACCTGGCTGTATATCCAGAGAAAACTATGGTTGGAAAGGATACATACACCCCAGTGTTCATTGTAGCACTATTTACAGTAGTCAAGACATGGAAGCAACCTAAATGTCCATTGACAGATGAATGGACAAAGAAGATGTGGTACATATATACCACGGAATATTACTCAGCCATAAAAAGAATGAAATAATTCCATTTGCAGCAACATGGATGGACCTGGAGATCATCATACTAAGGGAAGTGAGTCAGAGAATGACAAATATGTGATGTAGTTTATATGTGGAATCTAAAAAAAAATGATACAGATGCATTTATTTACAAAACAGAAACAGACTCACAGACTTAGCGAATGAACCTATGTTACCAGTGGGGAAGGTTATAGGGGAGGGAAAAATTGGAAGTTTGGGATTGACATATACATATTACTATATTTAAAATAGATAACCAACAAGTACCTATTGTTTAGCACAGGGAACGCTACTCAGTATTCTGTAATAACCTAATGGGGAAAGAACTTGAAAAAGAATAGATACATGTATATGTATAACTGAATCACTTTGCTGTACACCTAATACTAACACAACATTTTAAATCAAGTATACCCCAATAAAATTTTTAAAAACCGCAGGATAATCAACCAATGATCAGGAGATATGAGAACCAGGAGAGACTCACCCAAATTCATCTGGACTTCTGAGGAGGAAAGGCCTCTGCCAGTACCAGTGCTCCAGTTCCTTGTAGAGTTCAGGTGAAGGATAGGAGTCTCCTCTGGGCCCCTTCATTGTTTGTCAAACTGTGGACTGAAAAAAAAACGTACAGCCTCTAAAAGTTGAGAATTATGTTCTATTTGGCAGACAAAACTGAGGACTTCAGCCTAGAAGACAGCCTCTCAGACAGCTCTGAGGGACTGCTTCAAAGAGATTAGGGAGGAGCCAGGATACTAAGGATTTTTGCAACAGAAACCAGGTAGTCAGAACATCAAAAGATTACTGTTAGCGAATTCCCTGGTGGTCCAGTGGTTAGGACTCCACGATCTCATTGCTGAGGGAGCAGGTTCAATCCCTGGTCAGAGAACTAAGATCCCACAGGCTGCAGGGCACTGCCAAAAAAAAAAAAATTACTGTTAAAGAAAACCAGAGGTCTCTAGTTAATGAATTTAGCACTTTTCTATGTATGGGATGATTCAAGAGTCTGGGTTCATTGAAGTCATTCCTTTGATATGCACCTTAGCTGTCTGGGGCCAGTATCCTGTTCTTTACCATCCTGTATCCCTTAAGGGTGTACAGTTTGGGGTGGCTGCAATGTTTGAGGGCTTGGCAGTGGGCAGCCTGTTTGTCTCCATCCGAGTTCCCTCAGGGCGCACCATCACCATCGGGGCAGCTGTAGTGGCTGATGGCCTGATGGGTGCAGCACCCTTTGTTTGCTGATATGGCAGGCAACATTTTTTCATCCACACCTCAAGGATGGTCAAGGATGAGAAATTCGGTCAGATGTCAAGGGCGATCAGACATTGATGGTGGGGTATTCTAGCAAACTTGTCTCAGCAGAATTCTTGCTAAAACTGGTTCCTTAAAGACATGTTGAAGGATGGGTCCTAGTCAAAAAAGAGCACAGAGGATTCTGAATAGAGTTTGGCTAAAGAGAGAATCTTTTCTGAGAGGTAAAGATCAATTTCATTCTGAGCTATTATCTCCTTAGAAATTCAATTTCTAATTATGCTATTCCTTAAAATGTCAATAATTTGGACTATGATATAATATGTGATATAAGTAAGTCACTATATTCCTCAATCTGGCAGAAAAATAGCAGTTCTTCATTTTATCTTATGGTTAACTCTTCTTCAACCATCGCATGCATTTTGTATAGTTGGAATCACCAAGTAGGACTGTATTTAAAATTTTGGGTTTTTAAATTATTTTCCTTCCAATATACAGTTTCACTTATCTGAATATTGGTGGGCATGGGGCGATGAAAAACCAGTACTGGGCTTATCTTTAAGTATCATTAAGTATGATCTATTCAATACAACTTAGGTCAACAAAGATTAAAACTCCCCAAAGAATTAGAAATAACCTAAAATATGAATATTGCAGAATTTAGTCTTAACTTTATTCAAACATAGGTACTGGTAGTATGCCTGTTAGAGATAAACAGAAAATGATCCCTGGTATTGTAGAAACTATACTATAATGAAGGGAGGGAGGGAGGGAGAGAGGGAGGGAAGGAAGGAAGGAAGGAAGGAAGGAAGGAAGGAAGGAAGGAAGGAAGGGGAAGAAAGAAAGGAAAGGAAGAAAGGGAAGGGAGGGAGGGAGGGAGGAAGGAAGGGAGGGAAGGAAGGAAAGAAGAAAGAAAGAAAGAAAGAGCCTGGTGGCTTCAGGACATGCTACCTCAAGATATGACACCTTGGCAATTGAATATTTTAAATGGAAGCAGTTTGAGAAAACAGCAGGAAGGTCACTCTGCCCTCCCATCCCCCTCCTTCTTCCCTGAAGCAGGTCATAAACCCTTACAAGAGAAGTGCCCTCCCTATATCCAGACCAAAAAAAAAAAAATCCTTTTCTTCAAAGACAAAGGGATTCCAAGAAGAATCCTAACAAAGAGGCATTGCTAAGTTTCCCTGTTTCCTACACTTACCTCGTACTGTCTGACCTATCCTATTTCTCCATTAATCCATCAAACCTGCATGAAGAAAAGCAGGTCTGTTTCTTCAGGCTTTTGTTTCCTTGTGATTGCTTCCATGTCACATGGAAATTATATTAAATGCATTTCTATGCTTTTCTTTTGTTAACCTGTCTTTGTCAGTTTAATTTTCAGACCCAGCCAAGGACCTTAAGAGGATTGAGGGAAATCCTTCTCCCTTGAAAACCCAAAGGCAAAAGTTTTTCTTCTAATGTTGTATAAATAGGATGTGGTATGAATGCAAGAGACTAACAAAATAATGAACCACAGACCTAATTTCTTGTAAAACATGAAGCTTTGCACAGATTGTGGTAAACTGTCTTTTCATCCCAGTACATTTATCTTTTTTTTTTGATCAGATTGAGATTGGTGGCCATTTTTAACAGAGAGAGAATTTATTGGCATTATTCTGTCATTTACAAAGAAGGTTTCCTATTTCTTTCACTTTTGATACTTTTAAAATTTTTCCTTAAAACTGCCAGGTTCATTTAGATTTTCAGTTCTATTGGTCTAAATTTATTTATGACACATTTTTAGTTTTTTTTAATTTTTCTATATGCAATTATTTTAAAATATTTTTTAAATGTCTGAAGCTATTTATTTGTAAGTTCTACCTTTTTTCTTTGAACTTACTTGCCAATGTTGGTCTATTTTATTTTCGTTTTCTAGAAACAGTTTTTAGCTTTGTTAAAAAAATATGTCCCTTAACTGCTTAGTTTTTATTTTTATCAGTTTACTAGTTCATGTTTTTTATTCCTTTATTTTTTAATTTTCTCTTTTTGGTTGGAAGCTCAGTACATTGCTTCCCAAATTTTTTTCTTTTTTTTTTTACTAATCAGGTTGTACATTTCTAAGAAGGCCATAAATTACCTGATGAATACATTATCAAAATCAGTGTTTTTACATGGTGTGTTTTCATTTTCACTACTTTTATCAAAATAATATGACATACCACTTTATACTCCTGACTACTGTTTACATTCAATTCTATCCTATTTTTGCCATCATGTTAATAATGCCACAGAATTGAAAATATGTGGGCTTTAATTTGTTTTTTATCAATCAATTTCCAACATTTCTGTAGCATTTGTTATTTTTAATTAGGAAAATGCATTGTATTTAATGTGAAAATGCATTTCCATACATTATATCTTCCCATATTTGATGAAGGAAAATTAAATGTTTTTTAGCATGTATTTTCATAGCATGGTGCAAATTACAGTTGTGATATTAAATAGCCATAAGTGTGTTATATATTCATTTTGATTGCATTTACTTTGTATTAGAATTACAACTTACTCATTTCTTACAAACATGATAATCCTTAGTATTTAATATATTCTTAATAAAAAAAATGAGTACGTGAACCACACAAATAGTCCTTTCCATTTCCTTCAAATGTGAAGTTTGCTAATTTACTATTACATATAGACATTACCTTATGTATGTACTGATAGCATTGTCTCAATTTACTTGCAAAAATTATCCCCTAAAAAATTTAAGACAATCTTTTTTGTCAATTGGAATTGGTTCACAGTTGTCCATAGCTTCCCCAAATCTATGTACTTCTGTAAAAAACTGTATTTTTTCTACATTCCAACTTGGTGATGATACAACCTCAGTTCATTTAAGTACATGACTATCATTCATTCATCAAACGTGTCCCTCGTGCTAGAACTGTACTTTGAGAAGCAATGTTTCAATGTTGGTTCACAGGCTGTGTCCCAGGACTTCTTTTCAGTTCATATAAATATAAAGTCAGTTGGTGAGGGGGAAAAGCAATTTCCAAACCAAGCATACACACAAAAAGGCAATCCTTGACACACAGCCAGACACATTTTAAAAATAATCTCCTCAGTATAGACTGGTGCAGCCACTATGGAGAACAGCGTGGAGGTTCCTTAAAAAACTAAAACTAGAGTTCCCATATGATCCTGCAATCCCACTCATGGGCATATATCCAGAGAAAACTCTAATTTGAAAAAATACATGCACTCCAACATTCATAGCAGCACTATTTACAATAGGCAAGATATGGAAACAACCTAAATGTCCATCGACAGATGAATGGATAAAGAAGATGTGGTACATAAATACAATGGGATAGTACTCAGTCGTAACACAGAATGAAATAGTGCCATTTACAGCAACATGGATGAACCTAAAGATTATCATACTAAGTGAAGTGAGACAGAGAAACACAAGTATCATATCATATCACTTATATGTGGAATCTAAAAAATATGATATAAATGAAATTATTTACAAAACAAAAATAGACTCACAAACATAGAAAACTAACATGGTTATCAAAGAGGAAAGAGGGGGAGGGATAAATTAGGAATTTGGAATTAGCAGATATAAACTACTAAATATAAAATAGATAACCAACAAGGACCTATTGTATAGCACAGGGAACTATATTCAATTTCTTGTAATAACCTATAATGAAGAGTATGAAAAATATATATGTACATATACGTGTGTGTATATATATTCAGTTATATATATATATATAACTGAATCACTTGGCTGGATACCAGAAACTAAAATAACAGTGTAAATCAACTATACTTCAATTAAAAAAAAAAAAAACCCACAAACGAAAGGGGTAAAGGGACTTCTATAAATTATGGTATATCAAAATTTACAGCACTATTTTTTCTTCTATGCTTTACCTTTTTTGTAACTGTTGTTTAATTTGTGTCTTCAATAATTTCTATTTTATTCCGATATAACAAAAGAAAGAAGCTATGTCACTGAAAGCAATATTAACAGGAGGTTTAAGCACACATGCCATTAGCTAAATAGTATATAAAAATATTGAAGTTTTAAAGCTTAAGTCTTGCCTGCCCTTGTGGAAAGAGATACTTGAAAAAATATGCTGATTTTTTCATATTAGAGGAATTTGCTTCTATCATTTTCATCTCTCTTTCAACCTAAATCCCAAAGAGTCCATACTTTCTCCAGAAATTGTAAACTCTTTTTGTCACTACTCTATGCACTCATTAAAGTGCTTTCTAGCCAACAGTTATTACATTTATTTGGTAGAAACTTTTTCTGCTTCATTGGCTTCTAGGAAAACATACTGACATTTCTCCAAAGAAGACATACAGGTGGCCAACAGACACATGAAAAGATGCTCAATATCGCTAATTATTAGAGTGTTGCCAATCAAAACTACAGTAAGTTATCACCTCACACCAGTCAGAATGGCCATCATCAAAAAGTCTACAAACAATAAATGTGGAGAAAAAGAAACCCTCCTACACTATTGGAAATGTAAATCGGTACAGCCACTATAGAGAACAGTATGGAGGTTCCTTAAAAGAACTAAAAATAGAGCTACCATATGATTCAGCAATTCCACTTCTGGGTATATATCCAGAGAAACCTCTAATTCTAAAATATACATGCACCCCAATGTTCACAGCAGTGCTATTTACAATAGCCAAGAAATGGAAGCAACCTAAATGTCCTTCGACAGATGAATGGATAAAGAAGATGTGGTACATATAAACAATAGAATACTACTCAACCATAAAAATGAATGAAATAATGCCATTTGCAGCAACATGGGTAGATATAGAGATTATCATACTAAGTGAAGTCAGTCAAAGACAAATATATGATATCACTTATATGTGAAATCAAAAAAATTATATAAATGAATTTATTTACAAAACAGAAATAGATTCACAGACACAAAAAACAAACTTACAGTTACCAAAGAGGAAAGGTGAGGGGGAGGGATAAATTAGGAGTTTGAGATTAGCAGTTACAAACTACTATATATAAAAGAGATATCCAACAGGGACCTACTGTATAGCATAAGAAATTATACACAGTATCTTGCAAACCTATAATAGGAAAGAATATATATATATATATATATATATATATATATATAAAACAGAATCACTTTGCTATACACCTGAAACATTGTAAATCAACTATATTTCAATTTTTAAAAATTAACAAAACTACATAATGATGTTAAACTGTGTAACAGGTTGTGAGGCAGAATTCCTTCTGCTCCCAAATTGGCAAATAAGCCCTACAGCAGACAAAGAGGCTACTACTGTATTGGTACGTTCTAATGAAAGCAATAACTACTTCTGGCCACATTCACTTTAGGGCTTATAAATGGGTGACCCAGATTTTATTTAATTCCTCCAGAACTTTGAAGCAGACCTTATTTATGAATAAGGATAATGCCAGTGGATATATCCCCAAACAACTGGATTTGAAGTATAAATTGTAAATGCTATAAACAGGAGTTTTTCATGGATTAGAAGTTGCTGAAAAAGACTGGGAGGGATTTGAAATGGCTCCTGGAATACTGGATTGAAGAATTGGATAGATTGCATTGCTTGAGCTGCAGAAGACTTGTAACACAGAGCAGTTATGGGATGGAAAATCATCATGCAGTTCACATTAGCAATAATGGAAGTTTTAACTATTGACCTTGAGGTAGATTAAATTATAACATATCTTGATTAGTTAAAAAATATTGCCTGACTTTTTTGGCATTAGTTTCTGTTCTAAATAATGGTAGTAATTTTTTTCACTCTAAAATAGCTGTGTCACTAATTATGGATGAATATGATTGTGATCGTTGGCTAATAAAGGAAGGATAAGGAGGGGACATGGGAATAATTACAAAATACAATGCAGTTTAAGAAAGATTATATAATAACAAGTTCTATCAGGGAGGGAGGGGAGAGCATCTATAACAAAGGAGAACAGAGGCTGCATCCAGTGAACATAGATTTTAAAAGACAAGTGTAAACAACATAGATAATGAGATATATAACCAAGGAAATATACAATAACATTACATAGATAGAAAACAGTACTGATAAGCAGAATTCTAAAGTGATTAAATCTTGTTTTTTTTAATGTCTTTAGACCCTCAAGATAGCTGAGAAGGATGGATGATCCATATTTTTAGAAAAATAAACAGATAACAGAAAGAACTGTTCAGCTTGCACATTGTTGCCCTCTTTCCATAAAAAGGAAATCAGTGAATTGCCAAAAAAGGGTAAAAAATTGTTAACAACAAAAAATGGAACATGAGGAAACTTCTTTATAGATGAGCAGCCCCTTCTGCTATAAATGTATTTTAATAAAAATACTTTCAAGGGCTGCCCTGGTGGTGCGGTGGTTGAGAGTCCGCCTACCAATGTAGGCAACACGGGTCCGTGCCCCGGTCCGGGAAGATCCCACATGCCGCGGAGCGGCTGGACCCGTGAGCCATGGCTGCTGAGCCTGCGCGTCCGGAGCCTGTGCTCCACAACAGGAGAGGCCACAACAGTGAGAGGCCCACATACCGCAAAAAAAAACCCCCCAAAAAAATACTTTCAAACATAAATTTTAAAATTTCTCTATAAATTAGATAAGACCACGTATCAATACCCAGAATGAATTTATATAAGTAGTGCTGTCAATGATTCTTGGTTCTTTAATATATGACAGCAACTAGCCTTCATAAAACTGAAGTTAGGTACTATTTTTTCATTTTATAATGAGATACCTGGCACTTTTAGGAATTCACATTAAAAAGATCTAGAATACGCAGGGTTTAGAGTTAAGTCTATGTGTATAATAAAATCCTAGAGCCCTCAGCAATTGATGCATGATGGGAAGAAGGAGGGAACAGCTTATATAACTTCAAATTAAAAAAAAAAACAGAATACATAAAATAGTGAGGCTAAACAAATAAAACTGAACACATAGAGTTTTGTATTGTCTTATAACAATTATGTATGTGATTAAAAAAAATTATTGACTTTTTGATGACATTCTCAAGAATATACAAACATTGTAAAGGTCATCTGTGTGAGAAAATTAACACATTTTAACGTCATTTAGGGATATTGATAACACAGCTTTTAGAATGAGAAATATATAAAAGCTTTGATATGAAATGTAAAAATGCATTCATTTTAATTATTCTGTATTTGACAATGCAGTTCTGAGATAATTCATTCCTGTAAACATTTCATGTTAGGTTACTTTATTGCCAGTAATATAAAACAAACATGATTAAGTTAAAGAAAAAATGATTTACTGAATGAATTTGCAGTATTTCATGAAAACCAAAGGAAAAGTCACACAGGTAGACCTCTGGAAGGATGGGAGCCAGGCAGTTCTGGAAAACTAGAAACCCATAGTAGTGGAAGATCATGGGATAGATACCTCCTTAGAAGAAGCAACTCTGAATTTTTCCAGTCTTGTATCATTTCTATCATTCAGACCTTAGAAGGCTTTGATAGACTTTGTTTGGTAACATTTCCATTTCCCATTCTTGGGCCAGTGGAGGAAAAGTTACTTTGAAAGACAGTCTCACCAAGAATGCTTACAATGGGGCAGGACAGTTTTTCAAAGGGAAGGAAAAGGGAAAATAGGAAAATATAAAAATATTTTATATTTGGTGGATTCTGGCATAAAATTCAGTAAGATGAACTTGTGCAATGCTTTGAAAATAGGATACTTTAAATCCAAATGCTTATATATTATTAATTTAAGACAAAATGAATCAGATATTTTTTAAGTGTTTCTGATTCTAATGCTAAATGTTTAATTTCTGTCATAAAATTATATTTTTTACCCCAATAAATATTTTTATAAAAGCTATTTTACAAAATTTATTATAATCTTTTATAGCTGTATGTTTCAAATTTGGAAGATTCTTATCCTAAACTCTGCCAAAGATTGGCAGTTTTCTCTATTATATTTAATCTTTTCTACTACTAATATGAAGTTCAAAAAGAATTAACATGTGGAAAGCACATCATTCCTTGGAGTTGCTTGAAAATGACATAAAAAGGTCAATTTCTGGGCTTCCCTGGTGGCACAGTGGTTGAGAGTCCGCCTACTGATGCAGGGGACACGGGTTCATGCCCCAGTCCGGGAAGATCCCATATGCCGCAGAGCGGCTGGGCCCGTGAGCCATGGCTGCTGAGCCTGTGCGTCTGGAGCCTGTGCTCCACAAGGGGAGAGGTCACAACAGTGAGAGGCCCGCATACCGCAAAAAAAAATATATATATATATATATTTTTTTTTAATTACAAATAATGAATTATTGTCTACAATATTGCCAGCTTTCTGATGTTTATATTCCTCTATATTCTTTATTCTCATAAATATATTTTAAGTATTTACTTAAATTTTATATTCCATTGGTTATTTATCTGATATCTTTGCCAATAATCCTTACCCAATTCTTGATTTCCCACAATTTTACAAAGTACAAAACTATGTTTGATTAATGAATTGGTCTCTGTCTCAACTCCATGTCAATAACCTCTTCTTGGAGCCTCAGAACTAAAGAAACAGTGTGTACAAAAGTGGAAAATGAAAAAATATTTAAATATCTTACATCTTCCTGTGAAACAAGACTTGTTTGTTAATTTAGGATTAAATATTTTAAAATGTGATGATTAAAGACTTGATTTAATTGGTTTATCTTTTATTGAGTACCTAGTAAATGCAGGTCATCTTTCTGGATTCTATTCTTAAAAAGATAAAATAAATGGGCAGACAAAAATAATAACTGTCAGTTTAAGAATGTAGCATTCTGAATATATTTCAAAAGAGAGAATGAAGAAAAGCAGCTCAAAATCCAATAAATTTTAAAATAAATATTCAGTGCAATAATAAGATTATCATATTAAAGTCTTACAAAGTGTCTGAATATTTATTTTTAACCCACGAATTGTTTGCTTTAATTATATAAGGTCAATAATATCATATCATGCAGTAATTGAATAAAATCATTTGAATATGGAGTCAAGCAAATAAAGCATGTGCATTTGATTTTTTTAGTGATCTGACTATATCAAGATCGTACCTCCCTAAAGTAATAGAGTAATATTTTTATTTAATTGTTGTCTCCTCTGTTAATGAGGATATTGAATAAGTACTCAACACAAACAGGTCAGATAATATTTTTCTGTGTTTCTGACATATCTTTGTGCTATTTTCCTTTCACTCTCAGTGTACTATGATTCATCAGAATTCTTACTAAAAGAAAGTGGTAAACCATATGAGACTGACATACAAATGTTTTTGAACTTCAAATACAATTCTATATGGTTCAACTTAATAACTGCTTCCAAATTCTAAATACCAGGAAGACTTATTTTATTTTGGTAAATTATTCTTCACTAAATTTTCATTAAGTGCATATATGGTTGTGGTATACATCTTTTTCTTGGTTATAGTACTCATATTTGTTTTTCAAATAAGTTTTTCACTTTCAGTATAAACATTTTGAAATATGCTTCTTTTTCTTATCAAATTATGAGTACTTTAAATTGCATTTATTTGAAAATTTACTTTTATTTAAAAAGAGCAACATTTGAGCTACTTTTCTAGACAAACCTAAAAAAATAATAATATGCATAATATTTTTATAGTGGAAAAGACTGGTTATTCTGTTAATTTTAAAGTCAAATTCTATGCACATGTAGGAATTCAATAAGTACTAACTCGCAGAAATAAAGTGGGCATCCATGATAATCATCATGTAATAGTGGTGAAATAAGCTCAGCTGAAATAGAAACAATTGTTTTGGTTATTTTCTGACTTCTGATACAAAAAGTAGGTTTAATCGTATCACTTAGTTTACTGAACATTTCATAATTGGTCCTGGACAAGACCATGCCTGATTTTGTTTCCTTATTTATTCACATTTAATACAGTCACACTCTCATTTCCTTCCCTATCAAAAGTTTGTTTTGAAGTAAATTTTAAATTTTTCTGTTTTTTATACTTATAAGATGTGTACTGTTATTCTGAAAACTTGCATTTAAAAAAAATTTATTGTAGTTGATTTAAAATGTTGTGTTATTTGTCCTGTACAGCAAAGTGATTCAGTTATACATATAATTTTTTTCATATTTTCATTATGATTACAGGATATTAAATATAGCTCCTTACGCTATATAGTAGGGCCTTGTTGTTTATTCATCCTATATATATATACTTTGCATCTGCTAATCCCAAACTCCCAATCCTTCCTTCCCCCACCCTCCCTTCTCCATTCTCTATGTCTCTGTTTTGTAGATATGTTCATTTGTGTTGTATTTTAGATTCCAAATATAAGTGATATCTTTCTGATATTTGTCTCTCTCTTTCTGACTTACTTCACTTAGTATAATAATCTCTAGGTCCATCCATGTTGCTGTAAATTACAATATTTTGTTCTTTTTTATGGCTGCACTGCATATATGTACCACATCTTCTTTATCCATTAGAACTTGCGTTTTTAAATTTGCACAAATTGTACTGGACTATATATCTCTGCCCTCTTCCCCCAGCCATGGCCCTCTATCACAGTATAATTTTTTATATTAAAATATAAAGCAGAGATTAATTCTTATCAGAATGACTTTTCTCTAGATTGTGAGTTCCTGAATAAACGGTCTCCAGAATCACAAATTATTTTTATTTTTCACATCCATTTTTTTATATGAAAGAAAAGAATACTCACAAAATTTAAGGAAATATACCCTGAAAAAATTAGGTCTGGTTGTATATTTTTGCTCAAGGAGAGCCAGAGTGTGCTGCATGAAAGTAAAAGGTCATACACAAAGTGCAAACCATTTTATGCTATAATATACCACTACAGCAAAATATAAAAATTAGTAGGAATTTCGAAGATATGTAAAATTTAAATATCTTCAGATGGAAAATGGAAATTAAGAACAAATTAAATTTTGAAGTAGGTTAAATATAATTTAGTTTTATTTTTGTCACCATTATAGATCTAAAAGCTATCTAGGAGTATAAATTTTAATTATTCATAATTCTAAAGGATTATTAAAATTGTACCATGCATAACTCAGCTTGCTTGTAAAAGTACCATGTTTTGCATATTAGAATTAGTTTTCTCAGACAATAATTATAAATTCACGAATTTAATTTTCTTTTAAATATTTTAATTTTTATAATCAATGAAGCTAAATGTGTCTGCCAGCAAGTAATCTGAAAAAAACTTGGTTTCTCTTTTGTGAAAACGTGAAAATAGACAATATCGTCAGTATTATGGTAAAACAATGTAAAGCATTACGTTTTCAGAAACCAACATTTTCTTCAGAATTAAGCAAGAAGTCTCCTTTTCAAAAAACTACTTCAGGTTAAAAGTATTTTAAAAACCCTAATAATGTTCAATATAATTTTTCCACATGGATTTATCTAATCAATTCTACTTGATTCACCTTAATATTGTAGATTTTGTATCATTTTGTTTTTTATGTGTTTTTCTTTTATTTCTAACAATTAGAAATTTTCCTAGATTTAGTTTTTTCTTGTTGAACTTAATTTATTCATCTATTCCTCTTTATATTATCTTTCCTCTGAAAGAGAACTAGAATCTAAACAAATAGATACATGTAGTTTAGTCCAAGTGTTATAGAAACTGTCTTTGGGCAATAATCAACCAACAGTATACTGTGAAGTCCACTCCTAACCTACATTTAGCTTTGAGACTCTTGTTTTTCCCTTCAGTCTCAATTTGTTTAGGTATTGTATTATCAATTTATTAAATTTCTGAATTTTTAAATTCTAACATTTTGGTAGTGTTTAAAATTTTTATACATAAGATTATGCTATCTGCAAATATATATAATTTTATTTCTTTCTTTCACATACAAAAATTAGTATGTTTTAAAACAGGAAAAATGAAATATCTGAAAAGGAAATTTAAAAAACAATCATATTTAAAACAGCAACAAAAAGCATGAAATACTTAGGAATAAACTCAACCAAGGAGATGAAAGACTTGTATAATGAAAACTACAATCATTGATAAAATATATTCAAGAAGACACAAATGGAAAGTCAACCCATGCTCATGAATCAGAAGACAATGTATTAAAATGACCATCTACAGATTCAATACAATCTGCAGATTCAGTGCCCTCTGTACCAAAGTTCCAATGGCACTTTTTATAGAAATGAAAAAAAAAACGAAACTAAAATTCATTTGGAACCAGAAGATTTCAAATAGCCAAAGTAATTCTGAGAAAGAAGGAAGCTGGACGCATCACACTTACTGATTTCAAACTATATTACAAAGCCACAGAAATCAAAACAATTATGATACCGGCTTAAAAACAGACATATGGGTAGATGGAACAGAAGACAGAACCCATAAATAAACCCATGTATACCCTCAAAAAGAGATTTTCAACAAGGGTTCTAAGAATACAAAGGGGAAAGGACAATCTATTCAGCAAATGGTGTTGGGAAAGTGCATATCTACCTACAAACAACTGAAAATAGAGCCTTATCATCCACCATATAGAAAAATCAACTCAAAATGGATTAAAGATATAATTATAAGACCTGAAACTATAGAATTCCTAGAAGAAAACATAGGAGAAAAACTTGATGACATTGTACTTGGCAATTGTTTCTTAGATATGTCACCAAAAGCAAAAGCCACAAAAGTAAAATTAGACAAATGTCACTACATCAATCTAAAACGCTCCTGCACAGGAAACAATGAACAGAGTGAAAAGACAACCTACAGAATGGGAAAAAATATTTGCAAGTCATATATCTGATGAGAGGTTAATATCCAAAATATACTGGGAACTTCAGCAACTCAACAGCAGAAATACAAAAAACCTGATTTAAAAATACCTGTCAGAATGGCTATCATCAAAAGAACATAAATAACAAATGTTGGTGAGGATGTGGAGGAAAGGGAACCCTAGAACACTGTTGGTGGGAAGATAAATTGGTGTGGCCACTATGGAAAACAGTATGGCAGTTTCTCAAAAACCTAAAAATAGAACTACCATCTTACCGAACAATTCCACTCCTGGGTGTATATCCGAAAAAGGCAAAAACACTAATTCAAAAACATACATGCACCCCAGTGTTCATAGCAGCATTATGTACAATTGCCAGGATAAGGAAGCAACCCAAGTGTCCATCAACAGATGAATGGATAAAGTAGATGTGAGATACACACACACAGGAATACTACTCAGCCATAAAAAATAAAATTTTGCCATTTTCAGCAACATGAATGAACTTAGAGGGCATTATCCTAAGTGAAATATGTCAGACAAAGAAAGACAAATACTGTGTGATATCACTTATATGTGGAATCTAAAAAATACAACAGACTAGTGAATAAAACAAGCAAACAGATATAGGAACAAACTAGTGGTTACTGTGGGAGAAGAAAAGGGAAGGGGCAATATAGAAAAACAAAACTAATCATAAATGTAACTAGTCCCCTATTTTAGCTTGGAACATTGAAATATAGGCCATATTGTTCCTTGTTTTGAATTCAACACTATAGGATGTGTGCAGATAACTCTTTTAGAGTCAGGAACAAGAACAGACAATAAACACAAAGGTGGCATTTATGTTATCTACAATCTCATACACCACAAACAGGAGATGGTTATGGAAAACTGATGGACAAGAACATGTCCTGCTATTTTACAATAAAGGAGGGGGAACATTTTATATCCATGACCCAGTTCCATGTCCTTGAAGACATAAACGTGTTTCATTTAGAAGAGAAATACTCAACAAAGAGCTACGGAAACTTTATAAGAATTATGTCATAAGGATCAGAACATGCTAAGGTTTTATATTCCTTTTTCTATTTTATTTTTTTTAACTACTTCAATTAGTGGGGAAAAAAAATCTCTCACTGCCAACCTGTACAAATGAGGAAAGTTAGAGTCTGGAGAATCCCTAGAGAATACAAATCCTAGAAGCCTACTTAGTTATCTGCAAAAGCATCGATGTTAAATAAAATGCTCCTGTTTCATTTTATTATGTAAAACATATAGACCTGAAAAATGTGGAATAAAATGTAAGTTTACATGGAAAAAAATAAAAAAACAATAGGGAAAGGAACTGATTAGACGTTTCTTCAGAGATGATATAGGAAAATACAAATCAAACCTACAATGAGATATCACCTCACACCTATCAAGACCTATTAAGAAAAAGACAGATAACAAGTGTTGGGAACTATGTGGAGAAAAGAGAACTCTGTACAATGTTGGTAGGAATGTAAAATGGTGCAGCCACTATAAAAAACAGTAAGAAGTTCATCAAAAAATTGAAATAGGATCACCACATAATCCAGCAATCCCACTTCTGTATATATATACCAAAAATAATTGAAATCAGGATCTCAAAGAGATGTCTGCACTTCCATGTTCACTGCAACATTATTACAATAGCCAAGGTATGGAAACAACCTGTGTCCATGAAAGGACAAATGGATAAAGAAAATGTGGTGTATGTATACGATGGAATATTATTCAGCCTTAAAAAACAAGGAAATTCTGTATGATCCCTGCATAATAGTACTCAAAACTTTTTGTTGATGTAGTGAATACCTGTCATAGTTATGGAAGCTTTCTTATTTACATTTATATTACCTTCACAAAGCAGAATTCTCTGAATAAGTATTAATTTGAGAAGAAAATTCACTTCAATGAATATATTTGAACTTAAGCTGCTAGAGTGGAGGTATTTATTTATCCACGTTATAATCACATATGATGTTCAGATACTATGCCTGGCACTTGGAGTAAAATAGTGATTAAAAAGAGATTTGCTCTCTATTCTCATGGGGATTATGATCAAACATTCAAACACAAAATGCCAATATTCATGCAAATATAAGAGTATTTCAACTGAGATATGTGTGAAGAAGAATAGATGGCACTTGGAGAATTTATGATATAGAATTTAATAAGTTAAGAATTTAAGGAAAATTTTCTTGAAGAAGTACAAGACAATTACAATAAGAATTAAGGGTTTAAGAGAAGTTAGTAAGGTGAGGAAGGAAGGGAAGAGTTTTAGCCTGAAGAAACAGCATCTGCAAAGGCTTCATGATGGGAAGGAGAATGGTAAATTAAAGGTAATGAAGATGCCAGTGTATCTGAGCAAATCCATGGAGTAGGAGTTTGAAGAGATATAAGTCTGCAGACATAGTAGGAGTGAGATTATTCAGAGCACTATGGCTTGTTTGCATGATCTGCATATTCTCCTAAGAACCATAGGAAGGTACAAAAGGGTTTTAAGTACAGTGAGTACATGTGTGATGGGGGGTCAGGATGGAATGCTGGTTGTAGTAGCAGTTTCTGGTGAGAGGGAATATGATTTGTGTTTCAAAAATATAGCTTTTGCTGTTGAGCATTTTTGGAGGTCAGTTAAAATATTATCTGTGGAAGTCTAACCAAGGCAAAGTTATGGCAAGAGGGATGAAAAGAAAATTATTTAAGAGATATTTAGAAGGTCACTTAGACATGAATTGGTGATGCATTGAGCATGAGAATAGAGAAAGAGAAATAAGAATGATTCTGAAATTCCAAGTGCTTATTAATAGGTAAATACGATTGTTATTATCATTTTCTGAGACAAGGAATAATAAAAGGATATTTGCTAGTGGGAAGTGGGTAGGGGGAATTCCATACATTTCTTTTTCCACATACGTTGGATTTGAGCAACTTTGAAACCACATGCCTGGCTCATTTGCAATCACACATGGACTCATATATGGAGAACTGAGTCAATACACTAGCTCCTGTGACTTGGGAAATCAGTTGGAGAGTGCCTCAGAAGGACAGAAGTAGAGGTCCTTGCAAGAATCTAACATGTGTGGAATATGTACCTCAAAGTGGATTTCAATGTCAATTCTGTATGATTTGGTCAGAACTTATGACCCATGAAGGCCAGGTAAAGTTGATTAGGGAGCTGAGACTTCAATTCTGTGGGGAATGAATCTCATTTCATTTCTATAGGAAGATGAGAGCAGAGTTGTTTCATGCAGCTCTATTTTGGAGAGAACAGATAGCTTCCTCTTAAACCCTAGGTTTACAGAACAGGGTCCACTGAGCTTTGCGTCACCTGTAGGAACCCTGCTAATAGGGAAATCCCAAAAACTATGCTTGAGCCCGCATGAGTCAAACACAAATACCTTTCCATCTGAAGTAATGCAAATATAGGCGATTCAATCTGAACCAAAACACAAAACCAGTTAAATATATATTTACATATAATATAAATATATATTCATATATATGAATGAATATCTAGGGAGATTATTAAGGCCTATGTAGACATAAGACTGAACGAATGCCATTCTCCATGGTCTGATCACTAGTTGTAGGCAGCTGTAATGTTACCAGAGTTTTTCTGCATTTTGCTGGCCTCTGGGTGCTAATAATATTTTCCAAATTTCTGGAGTGAAGATACTGAGGTAGGACCTTGAAGCAGAGTTAGGAAAGATCTATAATTTTTACCTTTCCTCCTTTCAACAACTGTACAAATATCTGAAATTCTGTACTAAACACGTTTATATTTGAAACATCTAGAGTGATTTCTGTTTCTTGTACCAAATTCTGACTGATTTCATAGGGCTGAAGATGCAGAAGGATAAACATAATTATAAGCTAAGATGTTTCCATGAGAAAGGGGAAAGTTGAAGCTATGGATATAAAAAAAAAAAGATCTCGACTAGAATATATTTCTCAAATTTTAAAAAAATTAAGATTTAATATTTATTAAAATTTAAGCAAAGCCTAATATAAATCTCTGTTAAAACTTAATTTGTATAACTATTTTTTAACATCTTTATTGGAGTATAATTGCTTTACAATTGTGTGTTAGTTGCTGCTTTATAACAAAGTGAATCAGTTATACATATACATGTATCTCCATATCTCCTCCCTCTTGCATCTCCCTCCCACCCTCCCTATCCCACCCCTCTAGGTGGTCACAAAGCACCGAGTTGATCTCCCTGTGTTATGCGGCTGCTTCCCACTAGCTATCTATTTTACATTTGGCAATGTATATACGAAGTAAGAGAGTGGCATGGACATGTATAAGTAATTTTAAAAAATCATCTAGAAGTGTATGTCAATTGCCTTTGCCATTTAATTTAAATTAATTTATATATGGAGACATAAAAATCCTCTACTGCAAAATTTCATAAATTAAAATTTCTAGAAAATAAAAATGCTAACAGCATGCTAAATCATGGGAAATGTCTTTTTGTTTTAAACACTCTGGGATAAATATCTTTCTACTGTGAATTTTATCTTTTGACTTTACAACCAGTTACCTCTCTTTTGATTTTTTCTACCAAAATTCCTTCTCATCCCAACAAGGCTTTGGCTTGTGTCTCAGAATTTCCTCTCCATCTCAACAATTAGGGTATTTCACTGCTCAAATTATTGGATTCATCTAATTCATTAGCCTCACATTTCCTTGACCTCTTAAACTACAGTGACTTTCATTTGCACCCATTTCTTTATTCCTGGAAGCATCACTGTATATTCTTATTACATAAATTATCTGAATTCTCATCTTAAATTCTAACAGTTTACCCTATGACAATATCTTTCATTATTTCCTATTATTCCATTTTCTCTCTCTCTATAGCTCTTCTATAAATAGGTAGAAACCATAATTTATTTGAATTTTAAGTTATCCTTTTCCCTTTAGCTATTATTTTTCCTTTGAAGATTTAACTCTATTAAAAAAAACCCTTCAAATTATTTTTCTTCTATAGAAAAATTTGCCATAATAAATGATCATAAATGTATGGCTCAAACCATGGAAATGTATTATCTCACAGCTCCGAAGGGGAGAAGTCCAGTGGGCCCTGGTAGCTTCTCTGCTGTGGGCCTCACAAAGCTCCAATCTTATCAGGCTCATTCAGATTGTTGGCAGAATTTAGTTTCATGTGATGGTAGGACTCAGGCCCCTGTTTCCTTGCTGGCTGTTGACAGGGTTTGCACTCAGCTTCTTGAGCCTGCCTGCATTCCCTTCTACCATATTCAAAGGCAGCAGTGACAGATCAAGTCCTCATACTTTTAATCTCTCAGACCTCCTTCTCTCTCTAACCTCTCCTGCTTTTTATTTTGCCTCATCTCTCTGATTGACTCTACTTAGAGTGTGAAAACAAAAACAAACATTTGCAATGGATAAAGGAAGGACTATCACTGATATTTTATGAGAACTAAAATGGAGACCAAATAGGGCAATACTCAGATTCCATTTTTCACCTCTTTGGGGAAAAAACAAAACAAAACAAAATGAAACAAACAACAAAAAACCTAAAACACACACAAAAAACTAGTTGGACAACATATTTTAATATCATGGCTATCAGAACAAGTACAATGCCATTATTTGAGAGACTACAAAGGTTCCTATTTATATAAAAAGCCACTTGGCAATATACTGAAAAATATTTATGCATTTGACTTTTGAGCCAGCAATCCCAATTATAGGAACTTCCAAATGATACACTGGCAAAAATGCAAACTGACCTATTTCTTTTGGGTGGTAGGAGAAGACTGTATTTCAGTCTTTATTTTTCTTTTACACACAATATCTAGCATGAATTCATTAAAAAACAAAACAACATGTACAAAGAAGCAGGAAAGCATGACCCATAATCAACATAAGTAAGAGTCAAAAGTAACTGACTGCAAATAACTCTTAGGTTGGACTAACAAACAAGAACATTAACTATTATAAATTATTAAAAATTGACCAAAGATTTGGAAGAGGTCAAGATGAAAAAGATGGATGAACAGAAGGAAAATTTCAGCATAAAGAAGGGAGTTATTTTCCAATAAGAACCAAAGGCAATATTGGAACTAAATAATACAAAAGATAAAATGAAAAATTGACTAAAGGAATTTATTGAGGCACCCAAAAAATGTATTCCCAATGGGAGCCCACGCCAGTAGAAAGAGATGAGAAGCTAAAGAAACAGTAAATGTGTGGGTTAAGGTAACCATTGTTGTTTTTAACCTTTAAATAAGTATTGGTTTTTAGTGCGAACATGATAACAAAGTACTGTGGACCATATAAAATATTTAGAAGTAGAATGTATAAAGACAAGAGTACAAAGGGTACAAAAGCATTATATGGGACTATGTAGTGTCAAGTTTCTCATATTCCATGGAATTTTCATAATATTTAATCCAAAATAAAAGTGCCTCAGGACCTAGAGTGAGCCTGGTCCTGGGTCACTAGATTCAGCTTTGTGATCCTCCAAAACAATAAGCCTTAGAATGAGGCAGAGGCTGCCAACATGGTATGAATACAAAGCTCATCAGTGTCAATTTGGTATAGAAACTTGCTTTGGTTATTTTTTGAAAAAACTAATACTCATATGACATGATACCAGGGGATGTGTTAAGTGTCATACAGACATGAATTAAGAAAGTCTTAATGTTAAAGTTTTATCAGTTTTCCACATGTCTTTTCTAATATTGTTTCAGAATGCAGGTGAAATCTAGACATATAGATTCGCACTGCAATGAAAACGACAAGCATTGATTAGCAACATAATATATTTGACAGTAAGAAATATATTCTCGATAGTTATTTAGATTATCTCATTCATGTTGAAAAGACATTTAAATTTCACTAAAAGTAACCTAGGTATGGTCACAGTAAGTGGAAGAGTTGGGTTAGAAATTTAATCCATCCAACCTACTCCTGTGCTAAAGTGCTCTTCTTTGCTCCTTCTTTCCTGTGGACCAGCATAGGAGTGCTTTAGGTTTGGATGAGATGGTACATCTTGTGTTTTGAGATTCCATGTAGGATCTGATGATTGTTAATGGAAACATGTATAAGTTTAAAGCAACAAAGAGAAGTTGCTATTAGTCTCTGTGCTAACATAGGAACAGTAAATCAAGCCTAGCCGTAGTACATGGTCACCACAAAAGGAAAGATGAAATGAACAAAGACACAGTACCTCAACGGTGATTTGGGCTCTAACCTCAAATACTGAGAAAGTAGAAAGGTTATAGGTCATCTTTTGCCAGTCTCTCCATAGAATGGCACAGTCCTGTTCACTGTAGGGAATTCATATGAAGTATTCCAATCTCAAGGAGCACAGCTTCCAAGACAAGAGAATAGAAACCAAAGCAGAATTCAAATGATTGAAATTAAGCTTTCCAATCACACTGACATGGGTATGAAGTCTGGTACAAACCTTATTAACTGTGTGACTTTGAGAAAGTTGCATAAAATTTGAGCCACACTTCTGCCATTTATCAAGTAGATATAACAGCGCTTAACTCACAGGGATATGAAAAAAGCACTGTTTTACATAAAAGGTACTTTAACCATGTTCATCCTCATCTTCTGGCTCTGTACTGGCGTTTTATCTCTGTCCATTCTGGGTTGGGTAATTAACATGGAACCCAACTGGATGGGTGCAATTAGGCTGTCAAACATTGTGTGTTCGATTCTGTCCTCTATGGAACAATTCTATATTACTCTCCTATTGAGAAAAACTCTACTAGGAGTAGGTATTACTGTTCCTTTTTTGTACAAAGATGATAATTCTCTATGCACCTGAAAAACAGTTTGTTTCTGGCAAACTGCACATGAAACACCTGCATGCAAAATACATATGGGAAGTCTGTAATGGCTCGTATATTGGCAGCACATTTTTCCTGGCAGTTTCTTTAGGTGTAATGAATTGGGAAAATGTGTCTCTTACAGAAACTTAATGACTGTTCCATAGCACAAGTACATAGGAAAATTATGAGGAAACTGATAATTTTAACACCTGTGTTTGTTTAATTCCAGCCAAAGCAACAACCTAATATATGTTTGTGAGAAAAGTAGAAACATTGGTTGACCAACAATAATGGAAATCTGCTTGATTTCAGATTCAAAAGAATGTGCAGCAAGTTTTAAATCATGAAAATACTCCTCAAAGGCACTGAATGAATCCCAGACAATATCCCTCTTTTAAACATTGTCTTGGTGAAGACTTTTCTTGGAGAATTTCTAAAATTTTCAACGCAGTTGATTCCAGTCTATGGTACCTAATGAAACACTTTGGTGTTTGTGTGTCAAGATTAAGAATTCTGAATCTATACAAGAAAGAATGTGGCAGAAATAATTTAATTTCTGTAATGTATTCAAGAGTAGCTAATATTACATTATTCTTATTAAATATTTTATTAAAGATTCATAGAGAATCCTGTGTTTTTAGAATCAGGAATACCTGGCTGGGCTGCTTATTAGGTATCTACAGCTTGACAAGTTATTTACCTTTTCCAAGCCTTATTTTTTTTTTAACAGCTTTGTTGAGATATGCTATATAAAAACTGCATATATTTGATGTGTACATTTTTATGAGTTTGGACATATGAAAATTCTTTCATTCCTATAAGGGCAACTATTCTCAGCTCATAGTTTTGTGTGCACACATGTATGTGTATGTGTATGAGGATAGGAAAAATATGTTTTAATATAAAAATGCACATGTAAGATATTCAAAAAGTAGCAGACATTTTTTAGTGAATTTTAAAAAACCTGAAAAATAAACTTAGCTATTTAACTGGAGTAAACATAATATCAAATATCGTGAATAATAAACTTAATAACTGATTTTCTGGAAAACATAATTTTATTTCACTTTCAAGTATTTTTACTAGTCATCTTTTAATCAACCAGTGAAATGACCTATTATGTGCCAGCTGGTGTAAGGGGTATAAAGTTTACATAAAATATGTTTTTACCTCTCAAGGAAATTATATTCTTGTTGAAAAGACAATTAGACTCAAACAATGAAATAACAAGACAATGGAATAAAGTGCAGGGCTGTTTGGAACAGAATATGCAGGCAAAGTGAGCGAGAGACTAGCAAAATTAATGTAGTCCAGAGTCACAAGAGAGGTCTGCTTTTAGTTAAAACTCTAATATTTTTAGTTTGTCAATATATTTTATTGGTTTCTCTTTCCTCTTTGCTTGCTATTTCTTGTAAAAATACATTTATTTTAAAAATAAACATATAGGTTTCTGACCTTGTAATGGTTATATGTGATTATTGATGAGACAACTGTCAATTAAATAAAGTAGTCTTATTAGGAAAGGGCAATTTTGAGTGTGCTTGTAACTAGAGACATATTTATGGATCCCAATAGTTGATGTTCCCTAATAAAAGGGCAATGGTATATGAGAGTACATAACTTATACAGATACATATTTCTAAGTGGGGTCACTATTTACCAGTTGGATGGGATAATTCTTGATTGTGAAGGACTGTCCCTGTATCACAGATCTTTAGCATCCCTGGTTCACATTCACTGAATGACAGCAATGTACTCCATCAGTGTCACATCCCAAGCCACCTAAGTTTCCAAATATCTGTATATTATCCAGTGATATAAGAATGCTCTAAGAGAAATCTGTCCACATACATTTTGAGGACAATTTTGGACACACACACACACTAACCTTGCTGCTTTTATGTGAAATTTAATCCATCATCTATGACTACATTTCCCTCTCCATAGCACCCACACATTAAAATGACATCTTTCAAACAGATAGAAAAGATTCAAGCAAAATAACTAATCTAAAAAATTCTTATCTCTTATCAGCTTTACTTATAATACTTCAGGGCAATATTCTTTAATCTCCATGTTTTAACATAGAAAATCCCATTGAAGGGATATTGTTGACACAATATCTCCTATTTCATTTTCATAACTTACTTTTTTTCTGTATCACTCATGGTGCTGTGTTTGCTCATATGGTTTTAATTTTACTTTTTGAGCTCATCATCAGGAAGTTTTCTATTTTGATTTTGATGTTTGTGTTTCACACTATCAGACATACTAGAAAAAATGCTTAGAAGGCAGTAGTGGAGGGGAAACTAGGAAAGACTGAGAATTTAGAACAGTCTTAATGTGGACCATGGTTTCTGGATGCTGCTACAGTTGCATATAAGGTGAACCAAACTTATCAAAAACAGAGGTTCAAACCGCCTCAGCACAAAAACTGAAAAATTAAAAGAAATAAGTTCCTAGTGGTAACATCTGGTAAATTGGATGCTGTACTAACCATAGATCAACTCATTTTAATTAAATCTATGGCATAGCCCCAGCTTAACTCCCCTGCAGGTGGATTCATAGTAATCAGCAACTCAGCCTAGTTGCCAAAAAGAGGAAAGGCCTGAATCCTCTATAACAAACAAGAACAAAAAGCTGCATTATCAGTTTCCATCACTCCTTCATACACATATATGAAATTTTTAAAAATATGGTACATGCAAAAGAAACAGGAAAATGTGACACATAAAAGAAAACACAGTCCAAAGAGGCAGATAACCAATATATTGGAATTACCAGGTGATAACTATAAAACAAATATTTAAATATATTAAATAATTTACTGGAGGGGATGGGCATAAAGGGTGGAAGAATGGGAAAATTCAGAAGAAAAATGGTAACCTCTAAAAATGAACCAAATAGGAATTTTACTACTGAAAATTAAAATGCCTGAAATAAGAAATTTACCATATGGCTTAAAAATGGGTTAGACATTGCAAAAATAAGTAATAGAAAACTTGAAAAAAGGTCAACAAAAATTATCACCTATACAGCACAGAAAGAAAACACTTTAAAGCAGAGCCTCAGTCATCTGGTAATGTGATTAACAATCAACTGGTCTAACACAAATAAAATCCAGAATAAACAGAGAGAGAAAAAAAAGAAGAAAAGTTTTTGAAGCTATGATAGAAAACATTTCCAGATTAGAGTAAAAACAACAGTTCACATCTCCAAGAAGCTCAGTTCAGTGAATTAAATTCCAGATAAACATAACTGATACACTTTTAGCCAGACTCATCAAGAAAAAAAGAGTGCCCAGATCAATAAAATTAGAAATGAAAAATAAGTTACAAATGACACACCAGAAATATAAAGAATCATAAGTGACAACTACAAGCAACTATACCCCAATAAAATGGGCAACCTAGAAGAAAGGGATAAATTCTTAGAAAGGTACAATCTCCCAACACTGAACCAGAAAGAAATAGGAAACATGAACAGAAAAATTACCAGTACTGAAATTGAATCAGTAACTTAAAAAACTCCCAACAATCAAAAGTTCAGGGCCAGATGGCTTCAAAGGTAAATTATACAAAACATTTAGAGAAGAGTTAACATCTATCCTTCTGAAACTATTCAAAAAACTCACAGAGGAAGGAACACTTCTGAATTCATCCTATGAGGTCAACATCACCCTGATACCAAAACCAGACAAAGATACCACAAAAGAAGAAAACTACAGGCCAATATCACTGATGAACATAGATGCAAAATTCCTCAATAAAATATTAGTTAACCGAATCCAACAATACATTAAAAGGATCACACACCATGATTGAGTGGATTTATCCCAGGGATGCAAGGAGTTTTCAATATCCGTAAATCAATCAGTGTGATACACCACATTAACAAACTGAAGAATAAAAACCATATGATCATCTCAATAAAGAAAAAGCTTTTGATAAAATTGAACATTCATGTATGATTAAAACTCCCCAGAAAGTGGACATAGAGGAGACATACCTCAACATAATAAAGGCTGTATGTAACAACCCCACAGCTAACATCATACTCAGTGGTGAAAAGCTGAAAACATTCCCTCTGAGGTAAGGAACAAGACAAGGATATTTATTTATTTATTTATTTGTTTGTTTATTTGTTTACTTAAATAATATTTATTTAACATAGTTTTGGAAGTCCTACCCACAGTAATCAGAGAAGAAAAAGAAATTAAAGGAATCCAAATTGGAAAAGGAGAAGTAAAACTGTCACTGTTGGCAGATGACATGATACTATACATAGAAAATCTTAAAGATGCCACCAGAAAACTATTAGAACTCATCAATGAATTTGGTAAAGTTGCAGGATACAAAACTGATGTACAGAAATCTGTTGCATTTCTATACACTAACAATGTACTATCAGAAAGAGACACTAAGGGGAAAAATAACGTTTACCACTGCATCAAAACTAATAAAATACCAAGGAATAAACCTACTTAAGGAGGAAAAAGACCTGTACTCTGAAAACTATAAGAAACTGATGAAAGAATTTTAAGACACACAAACACATGGAAAGACATACTGTGTTCTTGGGTTAGAAGAATCAATATTGTTAAAATGACTGTACTACTCAAGGCAATCTACAGATTCAATGCAATTCCTATCAAATTAACCAATATCATTTTTCACAGAACTAAAACAAAAAATCTTAAAATTTGTACGGAAGCACAAAAAACCCCAAATAGCCAAAACAATCTTGAGAGAGAAGAACAGAGGTGGAGGAATCATACCCCCAGTTTTCAGACTATACTACGAAGCTACATTAATCAGAACAGTATGGTACTGGCAGAAAAACAGACTTATAGATCAATGGAACAGGATAGAAAGCCCAGAAATAAACCCACACACTTTTGGTCAATCAATCTACGACAAAGGAAGAAAGAACATACAATGGAGAAAAGACAGTCTCTTCGATAAGTGGTGCTGGGAAAAACTGGACAGCTATATGTAAAAGAATGAAATTAGAATATTCTCTACCACCACACACAAAAGTAAATTGAAAATGGATTAAAGACCTAAGTGTAAGACTGGATACTGTAAAACTTCTAGAGGAAAACATAAGCAGAACACTCTTTGACATAAATTGCAGCAATACTATTTTGGATCCCTCTCTTAAAGGAAATAAAAGCAAAAGTAAACAAATGGGACCTAATTAAACTTAAAAGCTTTTGTGCAGCAAGGAAAACCATTGACAAAATGAAAAGACAACCTACTGAATGGCAGAAAATATTTGCAAATAACATGACTGTTAAGGGATTAATATCCAACATATATAAACAGTTCATACAACTCAATATCCAAAATCAAACAATCCAATTAAAAAATGGGCAGAAGAACTAAATAGACATTCTTCCAAAAAGGAAATGCAGATGGCAAACAAGCATATGAAAGGATGTTCAACATCACTAATCATCAGGGAAATCCAAATAAAAACCACCACGAGGTATCACCTCACTCTTGTCAGAATGACTATCATCAAAAAGAACACAAATAACAAATGCTGGCTGGCAAGGATGTGGAGAAAAGGGAACACTTGTATACTGTTGGTTGGAATGTACATTGGTGTGGCCACTGTGGAAAACTGTATGGAGGTTTCTCAAAAAATTAAAAATAGGACTACCATATGACCAAGTGATTTCACTCTTGGGTATATATCTGAATAAAACAAAAACACTAATTCTAAAAGATACATGCATTCCAATACTCATAGCTGCATTTACAGTTGCCAAGATGTGAAAGCAACCTAAGTGTCCATCAAGAGTTGAAAGGATAAAGAAGAGACGGTATATATGTATAAAATAGAATACTAGGGCTTCCCTGGTGGCACAGTGGTTGAGGGGCCGCCTGCTGATGCAGGGGACACGGGTTCGTGCCCCGGTCCGGGGGGATCCCACGTGCCGCGGAGCGGCTGGGCCCGTGGGCCATGGCCGCTGGGCCTGCGCGTCCGGAGCCTGTGCTCCGCAATGGGAGAGGCCGCACCGGTGAGAGGCCCACGTACTGCCAAAAAAAAAAAAAAAATAGAATACTACTCAGCCATAAAAAATGAAATTTTGCCATTTGCAGCAACATGGATGGACTTGGAGGGTATAATGCTAAGTGAAATAAGTCAGACAGAGAAAGACAAATACTGCATGATATAGCTTATATATGGAATCTAAAAAGTACAAAAAACTAGTAAATATAACAAAAATGTAGCAGACTCACAGATATAGAGAACAAACTAGTGGTTATGATGGTGGGGGCAATATAAGGGTGCAGGCATGGGATGTGCAAACTTTTGGTTGTAAGATAGGCTCAATAATGAATTGTACAGCACAGGGAATATAGCTAATATTTTGTAATAACTGTAAATTGAAAGTAACCTTTAAAAATTGTATAAAACATAGAAATAAATTTTAAAAATAAATAAAATTCTATATCCAGTAGAAAAAAAAAGATTTAACAATGAAGGCAAAATAAAGATACTTTCAGAAAAAAGAAAAAGCTGAGGGAATTTTCTCCATAAGACTCCCCCTTCCACCCATTCACAAAATACATTTAATGAACTGCCAAAGAATGTTAGTGAGGATAGAGAAAAATTTTACAAGACATAAACTTGGATATATTTTAAGAAATGAAAAGCACTGGACAGACTATATATTTTAACAGATATAAAACAACAATAATAGTTTTATTACCATTTTTTTGAAGTTTGTGGACTACTCAGGTAGATATAATTAGAAGTATATTATTTTAAATGTTCACTATATAAATATTTGTGGACTGCATCTAAAGTAATACTTAGAAATAAACAAATTCACATGCATATATTAGAAAAGAATATAATTAAATTAAGTGCTCTCAGTTTCCATATCAAGAAGGAATTAATGAAATGATAAAAATAAAAGTATAGAAAACTGAAATAAAAGAAAAAGATAGAAATGAAAGAATATCAAGAAGCCAAAAAACTTTTCTTTGAAATGATCAATATAATTGATAAATCTGAGTAAATTTTAAAAAAATAGATAATAAATACTTGATATTATCAGGAATAATAGAAGAGGTATCACTGAGAATGCTACTTATAATATGAATATTATAAGAGCCTATAATGAACATTTATGTTAATTAATTCAATAAACTTAGACAAAATAGACCACTTCAACATCACTACTTAAAAAAAACTGTCAAGAAAAATTACAAAATGTACAATATCCTGTATATTTAAAAAAATGAAATTCTCAAAATTTTCACAAACATGACTGTATATCCAGATTATTTCATTGATGAAATTTACAAAACACATAAGAAAAAATACTAACAGTCTTACAGAAATTCTTTAAAGAGGAGGAAGAAACATGCACAGAGGGAAAAAAACAAAAAAGAAAAAAAACAATGGCACATTTCCTTCTCATTCACTGAAGTCTCTAATATGGTAAGAAATTTTACTTAGTGGCAATGTGAAAGAACTCATTCAATGATGGCTGTAGGTAAAAATTCCACCAAGTCAAGGACTTGCTCATAACTGACCCCTTTTACTGACATTATGCAGTGTGGTGGCCAGAAATAAATAGTAAGTGATCAGTTGGAATTAACACTCATTCTACTCTAGGACTTTATTGATTGATCTAATAACAAAAGCAATTATCGATAATACAAGTAAAAGTTTAGGAAATTAAAAAAAAAGCAAAGGACATAAAAGCAAAAATAAACAAATGGGACCTAATTAAACTTAAAAGATTTTGCACAGCAAAGGAAACCATCCACAAAATGAAGAACACCTGCTGATTAGGGGAAAATATTTGCAAATTACATAACTGTTAAGGGATTAATATCCAACATATATAAACAGCCCATACAACACCATATCCAGAAAACAAACAACCTGATTAAAAACTGGACAGAAGACCTGGATAGATATTTTTCCAAAGAGGCAATGCAGATGGCCAACAGGCACATGAAAAGATGCTCCACATTGCTAATCAGCAGGGAAATGCAAATCAAAACCACCATGAGAGATAACCTCACACTTGTCAGAATGACTACCATCAAAAAGAACACAAATAACAAATGTTTTGGCTAGGATGTGGGGAAAAGGAACCCTTGTACACTGTTGGTGGGAATGTAAATTGATGTAGCCAGTGTGGAAAACAGTATGGAGGTTTCTCAAAAAACTAAAAATATAACAATCATATGATACAGCAGTTTCACTCCTGGGTATATATTCATAAGAATTATAAACACTATTTCAAAAAGAAACATGCACACAAATGTTCATAACAGCATTATATATAACTGCCCAAAATTGGAGGCAACCTATGTCCATCAACAGATGAAAGGATAAAGAAGAGGTTGTACATATAGTCAATGGAACAGAACTCAGCCATAAAAAAGAATGAAATCTTGCCCTTTACAGCAGCATATGGATGGACTTGGAGGGTATTATGCTAAGTGAACTAATTCAGACAGAGAAGGACATATACTGTATGATATCACTTATGTGTGGAATCTAAAAATACAACAAACTAGTGAATATAACAAAAAAAAGAAGCAGGCTCACAGACATAGAGAACAAACTAGTGGTTACCAGTGGGGAGATGGAAAGGGTAGGGGAAATACAGGGGTAAGGAATTAAGAGGTACAAACTATTACTTATAAAATAAGCTATAAAGATATATTGAACAACATGGGGAATACAGTCAATATTTTATAGTAAGTATAAATAGAGTATGACCTTTAATAAGTGTGAATGCCTATTGTACACCTGTAATTTATATAATAAATAAATAATTAAATAAATGCTTCTGTTTACCAAGGTTCACATTTTACTGCTGTTAGTGTTTAAAAATAAGCAAGGAAATATTATAATAATGTAGATAATACATCTCTTGTCAACCTCAGAGCTGTGGTTTCCATACAAAATGAAACGGGCAATTTAAAATATCTGTTGCTGAAAGCAGGTGTTAAAAAGTATTCAACAGGCTAAGTCAAATAAAGAAACATGTTTTAATAAAAATATGACACACTGTAATGTGTGGTTGGGGTCCAGCTGGATAGATCTCTAGGACTGGGAAATTAAACTAACACAACATTGTTAATCAATTGTACTCCAATATAAAATGAAAACTTAAAAAAAAAATGTGTGATTGGAAAAGGAGTTTTGTTTATACCTTTCCCATCTCACAAAGATTTTATTTACCTTGACTGATCTGGACGTCCCAGATTAAGGGTTGTACTGATGTGTGCAAATCAAAGGAGTCATCAATGAACTTAACATGGTACCTACAGAACTACATACAGCCTGATGTATTCCTCAGGGGATCTTGGGTTGGGTCAAAACCTCACCTCATATATCCAGATTTGTACTAACAGTGAATGGATCCCGATTATCTTAAGGCAGGGGAAATCCTATAATTTTTTACCCATCAAATCTTTCAGTATCTTCCAGGGATGGATTAGAGAGAAAGAGGCCCATGTAATACTGATTATACTCCTCACTTTATGGGTACACTGTATAGTCAAAACCAAACACCATATCAAAGGAGGGAAAATATGATTTGAGAAGGAACCTTAGTGGAAACCAAGAGAAATCATGGCAAATGGTAATGAAGCTTGTATATGTGCTTAATTCATAGGAAGGATGCAATAATGAGAGCATTTAAAAGCAAAACTCAACGCACTGCATTTGCTAATACCCATTACATTTGCTCAGATCTGCTGTTAATTTTTAGCTGATGCTAATAAAAACCACTACTGATTTTGTCCAAAAATTGGGAAATTGAACTATGCTGATTTATGGTCACTGACTAAAACTTTGTCCAAATAATCTAGAGAAAAACACGACTTGCTAACCACAGATGACTTAGTTGACTAGTAGCCAGTTGCAGTGATAACTTGGTGCATGATTTTTGGTCTATGTTACTATCTTTTTGTCAAGTAACATGAGGGAAATATGATGTTTGAATTATAAATTTCATTGTGGATATAATGCTTTCAAGTAAAGTAGAAATGTTACTTAGAGGGTCCTATACCATTCACCAATTATATTCCTTTGGGGGACACTTATGGAAAGTCTTTTGACACCCAGATTGTGGAATATGACAAATAGAGTTTCAAGGAACATAATTTTTTAATCAATACTGTGAAAGTAAATTTACCAATGTCAAAATTACTGCATTACAATGTAATATCATGAAGAGAAGAATTGTTAAACCAAATGTGGATGATAAAAGAAGTATTTTTCCAGGAGACTGTTTGCAAATGGAAGTCATTTCAGGAGGATAATGAAGGATTCGTGAATGGACCAGAGAAGCCACCTACTTGATGGACTATCACAGGCATTAACAAAGACAGGAGAGAAGGTTTGAGCCATTTCTCAAGGAAGGTGGTTGGATAAGGTCAGTGGCCAGGTGCATTAGTGGTCTATGCCAGGGAGGTGCACTTATGAGGACAACATTACAAGTTTAAGCTGAAGCAGAATGACATCAGACAGTGTGGCCTTTACTCCTGTTCTCTGTGTTCCCAAGTAATACATATCAGCAGTGAAATTATCTCCTTTGTGGTTCAAATTGTCGGGATTAAAAGAATAATGTTAAAAATCAACACTCGGGGCTTCCCTGGTGGCACAGTGGTTGAGAGTCCGCCTGCTGATGCAGGGGACACGGGTTTGTGCCCCTGTCTGGGAAGATCCCACATGCCGCGGAGTGGCTGGGCCCGTGAGCCACGGCCACTGAGCCTGCGCGTCTGGAGCCTGTGCTCCACAACGGGAGAGGCCACAACAGTGAGAGGCCCGCGTACCACAAAAAAAAAAAATCAACACTGTGTCATTGCAATTGGGGAGGCAATGGTAGTATTACATTATCTTACCTAAAATCCTGTGTTAGTAGGAACATATGCCATGATATATGATTACGGTTATGTCCAACCACCATGTGGAATCTGAAGGGTTTTCAAAAAAAATGACCTCTAGTAACTACCCCAGGTGTTACAATTATGGGTACATAGGTTAAGCACATGAAAAGAAAATATATACTATAATTTTAACTTATGCATCGTATGTCAAATATTATGTTGAAGTCCCTACTTTATTAACTTTAGTATTACATTAAAATCAACTTCTCAGGGCAATCAGAATTAGAAAATATTGGGGGATTTATCTGAAGCTCTTGATCAATGTCATGCATATCAATATATATAGATTGGTCAGAAGAAGGCTTAAGAAATATCAGACACACCTTCATTAACATACACAAAAAGTCCAAATAATCCTTCATGGCAGAGAAAGGGAATAATCAAGCTGATAAAAGTATCAAAATGCCTGTGAAGGGATAGAGTCATTACTAAAATGATTTATATAAAAAATAATTCCCATTTTCCATTAGATAGGTCAAATCCCAGGAGTCACTGGAGTGTTTACAGACTTGTTTGTATAAAATCTTGGGGGAAATATTTTCAGGAGATATGTTTAAAGACAAATTAGGAAAAGATACATAGAACTATTTGGCAAGATGATATTGATCAAGATCAGAGGGTGGATGGTGTAGTAAGGCTAACCGCCAGGCTTTGGTTTATTTCCTCCTACTCGGGGACTGTAGAGACTATAGTTGAACTAGATCAGACCTCCTTGTAAATAAGCTGATGACATTTATAAATGGGAATATACATGAGAGTTATTTTAAATAAATGCATTTTGGCAAGACATGACTTGTCTATCTGACTCTCTTATTGTAAATAAACCCAGAATTTAAGGATTTATGGAACATGATCAGCTGGAGAATGGAAGTTAGTCAAACACAAGGGTAACAATGCTAAAAAAAAAAACCCTTTATCTAACAGTAATTTTATGGACATTTGGTTAGGTCTCCATGTTTTCATCATCCCAATGTGGGAAAAAGGAATACTTAGAAATTGCTTCTGATGGTTTTGGTCTCTCCAGAAAGAAGTTGGTGCTTCTATAATATTTGAATTCTCTGAGTAGTTCCTAAAGTTTGGTGTTGGAGAAAATCTATGATTTATGTGAGTCTGTTTTGACAATTCAATTATTTATGGTAATGCAGCAATGTTGCTTCAACATTTTTAAAACTCAATGTAAATTACCACATTAATAATGGAGAAGAAATATATAATCAACTCAATAGAATCCGGAGAATCACTGACAAAATTCAATACATGTTTATGATAAAAATACATATCAGAAATTTTGAAACAGAAAGGCACTTTCTCAGTTCAATAAATATGTTTAAAATGTCTAACATCATACTTAACTGTGAAATATTGGATATTTTCCCCTAAGATCAGGATGTCTAATCTCACCACCTCTTTTCAACATTATAGTAGACACCATAGCTACTGAACATAGTATGAGAAAATAACTCATAAAGGTTGGAAAGGAGGATCATAAGTAGAAAACCTAAAATTATCTACAATAAAATTACTATGACTAATAAGTAAACTTACCAGTGTCATAGGATCAAAGTTACAGAGAGAACTGTATTTCCACATGCTAGCACCTAATCAGTGGAAAACAAAAAAGAAAATAATACCATTTAAAATAACATTAAAACATTTAAAATTAAATTTAACAAATATTGTCTATGACATCTATTCTGATGATTATAAAATATTTTTAAGGGAAATTTAAGATAGGTGGAAAAACATGTCTTTGTTCATGGAATTAAAGTCTCTCTCAATCTTTTAAAGATGTCAATTCTTACCAAATCAATATACAGAAACAGCACAGTCATAATTATAACAAAATTTATAGATAGAGTCTAATCATAAAATTATATGGAAATGCAAAGAATTTAAAAGAGCCAGTAAAATCTTGGATTTCAAGACTCACTTTAAAACTGTAGTAAATAGTATGGAATTGGTATAAATAATGATAATCAGATTAATATGAAATAAAATTAGATCAATGGAACAGAATAATCAGATACAGATTCATACACATGCTATCTTGACATTCAACAATGGTCTCAAAGAAATAAAATGGGGGGAGAAACAACTTTTCAATTAAGTGGTACCCAAAACATTAAAATATCTGTTGAGGAAAATAAATGAACCATGATCCTTTTCTCACACAGCACATAAGAACTAATTCAAGAAGGATCATAAATCCAAACATAAAATATAATGATGTAAAGGATACTATAAAAATCATGAGAAAATATTTTCATCACCTGGAGATAAAGTACTTCTTACATAGAGAGGGCACGAAAAGCACTAAGACAAAACCACAAAACTAAACCAAAACAAACAAATATTCCATGAATTGGGCTCATTGAACAAAGTCATTAGGATTAGAAAATATTGACTCAGATAAGAATAAAGTATTTATTATGTATATCTGACAAATTACTTGTATCTAAACTATATAAAGTAAGCTACAATAGTGAAATAAAAAGATGCAAACCCGGGCTTCCCTGGTGGTGCAGTGGTTGAGAGTCCACCTGCTGATGCAGGGGACACGGGTTCGTGCCCCGGTCCAGGAAGATCGCACATGCCGCGGAGCAGCTAGGCCCGTGAGCCATGGCCGCTGAGCCTGCGTGTCCAGAGCCTGTGCTCCACAGCGGGAGAGGCCACAACAGTGAGAGGCCTACGTACCGCCAAAAAAAAGATGCAAACCCAATTTCATAAAGAATAGCCTAAGACGTTAAGCTTACAGTTCACAAAAATTATATACAAATGGCTTAAATGGGCATGGAAACATCACTAGTCCCCAGAAAAAGGCAACTTTAAGCTATAATGAGATATACATACCAATGATTATAGCTGAAATCTTTAAAATCTCACGATATTAATGTTTGTGAGACTGTGGGACAATTGCAGCTTGCATACATTTCTATACAAGTCTTTTCAAAAAATATCTGACAGTTTCTTTTAGACTAAACATACACCTAACCTATGACCAAATTATTCCAACTCTAGGTATTTACCAAAAATCAAATTAAAACAAATGCCCATGAAAAAAGAAATGAAAACATATGATCACGAAAATATATTCACAAGAAAGTTTTTAGCAGCTTTATTTATAATATATACAACATAGAAATGCTCTAAAAGTCTACTAATAGGAGACTGGGTAATCAAACTGTGACAGAATCACAAAATACAAGTCTAGACAACAACTACAAAACAAACAAAACAAATAGCAATTGATTCATGAAGCAACATGGATGCTTCTAAAATACAAAGTAGTATATACTGAGTATTACTAACTTCACAAAATTTCAAAGAAGGCAAAATAATCCATGGTGGAAAAATAAAGTATAATCATGTTGCCTTGGAGGAGCATGGGTTATCTGGGAAGAGGCATGCAGGAAATTTCTGGGGTGATGTTATGCTATCTATCCTGATAGGAGTTTGGGTTAACAGATGCATACATCTGTCAAAATGCATTAAGTGGTGTACGTAAGTTTGCTGAATTTCACCCTATGTAAATTTTACCTGAGAAAACTGTAAACAAACATTAAATTCCTATCGGTGATATGTCTGTTAATATGTTTAGGGATGAAGTTTACTGATTTTGTCAGCCTATGTTGAAATGCATCTAAGTAGAAGAGGAATTGATGAATGTATGGTTAAAGGACTGAATAGACAGATAGATATGTGAACTAAATATAGTAAAAATAGTTTTTGTAGAATCTTGGTAATAGGTATATGGGTGTTCATTGGGAAATTTTCTGATGTTTTAAAAGTTTTCATAATAAAATGCAAAAAAACGAAAAAGAGCAGTAAAAATTATCAATAAAAAATTAATCCCGCATCAATCAACATAAGGAAAATACTGGAACATCAATTATTAATACTGTAATTAAGATATTTCAGACATTGTAGGTATTGCATTAAATATGGAAGTGCAAAGCCCTATATATATATAATACATATATTTGAACATCACAAGGTAACATAATAGTTATTTGAATTAGTAAAATAATGTCCATACATAAAATAACTAGTGATACAATGTAAACGCTTTCCCAAAGATCAGTGAAACCTATTAGAAAGCCTAGCAATAGACCATTGTGGGACTATAAGCTAACAATTCTGAGACCATTATACACAGATACTGGAACAGAACAATTAAGTAAATGGATGTCAGACAGTGCGTGCTAGATTCCTCACTGTTGGAGGAGCAGAGTTATATATAAGAAAGGGGAAGAGACTAAAATCATCAAGATGATAATGCATTAGAGTTGAGGACTTCTGTGTGAATTCATGTTAGCTTAATACAGACACAGAGGGAAACACATAAAGCTATTTAGAGGTACATTTATAATCACAGGTGACTATACACATATATTCCTTATTCTGTCCTTTGAGTAGGTCTAGAAGCAACAACACCTCAGTAGCAATGAGTACCGAGATCTTGTTTCTTTTAATCCATTTTCCAATGAAATTGCTGACTTGAGTGCCTTGAAATATAGAAGATGAGGCTGGAGCATCTTATAGTGCCAAAAAGTAAGAAAGTACTTACAAACAAAAAATATAAAACAACAAGAAACCACCCACAATGATAGTGGTATATCAAAGGCATACAAGGGGCATCTCAACAGGTAAAGTTGGAATACTTTGAGAAACAAGAGTATTGGATTATATCTCAAAATATAAATACATATGATGCATACAGGTATAAATAAGCAATTGAATAAATAGATGGGGTGAAGAGATAAGTGTCACCTACAGAAAAACTGTAAATCATTTATGAAGATACTCTGTTCTCAAAAAGGGAGAACATCACTCCCAACTCACTGAGTATGGGCTATACAGTGACTTCCTTCCAAAGAGTACAGTATGGACAAGGAAAAAAGAATAACTCTCCAGTGGAGAAATCTGCCAAGTGCTGCTTCATCCAGGTGGTTAAGATGAACACCAACAATGATAAGACATGGTGATAGCATGAATCCTTAATACGATATGATGAACATGGCACTTTACCTATGTTTTCTTACAAAACACATAATCCCAGTCTAATCCAGAGGAAAAATATCAGACAAATACCAATTGACAGGCATTCTTAATGTACCTGAAAGACACTCCTTGAAACTCTCAAGGACATCAACAAGGCAAGTCACAGAAACTGTTACACCCAGTTGGTACATAAGCATACATGACAACTAAATTTTGTGTGGAATTCTGGATGGGATCTTAGAACAGAAAAAGGACTTGGAAGAGAAAAAGGTTTTCCTTAGGAAAAAAGTAAGGAAATCTCAATAAAGTATAAATTATAGTTAATAATAATATAACAGTGTTGGTTCATTAATTATGTACCATACTAATACAAGATTTCAAAATTAGGGGATACTGCGTATGGGGAGAATGAGAATTTACCATACTAATTTTGCACTGTTTCTGAACATGTAAAACTGTTCTAAAATAAAACATTTATTTAAAATAAGGTAATACAAATTCCATGTTCCTCACAGGAAACCAAGTCTAAATGATTACACAAATTCTACCCAATTTCCAAAGAAAGTATCACTGTAGCATTATTTAAATTTTTCTAACCCATGCACAGTAAAAGGAGTGCCCATCTGATTTTTCCAACTCTCAAAAGTATGAAGCCTTAACTAGACATGCACAGATTTAAAAAACATTATATGGGGGGTATGAGTTATGAATGTTAAAAGTACCATATTAGTTTCCATTTGCCATTGTAACAAATTACCACATATTAAGTGGATTTAAACAATACAAATTAATTATTTAATAGTCTTGGAGGTCAGAATTCTGAAATTAATTTCACTGGGTTAAAACCAAGATATAAGCACAGCTGTATTCTCTCTGCAGTCTCTATGGGAGAATCAATTTCTTCATCTTTCCAGCTTCTAGAACCTGCGGGTAGTCTTTGGCTCATGTCTGCATTACCCCAACCTCTGCTTCCATCATCACATCTCCTCTGAATCCCACCTCTTGCCTCCCTCTAATGAAGACTTGTCTTTATGATGCCCACATTGCACCCATATGGGCAATCCAGGATAATCTTCCCATCTCAAGATCCTTAACTCAATCATATCTGCAAAGCCCCTTTGGCCACGTAAGGTAACATATTCAGTTCCATGGGTTAGGATGTAGACATCTTTGGGGAACCATTATTCTAAGCTACTAGGTACATATGAAAATATTGGTATGGAAACATCTATAACGAGTATCCTAAAAAAACAGTTGTTTGCTGACTAGGTTAGTTTGCTTTGTTTTATGACTTCAAATGATCATATGCAACAACTGGTTTATGCACTTTTTTAGATTCCTGTGTCATGTACCATCAATATGTCCTTGATATCTAACTTTTAAACCATATTTTAAGCTTCAGTGTTTATAGTCCATGACATAATTGTTCTGTCCTTGTATTCCAAGTACTTAACATGTTGTCTGGTACCTTTAGAGCATTCACCAAATGAATGCTACACATTAAGATTACATTTTATTTTATTGATCAGAATTCATGTTTTGTAAGGACATGATTATTTTAAGGTATAGCATATGATCTGGAATGCTATAGTGACAAATAAGGTTTCCTTGGGAAACCTTGGGAGGGGATGTTGGATTGCCTCGTTGAAAATATTTCTTCTACCCTTTGGACATGTTGTTTTGGGCAAATTACATAAACTCTCCTTATTTCAATTTCCTTCTCTCTAAAATGGCAGTGTTCATAGGATCTACCCCATGAAATTTTGTGAGAATCAGTGTATACTATATGTAAAACACTTAGATCAAAGTCTAGTTATAACAGACACTTTATTCTACTGCTACTACTACCATTATTATTACAATACTGGGGCAGTCAAGTACCAATGTTTCTTTATTTACACTATTCTTTTACAAAATAATATATTTTTATATGTGTCATAAACAAAAATATGTTAAGGACATCTATATTGATTTATTTCAGATATTTACAAAATTTAAAGGAAATTGTATGTATGTTCCACCAGAATTTAGGCATTAATCTTGTGGAAAATTCAACTGATTTGTGAACACTATAATATTCTGGCTTTCTTGAGAATGAGACTATAATAAAAGATGTAAGGCTAAAAATGCTCTCCCTTTAATGTTAATCTCATCTTCACTTAGACAATCATTATTTATTTAGATTTATTCAGAAGTTCGGTTCAGAATATAAATGATATATTTTTAAAAAACTATTAATTAAAAAAATTTATATTTGAAAGTGCAGCATATGAATAAATATTATAAACTGTTCTACAACTTTGCTGGAGCTTGCTCTGGCACAGCTAAATTCATGATGTTTAAAGACATTTGCTTCATAAAATTCTCCAAGTTTCATATCTACTGTATTAGCAAAACTTTGAAACCCACTGTATACATTTAGAGCCCTAAATAAACTTTATTGTATCTGCTATTAAAATATATATTCCAAAAGACATCAATACCAACCACAAAGTCAAAAGAAACTAATATAAAACATTCAGTGTGCATTTTGAATATCTTTTCCAAAGGGCTCTATTTTATATTCAATTTCATAGAGGATGGTTTCCTTAGCAACTAACACTGCCACATAGTTCTTTAATAGGACATTACTAAAAAAATAATGGTTAGGTATTATGTGACTGAAAATGTGAGATTTTTACTACTTGTTAAATTATTATCCATTTTTAAAAATATCATTGAGGTACTTACAATTTAACACATTTGGGCCCTTAAATTTAGTGTGGTGTAGCTGAAAAAACACATCTCCTAAAATCGTCACCTCTAAGAAGAAGTCATCGAACTTGCTAAAATTATGAATGGAATTTATCTTTATTGTCAGTGTTCACAGCAAAATGTATTGTAAAGGCAATGAACCTGATGCTAGAACAGGCTTAAATTATAATATAAATAAGGTTTCTCTTAAAAGATGGATATTCTCATAAATATACCTTGACTGTGCATTAATATATCTATTGTCCTGCAACCAGTTTTAATAGAATTGGAGATACAAATTTCTAGGTAGATCAAGTCATATATATATTCATATATATATTTATTTTATTTACTTTGGAGTTTGTATAATATAATACTGTGTATTTACCTAAGTGTATAAATGTATTCAGTGTAAACTACCTGCATCTCTTTCCTTACAATAAATGTACCTGCAGAAAAATGTTTCTTTGGACCTCTAAGAAAATGTTTTAAAACAAATGTACTTCAAGTCTTTAACTTATTGAGGAAAACACACCAAACATCTACTTGAATTTTGGTACTCAGAGTCACCATGATAGAGATAATATAAGAAATGAGGCATTTATTCCATAATAAGAATTATTATTATTTAATAGGAATTATTATTATTTTTGGCTACACATTAATACCACAAATATTTATTGACCATTTATTTTTTATTTGCATTGTTCTATAAATAGTGACAATGATTATTGTGGACTGATTGATTACCCTCATTAGTTAATAAAATGTTGAAGATGGTTTGTAAGAAAAATGATAGAAAAGAAAGTGAAACTTCACAAGAATAGAGAAACAAGAATATAAAGGTGTAGAAATGAAGAAATTTAACAAGAATCCCCAAAAGAGCAGTTATCAGAAACTGATATGAGAATCCAGAGTATAGAATTAATTTACTGTTATAAAGTGATACATAAAAATACTGTGAATGAAATGATAACCACATTGTATCTTCATCAAAAATTGAGAAAAATTTTCCACATAAAGCAAAGGACTGGATTATATACATTTTTCAAAATCTGTCAAATCAAAATACTAAAATACACAATACAGGTATAGACATATGACTCAGAGGTTCCTATGAAATGCCATCTTGGATGGCATTCCAAATCACTGAAGGAAAGAAGCTGAGAAAAGTGACATGAAAATGTCATCTTTCCTTTACTCCTTATGTAGAAATATATCTCATATTTAGAAAGTATTTATACCATGATGAAAATGAAAAATAATACCAAAAAAATTACTAGAAGTACAATGGATAAAAGAAAACATTAAAACTCTGTATTCAGACATTTTTCTAAACATACCATATACATCAAAAGCCATAAGAACATGAATGGTTTATTGAAAAGATATAATTATAAAATTGTAGGGAGTTCCTTGGGGGCCTAGTGGTTAGGATTCTGGGCTTTCATTGCAGTGGCCCATGTTCAATCCCTAGTTGGGGAACTGAGATCTCACAAGCCACGTGACACAGCATGGCCAAAAAAAAAAATTGTATAAAACAAGATACACCATTAGCGAAGTTGACAAAAAAATGAAATATTCAAAAATAAACACAACAATAATGACAAAGGGTTTCATTTTACTTTTTATTAAAACAAAAGATAAAAATTATAAAATAAAAGATCATTTCATTGAGAAATTTCCAAAACAAATATTAGAAACTTTTAAGGCAAGTCAAAAGAAGAAATGCAACTCATAACTATGAGAAAATGTATTTACATTCACTAATTACCACAGGATACAAATAAGATATTCCTCCTATAAGATAAACCAAAATTTAAAATATTGCAAAATACCAGTATTTCCTGTAGAATGTTAGAATGCACACTCTTATACACTCTTGGTAGGTGTGTAAATTTACCTTTTTTTGAGCATCTTGGCATTATTTTTATTATGTGAAGGTGAAGGTAATGCTAGTAATTTTAGTGAAAACGGTAAGAAAAAAGTAATAACAACAACAAAAACCATAACTTATCGAAGACTTATGCACTAGTCAGTGTTCCCAGCACTTTATCTTTAGCTCACTCAGAAATACTTAATATGATAGGCACTCTTAAATTCTCCATGTCAAACACTAGGCATCTAAGAAGAAATGTTTTAATATGTTTTCCTAAGGTCACATAACTAGTAAATGACAGAAATGAGATATTAGTCCAGGCATTTTGACTCCAAATCAAGTTCTATTAACCACTATACCACACTAAGGAAAAGGAAAAGTGAATTAAAAGTGCCAAAGGAGGTGATTCACCTATGTACAGTTATAGATGTAGATCTAGAGTGTATATATGAATAGAGAATATTCACCAAAGTTTAAAAAGTAATTGTTTCTAGACATTTTAGGCTGAGATTTTGGCATGAATTAGAATTCACCCTAAACATTTTAAATGATGAGACTTCAATGGCGAGTCTTCCTTCAAAATTTGAGCATACATTGTTAGGGGTAAAAACAAGAAATGAGAATATGCCTAGAAAAATACTACAATGCAAAACTACCACAGCCCTTTTGATGAAAAGATAAGGGCAATAAATATTTTTACTGGAGCCGAGTATTTGCCACACAAAGATGGGACTCATGTACTGGGAGAGACATGGTCCTGAAGGGAATGCAGGAGATTACTCCAGCTTATTTCAGTTTTGCCTTCCTTTTTTTTTTTTTTCCCATTGTCCTAACCTAACCTGAAGTCCACAGCTGAATTATATTAGGGCAGGAGCTAGCCATCAGGGACTAGTCTTCCTGAGTACAGAGCAGGGCAAATGGGGGCAGAAAATGTGTCTAAGGAGCTGGGTGGGAAAGGGTGTCTCAAACAGAAAAAAATCAGCACTAGTAATTAAGAAATGCACTTTAAAATTTTCCTCTTCTTAAATTATCTATGAGACATTTATTTTAAAACTTCACAAGAGAGAACCTTAAAGATGGTGGAGGAGTAAGATGTGGAGATCACTTTCCTCCCCACAAATACATCAAAAATACATCTACATGTGGAACAACTCTTACAGAACACCTACTGAATGCAGGCAGAAGACCTCAGACTTCCCAAAAGTCAAGAAACTCCCCATGTACCTGGGTACAGCAAAGGAAAAAGGAAAAAACAGACAATAGAAAAAAGAAAAAACAGAAAGAAAAGGAGAGAGACGGGCCCTGCACCTCTGGGGGAGAGCTGTGAAGGAGCAAAAGTTCCCACACACTAGGAAGCCCCTTCACTGGTGTAGACGGGGGTGGGGGGAGGGAAACCTTCGGAGCTATGGAGGAGAGCACAGCATCAGGGGTGCAGAGGGAAAAGTGGAGAGATTCCCGCATAGAAGATCAGTGCTGACCAGCACTCACCAGCCTGAGAGGCTTGTCTGCTCACCAGCCAGGATGGGTAGGGGCTGGAAGCTGAGGCTCAGGCTTTGGAGGTCAGATCCCAGGGAGAAGAATGGGGTTGGTTGCGTGAACACTGCCTGAAGGGGGTTAGTGAGCCACAGATAGCCGGGAGGTGGTCTGGGAAAACCTCAGGACCTGCCTAAGAGGCAAGAGGACACTGTTTTGGGGTGTGCGAGGAGAGGAGATTCAGAGCACTGCCTAAACAAGCTTCAGAGACAGTCAAAAGCCATGGCTATCAGCGTGGACCACAGAGACAGGCATGAAATGCTAAGTCTGCTGCTGTAGCCACCAAGAATCCTGTGTGCAAGCACAGGTCACTATCCACATGTCCCCTCCCAAGAGTCTGTGCAGCCTGCCACTGCCAGGGTCCCAGGAGGCAGGGACAACTTCCATGGTAGCACACACAGTGTACCCTAGGCTGTTGCAATGTCACGCAGGCCTTGGCCCCCTCAGGCTCACGCCGCATTCCATACCCCACCCTCCCCCACTCTGAGTGAGCCATAGCCGCCAAATCAGCCATTCCTTTAACCCCCTCCTGCCTGGGTGAAGAACAGACACCAGAGAGGGACCTACATATAGAGGCTGGGCCAAATCCAAAGCTGAACCCCAGGGATTGTACAAAGAAGAGAAAGGGAAATATCTCCATGCAGCGTCAGGAGGAGCAGATTAAATCTCTACAATCAACTTGATGTACCTGCATCTGCGGAACACCTGAAGAGACAACAAATCATCCCAAAATTGAGGCAGTGGACTTTGGGAAGAACTACAGACTTGGGGTTTGCTGTATGCAACAGACTAGTTTCTGATTTTTATCTTATTTTAGATTTTAGCATTAGTTATCATTGGTGGATTTGGTTTGGTTGCTCTCTTTTTTTTAATTACTTTTTTATTTTAATAATATACTTTATAAATTTTTTATTTTAATAACTTTGTTATATATTATTTTATGTTAATTTTCCATTCTTTCTTATTTTTCTCCCTTTTCTTCTGAGTCGTGTGGCTGACAGGGTCTTAGTCCTCCAGCCAAGTGTCAGGTCTGAGTCTCTGAGGTGGGAGATCTGAGGTCAGGACACTGGACCACCAGAGACCTCCTGGCTCCACATAATATCAATTGGCGAGAGCTCTCCAAGAGATCTCTGTCTCAACGCTAAGACCCAGCTCTACTCAATGACCAGCAAGCTCCAGTGCTGGACACGCCATGACAAACAATAAGCAAGACAGGAACACAACCCCACCCATTAGCAGTGAGGCTGCCTAAAATCATAATAAGTTCACAGACACCCCAAAACACACCACCAGATGTGGTCCTGCCCACCAGAAAGACAAGATCCAGGCTCATCCATCAGAACACAGCCACCATTTCCCTCCACCAGGAAGGCTACACAATGCACTGAAACAACCTTAGCCACTGGGGGCAGACACCAGAAACAATGGGAACTACAAACATGCAGCCTGCGAAAGGAGACCCTAAACACAGTAAGTTAACCAAACTGACAAGACAGAGAAATATGCAGCAGATGAAGGAGCAAGGTAAAAACCCACCAGACCAAACAAATGAAGAGGAAATAGGCAGTCTACCTGAATAAGAATTCAGAGCAATGATAGTAAAGATGAGGAAAAACCTTGGAAATAGAATGGAGAAAATACAAGAAGTGCTTAACAAGGACCTTGAAGAACTAAAGAGCAAACAAACAATGATAAACAACACAATAAATTAAATTTAAAATTCTCTAGAAGGAATCAATGGCAGAATAACTGAGGCAAAAGAATGGATAAGTTACCTGGAATATAAAATAGTGGTAATAACTACTGCAGAGCAGAAAAAAGAATGAAAAGAATTGATGACAGTCTCAGAGAAATCTGGGACAACATTAAATGCATCAACATTCATATTATAGGGGTCCCAGAAGAAGAAGTGAAAAAAAAACATATTAAGAAATATTTGAAGAGATTAGAGTTGAAAACTTCCCTAATATGAGTAAAGAAATAATCAGTCAAGTCCAGGAAGTGCAGAGAGTCCCATACAGGATAAATCCAAGTAGAAATACACCAAGACACATATAATCGAAACTATCAAAAGTTATATACAAAGAAAAAAATATAAAAAGCAGCAAGGGAAAACCAAAACATAAGATAAAAGGGAATCCCCATAAGATTAACAGCTGATATTTCAACAGAAACTCTGCAAGCCAGAAGGGAATGGCAGGACATATTTAAAGTGATGAAAGGGAAAAACCTACAACCAAGATTACTCTACCCAGGAAGGATCTCACTGAGATCCAATGGAGAAATTAGAAAACTTTACAGACAAGCAAAAGCTAAGAGAATTCGGCACCATGAAACCAGCGTTACAACAAATGTTAAAGGAACTTCTCTAGGTAGGAAACACAAAAGAAGGAAAAGATCTGCAATAATAAACACAAAACAATTAAGAAAATGGTAATAGGAACATACATAGTGATAATTACCTTAAATGTAGATGGATTAAATGCTCCAACCAAAAGACATAGACTGGCTGAATGGATACAAAAACAAGACCCATATATATGCTGTCTACAAGAGGCCCACTTCAGACCTAGGGACACATAAAGACTGAAACTGAGGGGATGGAAAAATCTTTTCCATGCAAATGGAAATCAAAAGAAAGCTGGAGTAGCGATCCTCATATCAGACAAAATAGACTTTAAAATAAAGACTATTACAAGAGACAAAGAAGGACACTACATCATGACTAAGGATCAATCCAAGAAGAAGATATAACAATTGTAAATACCCAACATAAGAGCACCTCAATATCTAAGGCCAATATTAAGAGACATAAAGGAAGAAATCAGCAGTAAACAATAATATTGGGGTGCTTTAACACCTCACATATATCAATGGACGATCATCCAGACAGAAAATGAGTAAGGAAACACAGGCCTTAAATGACACATTACACCAGATGGACTTAATTGATACTTATAGAGCATTCCATCTGAAAGCAGCAGAATATACATTCTTTTCAAGTGCACATGGAACATTATCCAGGGTAGACCACATGCTGGGCCATAAAGCAAGCCTCAGTAAGTTTAAGAAAACTAAAACCATATCAAGCATCTTTTCCAACCATAATGCTATGAAACTCAAAGTCAACTGCAGAAAAAAAACTGCCCAAAACACAAACACATGGAGAGTAAACAATATGCTACTAAACAAACAATGGATCACTGAAGAAATGAAACAGGAAATCAAAAAATACCTAGACACAATTGAAAACAAATGCATGATAATCCAAAACCTCTGGAATGCCGCAAAAGCAGTTTTAAAAGGGAAGTTAGCAAGAAAATCTTACCTAAGGAAACAATGAAAATCCCAAATAAACAACCTAACCTTAAACCTAAAGCAACTAGAGGAAGAACAATACCCAAAGTTAGTAGAAGGAAAGAAATCATAAAGATCAGAGCAAAAATAAATGAAATAGAGATGAAGAAAACAATAGAAAAGATCAATGAAAATAAAAGTTGGTTCTTTGAAAAGATAAAACTGATAAACCTTTATCCAGATTCAACAAGGAAAAAGGGAGAGGGCTCAATTCAGTAAAATTAGAAATGAAAAAGGAGAAGTTACAATGGACACCACAGAAATACAAAGGATCATAGAGACTACTACAAACAGATATATGTCAAAAAAACTGACAACCTAGAAGTGGACAAATTCTTAGAAAGGTACAGTCTCCCAACACTGAACCAGGAAGAAATAGAAAATATGAACAGACCAATCACAAGTACTTAAATTGAAACTGTGATTTAAAAACTCCCAACAAACAAAAGTCCAGGACCAAATGGCTTCACAGACAAATTCTATAAAACATTTAGAGAAGAGTTAACACCTATCTTTCTGAAACTATTCCAAAAAGTTTCAGAGGAAGGAGCACTCCCAAACACATTCTATGGGGCTACCGTCACCCTGATACCAAAAAAAAACAAAAGGAAAGAAAAAAGAAAATTAAAGGCCAATATCACTGATAAACATAGACACAAAAATCCTCAACAAAATACATTAAAAAGCTCATATACCATAAACAAGGGGGGATTATCCCAGGATACAAAGATTTTTCAATATCTGCAAATCAATGTGATACACCACAGTAACAGATTGAAGAATAAAAACTATATGACCATATCAATAGATGTAGAAAAATCTTTTGACAAAATTCAACCCATTTATGATAAAAATTCTCCAGAATGTGGGCATCAAGGGAATATACCTCAACATAATAAAGGCCATATGTTAGAAACTTACAGGTAACATCATACTCAATGGTGAAAAGCTGAAAGCTTTCCCTCTAAGATCAGGAACAAGACAAGGATGTCCACTCTCATCACTTACATTCAACATAGTTTTGGAAGCCTAGCCATGGAAATCAGAGAAGAGAAAGAAATAAAAGGAATCCAAATTGGGAAAGAAGAAATAAAACTGCCACTGGTTGCAGAAGGCATGATACTATACATAGAAAATGCTAAAGATGCTACCATAAAACTACTAGAGCTCAACAATAAATTCGGTAAAGTTGCAGGATAAAATATTAATACACAGAAATTTGTTGCACTTCTACACACTAACAACAAAGATCAGAAAGAGAAATTAAGGAAACAATCCCCATTTATCATTGCAACAAAAAGAATAAAATACCTAAGAATAAACCTACCTAAGGAGGCCAAAGACCTGTACTCTGAAAACTGTAAGATGTTGATGAAAGAAATCAAAGATGACACAGATGGAAAAATATACCATGATATTGGATTGGAAGAATAAAAACTGTCAAAATGAATATAGTACCCAAGGTAATCTACATATTTAATGCAATCCCTATCAAATTACCAATGTCACTTTTTACAGATCTAGAACAAAAATCTTAAAATTTGTAAGAAAACATGAAAGAACCTGAATAGCCAAAGCAATCTTGAGAAAGAAAAGTGGAGCTGGAGGAATCAGTCTCCTTGACTCCAGACTATAATATAAAACTACAGTAATCAAAACACTATTGTACTGGCATGAAAACAGACTTATGTATGAATGAAACAGGATAGAAAGCCCAGAAATGAACTTACACACCTATGGTCAATTAATTTATGACAAAGGAGGCAAAAATAAACAATGGAGAAAAGACTGTCTCTTCAATAAGTGGTGTTGGGATAATTGGACAGCTACAGGTAAAAGAATTAAATTAGAACATTCTCTAACACCATACACAAAAATAAACTCAAAATGGATTAAAGTCCAAAGTGTTAGACAAGATATATAAAACTCTTAGAGGAAAACATAGGCAGAACACACTTTTACATAAATTGCAACAGTATCCTTTTGGATCCACTTCCTTAGAGTAATAAAAATAAAAACAAAAATAATCTGGGCTTCCCTGGTGACGCAGTGGTTGAGAGTCCACCTGCTAGTACAGGGGACATGGGTTCATGCCCCAGTCCGGGAAGATCCCACATGCCATGGAGCGGCTGGGCTCGTGAGCCATGGCTGCTGAGCCTGCGCGTCCAGAGCCTGTGCTCCGCAATGGGAGAGGCCACAACAGTGAGACGCCCGCGTACCACAAAAACAAACAAAAAAACCCCAAAATAATCAAATGGGACCTAATTAAACTTAAAAGCTTTTGCACAGCAAAGAAAACCATAAACAAAATAAAAAGACAGCCTACAGAATGGGAGAAAATATTTGCAAACAATACAACCAAGAAGGTTGCAATCTCTAAAATATACAGCTTATGCAGCTCAATATCAAAAAAACAAACAACTCAAGCAAAAACCAGGCAGAGGCCTAAATAGACATTTCTCTAAAGAAGACATACAGATGGCCAAAAGGCACATGAAAATTTGCTCAACATAGCTAATTATTAGAGAAGTGCAAATCAAAACTACAATGAGATATCACCTCATACCAGTCAGAATGGCCATCAGCAAAAGATCTAAAAACAATAAATGCTGGAGAGGGTGTGGAGAAAAGGGAACCCTCCTACACTTCTGGTGGGAATGTAAATTGGTACAGTCACTATGGAGAACAACAAGGAGGTTCCTTTAAAAACTAAAAATAGAACTACCATATGATGCCACAATCCCACTCCTGGGCATATACCTGGAGAAAACCATAATTCAAAAAGATACATGCAGCCCTATGTTCATTGCAGCACTATTTACAATAGCCAAGACATGGAAGCAACCTAAATGTCCATTGACGGAGCAATGTAAAAAGATGTAGTACATATATACAATGGAATATTACTCAGCCATAGAAAAGAATAAAATAATGCCATTTACAGCAATAGGGATGGACCTAAAGATTATCATACTAAGTAAGTCAGACAGAGAAAGACAAATTTCACATGATATCACATATGTGGAATCTAAAAAATGAACTTATTTACAAAACAGAAACAGACTCAACTTAGAAAACGAATTTATGGTTACCAAAGGTGAAAACTAGTGGGGAGGGATAAATTAGGAGGTTAGGATTAACATATACACACTACTATATATAAAATAGATAATCAACATGTACCTACTGTTATAGCACAGGGAACTCATCTCAATACCCTGTGATAACCTATATGGGAAAAGAATCTGATAAAGAATATATATTTATATAACTGAATCAATTTGCTGTACAACTGAAACTAACACAACATTGTAAAGCAACTACACTCCAGTATAAAAGAAAAAAATTAAAGTATTAAAAAAATGGACTATAATCAGTAGAAAACTAAAATTATTTGGTTTCAGAACAGACCTCAGAGAATAGCCTAGTTCTAGAGCATATATTTCCTGTAATAATAAGGAAACTTGAGTCCAAATAACAGAGAAATGTTTATTAAACAACTATGAAGGAGTTGTTAATAAACCACAGATATCCTGATTTACAGTCTAGTCCCAATATATCATACAAAGCAATGAAATCATGTCACTGCTACCTTTACTAGAAAACTAGAATATTCAACTCTATTATACTATTATTCCTGGAGGTGACATGGCAAAGTTTATAAAGAGGTGTATATACACACACACATATATATATATACTTATGTGTATATATACTTATGTATATATATACACATATACATCCATATATGTGTTTATAAATAATATATACAAATAAAAATACAAACCCTGAACCATCTTTAAAGAAAATGACAATAAAACATTAACCATCATGTGTGTGTGTATATGTGCACGTATATGTTTTCCCAAAACCATATCATCTTTTCTTCAAAGCAATTATAAGATCATGCCAATAATTGTTCAAGCCAGGTTAAAAAGTAGTTTTTCACTTTTTTTCATGATAAGATACTTTAATTGTCAAACACATCAAATTGTTTTAAAAGTAAATCACTCTGACTAAAGAGTATTAACAGTGCTTTGCATGCTGTAGTATAACACACCGTTAAGATGTCCAACTTTAAAATTTGTCAAGGTTCACATGTATACTTTGCCATGATGCTGAAAAATATCAGGCATTCATAAAAGAAAAAGAGAGTTTTTCCTTCACTGGCAGTTTGAAGCTCTCAAGATTAGAGAAGTACCATTATAAATCATCACTAGGATCAGCACCAATTTGAACCCTCTGGATGAACTGTGTTATGTTTTTACAAATTACATCTCAGAAACTTCAAATACCCACATCAGTGAATCACAGTTGCATGAAACATCCACCCCGATACAATTTGAAATTATATTGTGACTATCCATCCTATGTCCACAGTATGGTTACCATGAATAAATAAAAGAATTAATGGTACCTATTTTGGTGATTACATTTTTCCCTTAAGAAGATTTTAAATGTCTTTTATTTTGTTAAAATTCTGGCATAATTAGGACTATCTCCAGGTAATATACTGAATTTAAAAGTCAAAGAGGCATATAATGCTAAAAGTACATTGATGATTTCTTTCTAACTTCCATCAAGAGTTCTTAGAGCTTATCACAGGGTCTGTCATATTGCACGCCTTCTATAAATTAATTTATCCTGGAATAACTTCACAGGGAATTTGTTTTTAAGCTAAATCTTGAAGCATCAATTGAAGCATGCTTAATAGCTCTGGCTTTGGAAATCAAAAGGGTCAGCAAAGCCCAATTTTCAAAATTCATTAACTAGATATGGATAATGCAGTTTCTTAAACTTATTAAGTCTGTTTACTTAGTTGCTAGAGCATCCTACCTAGGATGCAGAGTCAGCCAGATGTTCATCAACCCCATTTCTTCTTCCTATGGGCTGCATGTCACAGCCCAAGGTAAACTTGAAGTCCACTTGTAAAGTGTAAAGGGCATACTCTTCAAACGCTTTTATCCCTGAATGGTGTGGACGACCACCTTATGTAACCAGCAGACAGAAATTTTGAATCACTTTGGTCTATGTTACAGGAACAAGAAACATATTTCTTTTCTGTTGGAATCACTATTCATTTTTGGTTGTTTTCATTATGTTGTTGTATAATAAATAAAACCAATATGTGAAAGATATTTTGAGGATTGAAAAAGAAAACACAATTAAAGATTTTAGCCCAGGAACTGGCACTAGATTTCTATCAATGATAACAGGGTCTCAGCAAGCACACACACCTGTAGGTAAATACAAAAATAACCATGTTTGGACAGAAAAATTGCCTATCTGGATAAACAAATTAGAAAAGTTTCCCTTCCTTCATACTAATCCAACCTTTGGTAAATATACTTGGTTTAGCAAAGGGAGCTAACTTTCATTACACCTATGCTAGGTGTCTATCTGAAGCACAAAAACTGTACAACCATTTGGAGTTGTTGTTAAAGAGCAATAAAAACAATTGAGGGAGGACTGGGCATGGGAACAGGAGAAGTAAAAATGTAGTTTTTGAAAAAAAAGTGATGAGAACTCTGAGGGATGGTGAGAGTGAAGAGAGAAGACACTTAAACAGATCAGCAACATCAATGGTCTTAGAGAGTATCATACTAAGTAAGTCAGAGAAAGACAAATATCATATGATATCACTTATGTGTGGAATCTAAAATATGCCACAAATGAACTTAAACAGACTCACAGACATAGAAAACAAACGTATTGTTACCAAAGGGGATGGGTGGGAGGGATAAATTAGGAGTTTGGGATTAACATATACACACTACTATATATTGATATATAATAGATAAACAACAAGGACCTACTATATACCACAGGAACTATATTCAATATCTTGTGATAACTTATAATGGAAGAGAATCTGAAAAATTATATATGTATATTTATATATGTACATATATAAAAATATGTATGTAACTGAATCACTTTGCTCTACACCAGAACCTAACACAACACTGTATATAAACTATACTTCAATTTTAAAAATTTTTTTAAATTAAATATTGGATAAAATTAAAAATTAAAGAAACAATTTAGAGTCTTTGAATGAAAGCAATAAAGAAGGTATACTATTTTAAAAAAGAAAACATCAAATATTTCAAATTGTGGTGGAGATGACATATTAAACATATATAATACTACATTAACATTCAAGTTATTAATCGTCTAGTGCTCAATGTCCGGGAATGTGTTTGATGATTTAGGAGTCAAACTACAAATAGAATGCACAAGAATCATTGAGGAACTTCTTAAAAATAACTGGTCTTTCTCCACAAAATGAGACTTTGCTATAGAAAGCGGTTATTTTGAAATTCTTAGTGTGTTCAGCAAACTAAATGTACTCTGGTCCTGCTTGTCTCACAAACACCAGGAGGGTAATGCAGAATGTAGAATATTGTTTTTAAAAAGGAATGCATTTTAAATATGTAATTTGATTTCTTGAGAACACACTACTGTACCAAAGAAATAACAGTACTTTAGCACTTTGATCATGAATGTACTTCTCAGAACAGAGGAAAATACGTTTTCATACAATCTTCACTATTACATTGGTTGCAAGGTTTCAAACTCAGCAGTCTGACTCATGTCATTTATGTCACTTAAGTCACGTCTGTCATCTTCACCCTACAGTTTTTAAGCTATGTCTTAGTTTCCCTGTCTGCAAAATGAAGGATGAGAATAATGTCTACTCCACCGAACTGTGCTGAGGGGTAAGTGGAAAAAATAAAATCATGAAACATGCTTGGAATCATGGCTGCCACCGAGTATAAATGCCCTCATCAACATTTCTGTTTGAAATTGTTGTATTCGTGATTGAAAGCTGATACTAAGTATATAGACTCATAGAATGTTGGAGCTTTGAAATGTGGACACCACCTATTTTAGGATCTGCAAAATGATGTAACAGGAACACATCCTTTTGAGCACACTGTGGGGTGCACTCTCTAAGTGTGATCTTAGAATTTGTCTCACAACAGTTCTCTGGCTGCCACAATTTGTCAATTAAGTCAACAAAAGACTACAATTTGTTGCCCATGTTTAGTAAAACTATTTTCTCTTATGAGGAGACTAACAGTAACACTAACTTATATATAAGAGTAGGCCTTTCCTTATAATGACAAAAAATGATCTGTTACAGTTTAAGGGTATAAGAGAAATCAAGGAAGAAAAGGGGATTAACTGAAAGAAGTTAGCATCATATTCATAACCCAGATCTATCTCATTGTTAACGTTTACTTCTAGATTTTTGAAACAGTTTTTCTTTTTAACATCTTTATTGGAGTATAATTGCTCTACAATGGTGTGTTAGCTTCTGCTTTGTAACAAAATGAATCAGCCATACATACACATATATCCCCATATCTCCTCTGTCCTGTGTCTCTCGCCCACTCTCCCTATCCCACCCCTCTAGGTGGTCACAAAGCACCTAGCTGATCTCCCTGTGCTATGTGGCTGCTTCCCACTAGCTATTTTACATTTGGTAGTGTATATATGTCCATGCCACTTTCTCACTTTGTCCCAGCTTACCCTTCCCCCTCCTCATGTCCTCAAGTCTATTCTCTACATCTGCGTCTTTATTTCTGTCCTGCTCCTAGATTCTTCATAACCATTTTTTTATTTTAATTTTTTTTTTAGATTTCATATATATGTGTTAGCATACAGTATTTGTTTTCCTCTTTCTGACTTACTTCACTCTGTATGGCAGACTCTAGGTCCATCCACCTAACTACAAATAACTCAATTTTGTTTCTTTCTATGGCCAAGTAATATTCAATTGTATATATGTGCCACATCTTCTTTATCCATTCTTCTGGCAATGCACACTTAGCTTGCTTCCATGCCCTGGCTATTGTAAATAGTGCTGCAATGAATATTGTGGTACATGACTTTTTGAATTATGGTTTTCTCAGGGTTTATGTCCAATAGTGGGATCGCTGGGTCATATGGTTGTTCTATATTTAGTTTTTTAAGAAATCTCCATATGGTTCTCCATAGTGGCTGTATCAATTTACATTTGCACCAACAGTGCAAGAGGGTTCCCTTTTCTCCACACCCTCTCCAGCATTTATTGTTTGTAGATTCTTTGAGGATGGCCATTCAGACAGGTGTGAGGTGATACCTTATTGTAGTTTTGATTTTCTGTTCTCTAATAATTAGTGATGTCAAGCATCTTTTCATGTGCCTCTTGGCCATCTGTTTGTCTTCTTTGCAGAAACGTCTTTTTAGGTCTTCTGCACATTTTTGGATTGGGTTGTTTTTTTGATATTGAACTGCATGAGCTGCTTGTATATTTTGAAGATTAGTCCTGTCAGTTGCTTCATTTGCAAATATTTTCTCCCATTCTGAGAGTTGTCTTTTCGTCTTGTTTATGGTTTCCTTTGCTGTGCAAAAGCTTTGAAGTTTCATTAGGTCCCATTTGTTTATTTTTATTTCCATTTCTTTAGGAGGTGTGTCAAAAAGGATCTTGCTGTGATTTATGTCATAGAGCATTTTGCCTATGTTTTCCTCTAAGAGTTTTATAGTGTCTTGCCTTACATTTAGGTCTTTAATCCATTTTGAGTTTATTTTTGTGCATGGTGTTAGGGAGTGTTCTAATTTCATTCTTTTACATGTAGCTGTCCAGCTTTCCCGGCACCACTTATTGAAGAGGCTGTCTTTTCTCCATTGTATATTCTTGCCTCCTTTATCAAAGACAAGGTGACCATATGTGCATGTGTTTATCTCTGGGCTTTCTATCCTGTTCCATTGATCTATATTTCTGTTTTTGTGCCAGTACCATACTGTCTTGATTACTGTAGCTTTGTAGTATAGTCTGCAGTCTGGGAGCCTGATTCCTCCAGCTCTGTGAAAGTTTATATTGGGTTAGTCAAAAAGTTCATTCCGGTTTTTCTGTTAGATGTTTTTCTGTAATATCTTACAGAAGAACCGGAGCGAACTTTTTGGCCAACCCAATATTTCTTTTCATCTAAGTTAATATAATTATTTTGTATGCTATCATAAAAAAATCCCACCCATATTACTTTTAGTGAAACAGTAGAACAAATTACAGAAACATGTGATACTTTAGGCTAAGTAGAAAAATTAACTTCAATGTAGATTTTTAAAAAGTGTAAAATATCAGTGTACAAAAATCTAGCATCTATAAACAAATTGCAATATGCCAAATATAAAACTTTTAGATATAGCAATATTAATATTTTCATGCTTTCTTAAATGATATGTTAGCTTTCTAGATATAAGGTATCTGTATTTTGACAGGATAGACACCGTTAATTCTTTTATTTCTTTACAGACAACCAAATATTGGCAAACTCAATCCAATAGCTATAAAAATAATTATACACCATGATCAAGTGGAATTTATTCCAGGTATGCAAGGCTGGTTCAACATTCAAAAATTAATTAACATAGTCCATTGCATCAACAGACTAAAGAAAAAAATCATATGGTCACATCAATAGATGCAGGAAATGCATTTGACCTATTGATTATAAAAACTCTCAGAAAAATAGGAATAGAATGTAATTTCCTGAACTTGATCAAGGACATCTCAAAAATCTACAAAGAACATCACACTTAATGGTGAGAAACTAGATACTTTCCCAGTAAGATCAGGAACAAGGCAAACAGTTCTCTCTCACCACTCCTATACAACATAGAAGGAAGACAATTCAATACAGAAAGGACAGTTTTTTCAACAAACAAATGGAGCTGGAAAAACTGGGCATCCACATGCAAAATAATGAACCTAGACATATACATGATACCCTTCAGAAAAATTAACTCAAATGGATAACAGATATAAACGTAAAATGTAAGCCTATAAAACTTGTAGGAGAAAATATTTCTATTTCTTCTCTAACTCTCTTCCTTTCTTTATGTCGGAGTATAACTTTATAGCTGGCCGTCTGTATCTAAGGTTGCATCTCAGGATCATGTAGTACTGCAGTATGTATATGTATTTATCCTGCAGTTCTTCAGTTGTGTTCACTGTTATCACACAGAAGCCGTATTGTGGTGGTAAAAAAAAAAAAAAATGGAGGGATGGGGCACATTTCAGAGTCTTATGATTGGACCTCGTTGTGAGCTGCAACTTTCATATGTGTTTCTCATAGTGGAGTCCCCACCTCCCCACTCTTAGGTCACAAAGGAAGGCTAGAAGGAGCTAGAGTTATGGAGGTGGAGCTGGAGTTCCTTACTCTGAGGTCTGTTAGGCTCTGGTAAAACTCCAGTGGGTTAGGCTCTGGAAGAATAATTCCCCTGAGGCAATTATTGTTAAGAGGACAAGATGCTCTGGGTGTATTTCAGATTGACTAATGTCTTCCTCTCCCTGCCAGAAGCAGAAACATGAAACAAGAGTAGATTTTTCTGAGATCTTTACTTTGAGAACCTGGTAGGGCTTCTGGGGGTAAAACTCACAAACATATGTGTGGGGGGTTGGGAGGGGGGAGCACTTTGACTGGCTTCCTCTTATAGTTTTTAATTCTCAAATCTGTCCACACTGAGCCTCCCAAAATTTCATCAAATATAGTTTAAGTGTTCCCATCCTGGTACTAGTTCCTGCAGACAATTTTGCTCCTGGGCTTCTGCTCTGATTAACTGTTTCTCCAGTTTTGGAGACAGCAGTGTGCCCTGCCACCTCAATTTTCTGCTAAAAAAAAAAAAGGAGTATTGAGTTTGTTCTTGTGAGGATGAGAGTTATGGCTTCCAAGCTGCTTACACTCTGGTTTGGAAACTAGGAGGGTTTTCCCCTTTACTTTTAAACCAAACAAAACCTAACAACCCAACAAGCAGGACATTTCTTTGGCTCCATATTCATTCCAAATGTTCTGTTTTCTACATTTACTTCCTCATTTGATTCACCATCTTCTGCCTGTTATCTGTGGCCATATGGCCTCAATCCCCACCCTAAAGTTCAACTGTTTTTGCCAAAGTCACACTTTCCTGATTGTTAAACCTATTACAAAGGTTTTTCAGGTCTTGTATTAGTCAACTTACACATACCATTTTAAAATATGGACTGTTTTCTTGAAATACGCTTTCTTTGGTTTCTCAAATACCATTTACTTTTCTTCTCCTCTACCTTTTCTCGATCCCTTTTAACAGGTCTCAGTTTTAGTTTGCTTATCTCACAATTTGTCACCAGTCCTGGAGGCTTTGTTCTAAGATGTTTTATTTTACACATTTACTGTAGGTGACCTCACACCCTCCTTAAGAATTATTTACTAAAACTTCCTCTCCCAAATTGCAAATCAGTTTCTCCACTTGTGTTTCTTATCACAGAGAACATTACAAGCCACTCATTTGCCTTAGCTGATAATATAAAATTAATCCATCCTTTTTAAGTGTCACAAGAATTTACACATATAAGTAAAAATATATATTTTATAAGATATATATTTTTTATATAAATATCATATAGATGCAGCTTCTTATCATAGATGCAATGATACATACAATATACAAAAAGCTATAACATATTCAAGTTTTTGATTGCTAAATTCACTTAAATACTGCAGATCCTCCAAATAATGTGCATCCATGGGCATAAATATCACTTTATATGTATTATGTTATAGAATGTATTGCCAATAATTTACATAAGTAATAACATATGGGCACAAAGAATGGAACAGCAAAAAGTAAAATTCAGAGAAAAGTAATAACAGAACTGCATAAATGAAACTTTTAATGTTAAGCCAAACCTCTATTGTAATAAATCACAAATCATGCACATATTCTTCATGATATACACTTCCTTAGAGAAGTAAAGCCCAATTTTGGCTTTGCAGGCACAATTCAAATATTGAAATCTAGTTTCTATTTTTCTGTAGGGAAAAATCCTTTAATAAATCTGAGAGATGTTTTTGCATAGAATACAAAATGGGACCCTAATGTAGCATGCAACCTGGCGGATTTGACATACTTTTATCAACAAAATTTGCATTCTTTCTTTCTAAAAAGAGATAAGTGTCATAGTCTTTTCCTACAGGTTATATTTGAATTCCTCCTGGCTTGAAATAATCCAAGACAGAGAGACTAACAACAGAAACAAAGTGACCAGTTATATATTTCATTGTGAAGTTATTTACTGTAAGTGTAAACTATAAAAGTAATCATGTTAATTACCTTAGTTTATCATTCTAGCAAGCCTGATGATTTGGTTTTCCCTTGTATCAGTATGCCTGCCTGAATGTTCTTTTTCTTCATTCTAACTCAAGAAGAAGAAAATTTGAAGATCTGTGACAGGTCCTTTGCCTTGAAGAGTTTCTGAACATTACAGGTCTCATGAGTCAGATCTTCCATATGATGATGCCACATTTTCCCAGGAAACATACAAACACCTTAAAACTCTATTACAGTATTCAATATTACCTTGAAGACACTTTGAGCAGAAACATAGTTGGGTTTTTGTGGTGAGTAGGGATAGAGAACATTGAAATCTTTCCTGCAGTAAATGCAGAATTCATTTTTAGAAGTCCACTGACAGGGGGGCGGAGAACAGTTTCAGGAAGAAGCTACTGAAATCAGGATTCCACAAAGAGACTATTGAAATCATAGCAGTGTAAATGGGAAACATCCTTTAGAAATATTCTTAAGGGATAGCAATGTGGTGACTTTACAAGGTAGAATTTGGAGGTGCAAGAAAGAGGAATCAAGAATGATTCACAGCCTCTTTTCCAGCTGGAAACATAGAGTGAGTTAAAGAGAGTTAAAGGAAGATCCTAGCTGTGCCAGTTACAGTGAAGTTAAAAACAATTTAATTTTACAAATAGCTCACGCAGCTCAGTATCAAAAATACAAACAAACAACCTAATCAAAAAATGGGCAGAAGACCTAAAAAGACGTTTCTCCAAAGGAGACATACAGATGGCCAAGAGGCACATGAAAAGATGCTTGACATCACTAATTACTAGAGAACAGAAAATCAAAACTACTGGCCATATATCAAGAGAAAAACATAGTTCAAAAGCATACATGCACCCCAAAGTTCATTGCAGCTCTGTTTACAAGAGCCAGGACATGGAAGCAACTTAAATGTCCATTGACAGATGAATGGATAAAGAACATGTGGTACATACATACAATGGAATATTACTCAGCCATTAAAAAGAATGAAATAATGCCATTTGCAGCAACATGGATGGACTTGGAGATTATCATACTAAGTGAAGTAAGTCAGACAGAGAAAGACAAATATATGATACTACTTATATGCAGAATCTAAAAAAATGATACAAATGAACATTTACAATGAACATTTACAGAAACAGACTCACGGACTTAGGGAATGAACTTATGGTTACCGGGGGGAGGGTTGGGGGGAGGGACAGACTGGGAGTTTGGGATTGACACGTACACACTGCTATATTTAAAATAGATAACCAATAAGGACCTACTGTATAGCACAGGGAGCTCTGCTGGATACTCTAATAACCTAAAAGAATTTGAAAGAGAAGAGATACATATATATGTACAACTGAATCACTTTGCTGTACACCTGAACCTAACACAACATTGTTAATCAACTGTACTCTAATATAAAATAAAAATTAAAAAAAAAACCTTAATGTTGTACAACTGAAGGCTGACCTAGCAGAAATTTGCCCAGAAGGTAATTTTTTTTAAATAGGTGGATTTATGTGACAAAGAAAAGATAAGCACTATTCTGAGGAATATAGGTAAATGTTCTGAAATGGATCAGATGGCTACAATGGGAACTTATGAAACCTAGCAACTTTGGTGGACTTGCGGAATACACGCTGACATTTATCACAAGGATGCAGGTATGTGTGGTGTGAACTGAAAGGTTTAAAAGTTGCTGCAGCACCTTTGTTTCATCAAATATTCAACGACACCTTGTTAAGGTCAACAAAGCTTCAGCTGGGCATTGTGAAATCACAAATTTCACGAAGTTACCCAAAGCTGAGGTCAGCAAATTAACTGATCTACAAGTGTGGTTATGGGAAAATCAATTAAAAGAAAATTAGCCTGAAATTAATTTTAAGTGTGCCACCCAAGACTCTCGGTAGACCAACAGAAAAATGTGATTTATTTTTTATTTTGAGCAATTTATTTGATATGAGTATATGCTAATAAAATTAATATAATTATTTTTATGTTATAATGTCCTGATTGCCTAAGACAATGAGCTATTCTGTAACCATGACTTCAATACGTTAATTAAACATTTTATCTCAAATATATATTGTAAAAATTTATTTTCATTAGCATTTTCAAAAGATGTTACTTTCTAAAGCATTTGGCTACCAGCATTTGGTAATGTGAAAATGGCATTCATAGCTTCCTCTTTTATTTTTAATTAGATTTTAAAAAATTTTAATTACATAAGTTTTAAAATGAAATTATTTGGAACCTCTTACCCTAGGAATTAGTCTCTTTACAAAGACAAATTTCTCTTCCATAGATTGCTGTAATAGATTTTTAAATCTCTGCCTTACTTAAAAAAAAATGTTTATAAAGGAAAGATGTGAGACCATGTGTTTAACTACACAAATATAAAGGACAAATCACTGAACATCAGCAAGCCGTCATTCTAGAGAATAAAATAAACAAGTGAGACTCCTAAGTTAATAAAAATGTCACATTATTAAGTTTGATGTCAGTGTAGATAAGAACTACACATGACCAATTTCTATTTTAGTCTTAAACCTCATTATTATTAAGGTGTCAAATCAACATGTTTCTTGTTTGCTTTGCATGCAACTCATGAGTATTGACAGTTTTAAAATGCCCTAAAGGACTGGGCAGGTTACTGAAATAATTTTCTTATGATATATTAATATAACTGATAAAATGTTCAGAGGATTTTTGGTGATCTGACTCTACTGATACTTCACCCTCCTAAAGTTGAAGATATGGCTTTGCTAGGACCAGGCCTGTGCTTCAAGAATTTGTTATCTACAGCCATCCAAATGGGATTTCACAAATTACTGGAAACCCAGAAGGTCATTCAGGCCTTACACTGTGAATGGCTTAACACTTTTGACTTTTCAAATGAATAAGAAAAGCAAAGCTTGCCAACCCTCAAATATGTTTAATGGCCTGGAGCAAATAATCTATATTAATAGTATTTAACAGTTCTTTAGTAAATATTGACTCATTCATTTATTATATAAATTTTAAAACATTAATTGAGCTCCTAGTACACATACTGTGGCTCAAGTTGGCACACTTTCCTCTAGGAGAGAATTTCAATGTGGAAACAGTCACATAATGGTATACACACTATAATAGAGGCAGTTATTGAGAAAAAGAAAGAGGAACACTTAAATTTCTAGGAGATCATAAGGGAGTTCTTCCAAGAAAATGACATCTATATTGGATAATACAGCTAAACTGTTTAATTATAATTCAATATTTTCTCCTAATTAATTTATGTTTTTAAAGGTATAAAATGGGTTTATTAATTTCCATTTTTGATTACTCAGGAGATGATTACTCATGGAACATGAATGCAGATTGTTGGAGTGGATTAAACTTCTCCAAAACCTGGGCTTTACAGGGATGATGTCCTATCAAGGGCAAGGACTTCTAGAAAATGGGTGAGAAAACAGAGGGCCTCTGAGCAAGAGGAAACACCGAATGTCAGAAAGATGGCAAGAAAAACCTGTGGGTCATATTGAACATATCCCTTCAATCAAAACTATACCCCAGATCTTCATCAAATTCATATCTACAGTGGGATTATATTTCCTGGCCAAAAAATGACAAAGTTTCATATCTGGGTCTGTTGAGCTGTAGACTCAAAAAGAGCTGTCCAATAAGCACCACATTTTTCTGAAACTTTGAGAAGAGTAAAAGCCTTATCCACATTGTGAAATCATTGATTTGGAATAAGTTTACCTAATTATGAGGGAGCACAAAATTTCTAAATGATGTGTTATAAGTTGGGTTACCTTGTCACATTCTTTGACATAAGGTTCTTATCATATAAAGTCATTATCATTGAAGTGAATCAACAGTGCATTTCCCCACTGATTTCCAAACCACTAGACTCAATCTAACCATAGCATAAGAACTCGGGAGCAGATGTTCAGATAGAAAGTCCATAGTATGCAGTGTAATGTGTCTTAACTAGAGAGAACAAGACTTTGTAAAGTGTCTCTTGAAATTGCATTGTAGACATAATTACTGAACATAGTGTTTTAAGAAATTGTAGTTCTTTCTGGAAGGGAAAAGAGGTAATAATATAATTAGCTACTTAATTCAAAATAGATTATTGAGCACTTAGTATGTACCAGCTACACTTCTATGTGCTAGGAATACATTGCTGAATGAAACAGACAAAAATCCCTATCTGTCTACATGGAGCTAATATTTCAGTGGGAGGAAACAGAAAATAAAAAGTGATGCCCTGGAAGCCAAGTGATCTACATTTCTAGGAAGAACCACTTGCCTACCATGTTAAATGATGTTAATGGCTCAAGCAAGATTAAGACTGAAAGTTCACCATTCATAGCTTCATGGTGGTCATAGTGACCATGGAAAGACCATTTTCAGAGGAGTGTTTAGAAAAATCTGAAGAAAAGATTTAAGAAAGAACGGAAGAATAAAGTTTGGTGACAGAGTGACTGGGCAATGCCTTAGGAGCATTACTGCAAAAGGGAGCAAATAAATAAATCAAAAGCTTGCGGGTCAATGGAGGTAAAAAAAAAAAGCATTTTTCTTGTAATAAGAGAGAAAATACATTATTTGTATGCTGATTCACATGGTCAAGTAGAGAAGGAAAAAATGATGAAGGAAAAGGGAGAACTACTTGAGTAACGTCCTTAACTTGGCATCACTGGATAAGACTCATTCACAAGTAAAAGGGTTGGTCATACATTAGAAGTAGCAACAGTTCAACTATAGTCATAAGAGGAAAGGTAGGTGGGTAGTTTTGTAAGGTGGCTAATGGAAATTCTCTTTTAATGGTGTCGATTTTCTCCTTGAAGTAGAAAGCAAGGTCATCAATTGAGAGCAATGATTGGGGAGTGATGTACAGGTTTTAGAAGAGAGGAGAAGAGTATGATAATCAACTAGGAGAGTGGAGAGGCAAAGGATTAGGGAATTAAGCCATGGTTGCCTTGCAATGCCAATGATCCTGAGACGTTCATGGTAACATATTTAAATAGAAAGAACTCTGATTTTTTTTTTTAAGTTATTGTTCAGCCAAACTCAGCTGCATGGGCACAGGTGTGGGCTAGGCAGAACACTGGACTTAACCAAAGCTGTTATTTTGTTGAGGGAGTGCAATAAAGTCAGACTGGAGGAGGGAATAGAGAGTAAATTCAAGAAAAATTATGTTAACAATTGATCATTCTTAGCATATTTGGGTGGATTTTATTTAATGTGTGGCTGGTTGTCAATCAAGAATTGAATTTCTGTAGGGAGAAAAGAAACCAAAGGCATTTGTGGGAACTGGAGGAAGGATTTTGAGCAGTGGTTACTATATGATGCTGAAACGTTGCCAAAAAACCAGGCACTGGAGGAAGAGATTTGAGTGAGCTTAATGCTGTGTTAGGAATTACATATGATCTCAAAACAGTAAATTAAGGTAGAATTTGTGACCGCATCTGAATGGGTATATGGTAATTTAGATAGAAGACAGTGTATTATTTATCTTAAGATCTTTTGTCAACAGGAATATAAAAGCATACTTATTCCATGGATCATAGGGGCGATATTTCAGTCATCCAAGCAATTTGCAAAACTGGCAAAATTGGTCTATCTAGTCATTTCAGGAGCGGCTAATTAGAAATATTTCTGGAAAAGCTAAACAAGAGACATGATTCTCCCATCTAGCCCTCATCTCTCCCTTCCCACACTGCTCACCCTTAATGAAGAAGAAAATTAAAGGAGAATTAATTCCCTCTACTCGAGTGAGTCATGGCACATGGTTGAGGGAATATGGACACTGGAAGAACAAGCTAAATATTGTGAGTAAAGGTGATACAGGTACAGTTGAATCACCTGAGGATAGAAATAGGCAGTCCCGATTCCCCTTTTAAGAAGTGTCATCCAGACTAAATTTGGAACTCAGATTGAATAAGCTTTCTAATACATTATTTTTCCTATAAGAACAGGAGTTATCATAAAAATAACTCAGTGTTATTACCCCTTCATGTCAAGAAGATCATATACATACAGGGCAGATTTCAGGGAAAAAAATCAAGGAAATAATTGCAATTTGCTGAGGTTAGAATTTGCTTTTTCTGCAGCAAGAACAATATTAATACTTTTACAGGTGAGGTTATTGAGATCAAGAAAGTAAATAAATTTATAGGGCCACAAAGTAAGTGGATGAGTCCAAATTCAATCTCACATAATAGAGTTTGCCCTCTTAGGTTGACTTCTAAGGAAGAAAATATTAACCTGGTCCCTCAGAATGTACCATCTAAGTGAGGCAGGAGTGAAGTGCAGAGCAAATCTGACCTCTTGAGTATAAAGGTGCACGAATACTGATTTCCTTCCTTTAGAAGGCACAGGCTCTGGGGAGGGATCCTAAGAAAGCCAGGCTCCCATCTGAAGATGCTACTGCACAGCCAATCAGAGCTTCAGACACTTGATTGGGCTTCTGAGAATGAAAGAATTATGACAGACACCTTAAACTCAGAATTCATTCTGACTGCCAAGCCACATTTAATAATAATACTGCTTTTTGTATTTGATCCTGCCCATTCCATAATTACTGAGATATTCCTAAATGCTTCTTGTGATGCAGAACAAGCACTTACTGGCTGTGCTAATATATGAGATCAAATGACAGGAACTAGTGCTCCAGAAGAAGGACTAGAGCATTTGAATTTACGACCGGTAAGAGGTCAAGACAAGACACAGTCTCGAAGAAGGAAATTAGGGAAGGGAAGGTTTTTCCCAATTCTTAGGGAAAAAAAGAATCTAATCCTTGGGGGGAGAAACGATAAGCAGGATGAATGGACTTCTAAGATTGAAGTATCTGGATTATACAAATAAATACATATTGTATGTTTTCTTCTTACTTCTTACTACTTGCAATAGAGCACAATTCCTACTAAAATCCCAACACTATTTTTTGTAGGTGTAGATAATTTAGTTCCTTATTTTAAAAGAAAAAGAAAGGAACCAAAACAATTTTGAAAGAGAAGAATAAATTGGAAGAATTACAGTATCTGATTTTAAGACTTAACCTATAGCTCCAGTTAAAAAGAAAGTGTAGTATTGGCAGGGTAATAGACACATGCATTAAAGGAATAGAATAAAGAAGCCAGAAATCGACCCACCCAAAAAGTCAACTAATTTTAGACAAATGTGCCAAAGCAAATAAATGGAATAAGAATGATCTTATCAACAAATGATATTGGATATTTGCAAACAGCAATAAATGAAACTCAACCTAAATTTCACATCTTATTCAAAGCTTACTCAAATGCATAATAGACTTAAATGGAAAACAAAACAAAAATTTAGAAGAAAATATAAAAGAAAGCCAATGGTACCTAAGACAAGGTGAAAAAATATTCTTATTCATGACACCAAAGTCATGATCGATAAAATTTTTTAAATATATAAATTGACTTACTTAAAATTAAAAGGCTTTTTTCTTTATAAAGAACATGTTAAGTAGATTAAAAGACAAGACACAAACTGAGAGAAACTATTTGCAATTGATATATATGACAAATGATTTGGATTCATAATATGTATAAGTAACTCTCTGTATTAGGAATTGCTTAAACCTATAGATGAATTTGGAGAGAATTGACATTGTTACTAGTTTAAATCTTCTAATCCACAAACAAGATATGTCTCTCCATTTATTTAGATTTTCTTCGATTTCTTCCATTAGGTATTAATAGTTTTTGACATTCAGATACTGTACATATTTTGATAAGCTTATGCCTACATATTTTATTTTTTAGAGTGAGTGATGACAAATGATGCTGTGTTTTCAAATTTGGTTTTCCCATGTACTTTTTTAATATATAGAAAAAAATTGTTTTTATGTGTTGACTCTGTGCCCTGCAACCTTGTTTAACTTACTTATTTGTCTAGGATTCTAGAATTCTTTTTGGTAGATTCATTGGTATTTTCTGTGTAGATAACCATCTCTTCTGCAAATATGGGCCATTTATTCTCTTACTCTCCAGTCTGTTAAACTTTTACTTCCTTTTTAAATATTATTATTGCTCTAGTAATACAAACATTTATTGCTGTAAATTTTGGTTTCAGCACCACTTTGTCTCTATTTAACAGATTTGACATGTATTTTCATTGTCATTCAGTACCATATATTTTGGGGAATTTTTTAAACATCCTCTTTCACTTATGAATTATTTAGAAGTTTCTTTTTTAATTTACAATGATTTGTAGAGATGTTTTATCTTTCCATTATTGATTATTGAAGTACAGTTGTTCTGTTCATATACACATACATAACATTTAGTTATGTCTTCTTGGTGAATTGATAATTTTATCTTCATGTAATGACCTTACTGTCTATTTGCTCTGAAGTCTACTTTCTCTGACACTAATATAACCATTCAACTTTATTTTAATTATTGTTTGCCTTTGTTTATGGAGTTACACGACCATGTTGAAAGCAACCTGAGTGTAAATTATTTTATATTTCCTTGAGTAGTGATCAAAAAAATTGACAAGTTTACTTTTTTCATCCAAGGGATAGCACATTGATCAGCATCCATGTCAAATCATCATGATGCTGTCAAGAGAAGCGAATTATAATTGAAGCAAATCTACTCATTTGCTTAGTATATGAGGAATTATTTCCAATGTAATAATAATGCCATCTAACCCTTGATACTTGAAATTTCAAAATGTAGATGTGGAAGAGATTATAGATACTTAAGAAAGGGTAATCAAACTAAAGAGACTATGTTAAATGTTATATTCATTGTCACTCAGAATATGACAATAGCTATATTATCAAATTTCAGTTTTTAAATAAAGTTTTATGCAGCCTTATGAAATTCTCAACTCTCATTTTAACATAGTCCATTTTCTTTCTGCTCTTTTTCAGGTCTTCTTTTCTGTCTGTATCCAGAATGCTCAAGCTGTTCCATCATCTCCTAGCACCATTATCCAACTGATACAACAGGATGATACAACACAATTCCCTAATGATAAATAAAGACCAGGTAAGGAAGAGTAAAAGTCTTCAATTTGTAAATGATCATTAATACAATATGATTAACCATAGAGTAATTAGGCTCTATACAAGTACATATTCATGTAAGGGTATAAAATTTGTTTGTTTTGTTTTTGGTATTCATTCACATCAGCTTTATTTTTAGCCAAGAAACAGTCTGAATTCTATCACTTTTCCAGAAAAGCAACTTGCCTTCCAAATTCAGTTTGTATAGTGTTACAGGCAAAAGTCAGACATTATGTCTCCTCCAATCTACTGCAATATACAGTCTACTGTAATTCTATATTTCTAATGTAAATATTATCAATTTAAATAATTACATAATTTTAATTTTCACAAATCTTTCTGTCATTGATATTATGCTGAATTGGCAAAACTAAGCAGTTCTATCTTGGCAATATATATTGTATCTTGAAGATTAGGAAATGTTAAACTAGAAGACATCTCAACATATCACTTTAACCAGCTCTGGACTTTAAGGCAGTGGAAGTGAACATTGCAGTTGATCCCCTAAATTCAAACCATTCTAAATGGTTGTTAAAAAAAAAAATAATTTAGGGTAGCCCTGTTCTGTCTGGACCTTGATTATTGAGAGTCATTTATCATTATCTGATTCTGATGTCCCTTGATAGGTTTTTGTTTTTATTTCTTTGTTTTCTTTTCTGCTTTGTTTTGTATTTTGTGGAGAATGAGGGCCTAATATTATCCTTTAATGATATTAAAGGATATTAATCTTCTGTCAGCCGAGCCTGGTCCAGGAATAGACACACAGTCCAACCCAGTAAATGAGATATAAGAAACTGTCCTCAGTACCAAAAATATTATAGTGCTAGGGTCTGAATGTTTATGTACCCCTAAAATTCACAGGATAAAATCTTACCACCCAAGGTCATAATATTAGGAGGTAAAGCCATTGGAAAGTGATTAGGACATTAGGGTGATGTCCTTATAAAAAGGTTCAAGAGTGCTCCCTTCCCTCTCCTACGATGTGAGGATACAGCAGGAAGGTGTCATACATATAGGCACCAGGAAATGGACTTCACTAGGCACCCAATCTGCCCATCTTCATCTTGGACTTCCCTGCTTCCAGAACTATAAGAAATAAATTTGTGCTGTTTATAATCCACCCAGCTTAGGATATTTTGTTATAGCAAGTCTAAATGGACTAAGGCAAAGAGTCTTAACAACCATGAACAAGAAACTTGGGCCTGTCTCATCCCAGTAACCCTCCCATAACCATGAGGAGAAGGAGGCTTGGCACAAAGCCAGCACTGTAGATGACAACACAGAAATACGTCAACAGCTGGATCCCTAAAGATGTAACATGGACCAGTCGTAGACTCAGTCATCACGCTAGATTTTCTCTCTTGTGAGACAAAACATGCTTAGTTTTTAAGATAATTTTTTGCTGTTTTCTGTTCCATTTAGTTAAAATAATCCTAACAGATATAGAAGTTCACAACTTTAGGAGAGATATTGCAGGGAACAACTTGAGAACACATGCTAGTACAAGAAAATGTGACAGATTGAAAATATCAAATTTTCAAATTTATAGTATTGATATTTGTGACATGCTTCCTATGGGATATAAAAAGAGGAGGGTACAGATGCCTAGGAATAACTGAAAATCTGAAGCTGATAGGGTTGAGGTGAAAAGCAGGAGAAGGCAGGACTGGGATGAGAAGTAAAGTGCTGTAAGATTTCAGGATGCAATGGAGCACATGTCAAGTATAGAAAAGACAGTAGAGCAAAATGTAAGGACAGAAAACAATCATGAGAAATTGCCCCTAGCACTGAGATCATGGATACTGATGGAATGTACTATATATTTTAGAATACATTGTATATTTTCCCCCAAAATCAGCATTTACATAAATTATGTGGATATAATCCAAATATTACAATTATACATTATTTTTATTCTATGCTTATATGTAATGCAGTAGTGTCCTCAGTCCTTATATTGAGATATAGAAATTATTTATCCATTTTGTGTTCTCTGATTTGCACACAAAATATCTGGGGAGTCAAAATTTACTTACTTCTGATGAAAAGGAGAATCATGTACTTTTTTATATCTACATGTACAGTTCAAAACTTAAAATACTTATAACACACAGAATGAAAATCACCAGAAATAATTCTAAGATAAAGATATTATTTTTAATTACAAGTTATTGTAAGAAATATAGTTCATGAAATGTTTTGCTTTTCAGTATATATCTTTTTGTCCTCTTATAGTTAACCATTTAATATTATATTTTACTATGTATTATCCTCAGCAATTTGAAGGGAAAAATTAAGTGAAATTACACCAAGGATCTCAAAATAAAAATCAAAAAGTAAAAGAGGAATCTTTTTCTTGAATGGACAGGAAGTCAGAATTATGCCTACAGATAACACACACTAATGAGCTCCAACTCTGTTTGTCATTGTCCAAGCCTGCCACGTGATTATGGCTCCACAGACACATAATTGCAGTAATTCTCTGGCAAATCCTGATGAGGAAGTTATCTTTATCCAGAGCTCTAGTGAGCATATCATATTAGAATTAATGCAATGAACTTTATGTCTTAGTTCTCACTTCTCTAATAATTACCATTCTGAGTTTGTACTTCAAGTAACAGATAAATAAGGTTAATTTAGGAGGACATAAAGAATCATTCTGAAGTGTTCTTTTTTTCCCCTGATAATAACTAATATTACTATCTATACAGCTCTGGTTAACTAGCATCCCTATTGTTTCTCTTTACAATCACTAGCAATGGTCCACTTTGATTCTGTCTAGTGAGAGTTTCTTTTCTTACAAACTTAATCTTATTTGTAACTCTGTACTTTTTCATATGCTGCTGCCTACAAGGACCTTCCAATAACTCAAGAGTCACCTTTCGAATACTGTATTAATCAGCATTGCTTTAAACATCAGGCTATGTCAAGTGCTGATATGTGCTCCCACAGAATACTGTATGTGTGTGTGTGTGTGTGTGTATATATATATATCTGCATTGCTCACTGTATTATATTGGAAATAATCCCTTTGTGTCTTTTTCCCCTACTACATTTGAATTTCTTTAATAATAGAGATTATATATTATTAAATTCTGTATTTTTCAAACTTGTCCTCAACAGTTTGGCTACCTTAGGAAAATTGCAAGCAATATGTTGGGATACCTGAAAATAAGCCTGGAGAGATAAACAAGAAAACAATACTGGGACTTCAAATTTCAAATTATGGAATTCCTTAGATGTTAAGTAAACATCTTCTTTTCTTATATTTATCACTTTGTTTTAATTATCTAGACTTTGGCAAAGAATGTGAAACTAATTTAACCTTTATGAAAATTCTGTTCTGTGTAGTACACAGAACAGACCTATGCTCAAGTGAAAATGGAAGGTTATAAATATATTGTTCCAGAAACAATTTAAATGTACCCCAGTGTTCACTGTAGCTCTATTTACAATAGCCAAGACATGGAAGCAACATAAACGCCCATCAACAGATGAATGGATAAAGATGTGGTACAGATATACAATGGAATTTTTTTTAACATCTTTATTGGAGTGTAATTGCTCTACAATGGTGTGTTAGTTTCTGCTTTATAACAAAGTGAATCAGTTATACATATACATATACCCCTATACCTCTTCACTCTTGCATCTCCCTCCCTCCCACCCTCCCTATCCCACCCCTCTAGGTGGTCACAAAGCACCGAGCTGATCTCTCTGTACTATGCGGCTGCTTCCCACTAGCTATCTACCTTACATTTGATAGTGTATATATGTCCATGCCACTCTCTCACTTTGTCCCAGCTTACCCCTCCTCTTCCCCGTGTACTCAACTCCATTCTCTAGTAGGTCTGCGTCTTTATTCCCGTCTTGCCCCTAGGTTCTTCATGACCATTTTGGTTTTGTTTTATAGATTCCATATATATGTGTTAGCATACAGTATTTGTTTTTCTCTTTCTGACTTACTTCACTCTGTCTGACAGACTCTAGGTCCATCCACTTCACTACAAATAATTCAATTTCGTTTCTTTTTAGGGCTGAGTAATATTCCATTGAATATATGTGCCACATCTTCTTTATCCATTCATCTGTTGATGGACACTTAGGTTGCTTCCCTGTCCTGGCTATTGTAAATAGAGCTGCAATGAACATTGTGGTACATGACTCTTTTTGAATTATGGTTTTCTCAGGGTATATGCCCAGTAGTGGGATTGCTGGGTTGTATGGTAGTTCTATTTTTAGTTTTTTAAGGAACCTCCATACTGTTCTCCATAGTGGCTGTATCAATTTACATTCCCACCAGCAGTGCAAGAGGGTTCCCTTTTCTCCACACCCTCTCCAGCATTTATTGTTTGTAGGCCTTTTGATGATGGCTATTCTGACTGGTGTGAGATGATATCTCATTTATACAATGGAATATTACTCAGCCATAAAAAGAACAAAATACTGCCATTAGCAGTGACATGGATGGACCTAGAGATTGTCATAACAGAGTGAAGTAAGTCAGACAGAGAAAGACAAATATCATATGATGTCACTTATATATGGAATGTAAAAAAATGGTACAAATGAACTTATTTACAAAACAGAATCACAGATGTAGAAAACAAACTTAATAGAAGGGGGGAGGGATTAATTGGGAGACTGGGATTGACAGATACACACTACTATGTATGAAAGAGATAACTAATAAGAACCTACTCTATAGCACAGGGAACTTTACTCAATACTCTGTAATGACCTATATGGGAAAAGAATCTAAAAAAGAGCGGGTATATGCATACCATATGACTGATCCACTTTGCTGTACAGCAGAAACTAACACAACATTGTAAATCAACTATGCTCCAATAACAATAATAAAAAATGATATAATTTGACCTTGTATTTAGTTTCTTTGAAATATATAATTACCTTCATGAAATATGTCTAAGTAAAATATTTCTCTAGGAATACATTAGAAAATGTTGAAGATTGAGAAAAAAAATAACACATAGAGACAAAGACACCCCCCTCCCCACATAGATGTTAGAGAATTTATTAGCATTTCCTTCAAATAGTATTAGATGTATTTTTAATACTAAAAGTTTACTAGTGGTTTGGGTTTGATGTCAGTGAACATGGTGGAATAGGTAGTTCCAAGGGGCTGTCCGTCTAAAAACATAGTAGATTCTTGAAAAAAGTCAAAGGCTTACAGCAACAAAATAAACACCTAATCAAGAAGGCAACTTAAAAACAGATGGAGAGCTCTGAAGTATTTTTACTTGCCTTTGTCCTACCTCCCTCTGGCTCAACAATGGTTTTGAAATGATAACCCATGTTCCCAGTATGTAATTCTGGTCCCTGGCTCCAGAGGGAGCAAAGCTGACCTTGTTCTCTAATAGTTATTTTTGTCTGTTTTAATCTGTCTAATGGCTAGCTGAAGGACTGACAAAAGCACTTGCCTCTGTTGCCTCTGTCTCACCTAATCCAAAACTGTCTCAGGGCAGAAAAGTGGCTACACAGAGGGCATTCCTCAAAAACTTTAAAAGGCAAATGAAAAACCCATTGCCCTCTAGAGCAAATACAATTTGAGGGAAATTAATAGACTGCCAGAAGCTTGAGAGAAAATTTTGTGGAGAAAAAGTATTTGAAGAATTATGACATTGAAAATCTCACATGAATATTGGGGAATACAGAAAGTTATATACATGCCCAGAGCAGGATGTGTGTTCAAAAACACAACTGGGAAGACCCTAAGCTTTTACCTTAGACTGATTTTTAGACTCTGCACAGCAGGAAGTAAAGACTAAGGAAGGTTTGTAACTACTCAGCTAAGTGTTAAAAGAGTGTTACAACACATAGCCAATGTGCAAAGACTCAGAATTTTTGGTTCTGTTTTTGGCTCCAAACATTCAAAGAAATCTGTCAATATTACCTAATCAAAAGATAAAAGGGAGACTGCAGAGACCACACATATCAATTAATACAGAATAGTTTTAGATTTCAGAATATAAAATTGTTTAGAATTATCACTAAACAACCAACCAATTACAAAGCAGAGAAAGCAACAAGAACAAATTTCAAGGTGGCAGAAGTATCTGATTCCCGGAATTAACAAGTCATAATATTCAAAATGTCCAAGTTTCAACAAAAAATTATGAATCATGTAAAAAAAATGTACACCCCACTCATAGAAAAATTAACCAGAACTGCCTCTATGGAAGTACAGACATTGGACTTACTAGAAAAAGACTTTAAATTTACTGTTTTATATTCAAGGAGGTAAAGGAAATTATGGACAAACTAAAGGACACCATAAAAATAATGTCTCAAGAGACATAGGGTATCAGTAAAGACATAGAAATTATAAATAGGAACTAAACAAAAATTCTGGAGCTGGAAAGTACAAAATGTCCAAAGGGCTGTCCCTCTACCAACACAGTAAAAGTAAACAAAAACTCTCAGAATTAATTGTTTTAACTCTTGAAAAAAATCAGACTTATAGCAACCAAATAAACACTGAATCAGGAAGGCAACTTAAAAATAGTTGGAGAGCTTTGAAGTACTTTTTAGTGAAATGAAAAATTCACTAGAGTTTCAACAGGATATTTAAGCAAGTTAGAAGAAAGAATCAGTGTATGTAAAGAGAGATCAATTGCAGCTATTCAGTCTGAGGAACAGAAAGAAAAACTAATAAACATAAAAAACAGTTAAGAGGCCTGTAAGACACCATCAAGTGTACCAACATATGCATAGTAGAAGTCCCAGTGGGAGAGGAGAAAGTGAGAAAATGACAGAGTATTTGAAGATATGATGGCTAAAAACTTCCCAAATTTGATGGAAGACATGACTCTACACAAACAGGAAATTCAATGAACTCCAAGAAGAATGAACACAACAGTATCCACACTGAGACACACTATAATCAAACTGTCAAAAGCCAGAGACAAAGAAAGCACCCTGAAAGCAGCAGGAGAGGAGCTACTTATCACGAACAAGTTATTGACAACATTAAGTGTAAAATTCTCAGCAAAAATGACAGTGGCCAGACAGCTGTGGGGTGGCATTCTTAACTTGTTGAATAATAATAATAAAAATAACCTATTGAATTCCATATGTGACAAACTAAATTTCAAAATCAACAAGAAATTAAAACAGTTTATAGCACATGGAACTGCACTCAATATCTTTTAATAACCTATAGTGGAAAAAAATCTGAAAAAAATATGTATATACACACACATATACCTACACACATATGTATATATACACACATATGTATATATATGTGTGTGTGTGTCTCTCTCTCTCTCTCTCTCTCTCTCTCTCTATATATATATATATATATATATATACACAACTGAATCACTTTGCTGTGCACCTAATTCTAACACAACATTGTAAGTCAACTATGCTTCAATTAAAAAAATATTCCAGATAAACAAAAATTGAGGGAGTTTGTTGCTTGCAGAACTACCCTATAATAAATGCAAAAGGGTGTCTTTCAGGTGGAAATACAAGGATACTATACAGTAACTTGAAGCCATACAAAGAAATAAAGAAGACTGGCAGAGATAACTATGTAGGTTAATGCAAAATCAATTATTATTACATATTTTTTTAAAAATCCCACCACTTACTCTTTTAAGATTTAAAGGATAGATGCATAAAAATAGATATAAACTTATGCTAATGGGCACATAATGTATAAATATGTAATTTGTGATGACAACAAAAATATCAAGAGAGAAATATGGAGCTGTGTGAGAGCTGAGTATTTGTATAGTACTGAAGATAATGTGGTATTAATCCAAATAACTTGTTATAAATTTAAGAAGTTAATTGTAATCTCTAAGATAGCCACTAGAAAATAATTTGAAAATACATATAAAAGGAAATGAGAAACAAATGTACCCTATACAAATCAATTAAATACAAAAGGAGGCAGTAATTAAGGAATTGGAAAACAAAAGATATGATATATACAAAATAGCAAAGTGGCAGAAGTATTTCCTTATTAGCGATTAGTTTAAATGTAGAGGATTAAAATCTCCAATATAAGGCAGAGATTGTTGAAATGGATTAAAAAAGACACATGGTCTACTTGCCATCTATAAGGGACACATATTTTATCTAAAGACACAAATAGTTTGAAGGTTAAAAGATGGAAAACAATATTCCATACAAAGTTTTAGTAACTAAAAGACAGCTGGATGGGCTATACCAATATCGTAAGACATAGAATTTAGCTGAAACACTGTTATAAGAGACAAAGAACGACATCACATAATATATGGATAAAAGTGTGAATTTATCAAGAAGATATAACAACTATATATATGTACCTAACAACAAATAGATACCCAAGAGTAGCAACTTTTCATTTTTGAATTTTGAAATTCCTTTTAGGCAACACTTCTTTATATTTTGCCCATAATCCACTTATCTGAAAATAGAAATCTTATCTTTTTCTGAGTGATAAAAATCAATGTTTTTTTCTGTTACATTTCTTAGTACTTTAAATATGATCAAACCATATCAAGAAAAAATGGTGTAGTTGAGCATTTTTACAGAAAATGTGCCCCTGATACAAATTCATATATTGAAGCCCTGTCTCCAATTGTGACTATATTTGGATATGCGACCTTAAAGGAGGTAATTAAAGTGCAATGAGGTCAAAACGGCCCTAATCTAATAGTACTGATGTTCATACAAGAAGACGAAGACACACCACCAGGAGCACGCACATCCAGAGAAAAGGCCATGTGTCAACACAGTAAGAAGGATCTGTAAGCCAAGGAGAGAGGTCATACCAGAAAGCAACCCTGTCATCATTTTGGTCTTGGATTTCCAGCCTCCAGAATTATGAGAAAATAGAGTTCTCTTGTGTAAGTCCCACAGTCTGTGGTATTTTGTTATAGGAGCCTTAGCAGATAAACACATGCATTCTGTCCTTAGTCCTCATATGGATGATATGTATCTCTTTATGGATAATATGTATCTCATATATAACTTCTTTATTAATATAATTAAGAATTTTTAAGAGGTTGATTGCCTAATTTAATTAAATGAAATTTTGTGTGTGTGTGATTTTCAGTGTGAATGTATAGCTTTGACTTACTGGAATCATGTATGGTATTGACATAAAATTTATTCCTTTCTAAAGAAAAATTTGGATGTAGATCATAATTCTCTTATGGCCATCTGAAACATGCTTACTAATATTTTGTAAGAAAATATCTATCTTCATTCATAAATATGACTTACCTTAATTATTTTGGAGTGATCGAGCATGGACTCAAGATTTCTTAAACTTAATGAAAGCCTTTTTCCATGCTCTGTAACTATTTTATAAAATGAGAATTGCTGTTTGTCATAGAAATAAGGAATTGTCCCATAAACTTAATTTGAACTTGACTAACTTAGAATCAGTTATTTGGTGCTTTTTTATTTTTAATTTGGTAACTATTTACTCTGAATATTGAGTAATTAAGTTATCTGTACTTCCTTGGATTGATTTTATGAATTTTTGGCTCTGCCTGAGTATAATTTGTTACAAGATTTTCAACTTCATTGACTTACCATTGCACATCTAAGTCATAGACACACAAACATATGCACTCACAGACACATTTTAGCTATCCCATTTGAGCTATTCTATTTCTTTCTTTCTTCATCTTTGTTTAGATCTATCAGAGACCATTTTATCTTTTGTTAAAGCTTTCAGTTCCTGAACTGTTTAATCAGTTTTACAGATTTGATTTCTTTTGTTTTTGGTGTATTAATTTCTATGACTTTATTTTTCATCTCATTAATTTAACTACATTTCTTTTAATTATTTGAAATAAATCATTAGTTAACTTTTTAAAAAATTATCTTGTTTAACATTTAACATACTTGGTCTCTTTATCTCTAGCTGAGCATAGTTTTAGTTCTATCACTTAAGTTTCAATTTTGATTTAATTATTATTTGGTATATAAATTATTTTGTAAAGTTTTTTATTACCTTATTATTGGGGCTTATATTTTACACTTTTATTATTAAATTATTAGATTTTTATTTATGTGTGTATGTTTGTGTATTTGGGATGTACTGATATAACAGACAAATAATATTGCCTGAACAATGTACTTTATAGGAGCTTTTATCAGGTTTTCTCACTAACCTAAAATATAAAATTATACAAACATACTCATAGTTACAACACCGACCATATTTTATCACTAGTATTGTTTGTTATTTTGGTAGCCAAATATTGGAAATAGATGTCAGGAACCCATTTAGTTTCTGGAGACAATGTTTACAAATCATCACAGTCACAGAGGTTGAAGCAATCCTTGGGTGGTTGAGGTCACTGGCATCTAGAGCTCTCAGTTGTAGGCATTATTTCCTAAAGTTAATGTCAGTTAGAGGAAAAGCACATTTTCTATATTAATGTTATGGATCTTGGCACCAACTACAGTCAAAAAAAAAGAAAAAGTTAGATAGAATGCCTGTATTTTCTACTTCCTGGACTTCCTCCAAGTACATTTACACTTTCATGCAATCTCTAGAATAAAATAAATATTAACGACATGTAACAAAATTAAAAAAAAAAAAAGTACCTCTGGAAACAACCTAGCACACAAACAGGTATTTCCACCTTAATAGCCAACTCACCCCCAAATCAGCTCATAATCATATGATGTTATAAGAATTTAGGTTATATGAGATTTTAATCATCTCCCAATGCTTTTAGGCTTTCTCATAGAGTTGAGTCTAATGTCAGTTTATCAATTTGACTTATGCAGAATGAGTCATTTATAAAATCACAGGAATCCAGACATGCAAGCTCAGTTTTGTATACCATTGACCAAAAGAGAGACCATATGGCAACTCAGGGCTGTATCAGCACACATTTAAGATACTTACTACTATACCACAGTTACATATTTTCATGTTAAAGAATGAAAATGGTTAAAGAAGTCCCAGGCACATTCTATGAGGGGTAGTAAACTAAAATTAAAACCACCTTGAAGAGAGTCCAAGTCTTTAAACTCACCTTTTTTTAAAGTTCATCAGTACCAAGCGAAAAACCTGATTGTATCAATTTTCTGTTCTATAAGCATAGTACATTCCAAAATGTCTAACAGATTTTGAGAAGGGCTGCAGAGATCAAGCTGTAAGCCAAAATCTTGCATCTGTATCATTTAATGAACATGGATTTGCTGTGGTGAGGAATGATTGCCTATTTACACTGTTAGATAAGTTTTCTTACTGTTTGAATATTAATCACAAAATTTCAGGCTTTACCTTTTCTTTTACCCAATCTACATCCAAGATAACTCTGGCTAAGTTTTTCTTTACTGTATTACAATAGTTTATAATATAATAGGTAGTCAGGTAGGGCTTAAACGAATACCTGAAATTGGCAGCAGGAGCTAGAGAGTGGTTAAGAATTCTTCCAAAGTCTACCGTGTATCATCTCACACAACACCAATTGGTTAGGAACTTACAAAAGAACAATATTTTCAATCGCGTTAAAATAGAAAGTCGATGTGTTTTACAAAAAGGAGCTATTATTAAAAGTCAGTAATTGAGAGGCCATAACACTCATTAATTTCATGGTGAGGGAATAAAACAGTGGCCAAGTCTACTTAAATATAATGTCAAAACATTAACCATTTAATATTTCACATAATTTCATTATCCCGCATATTATCTCATTTTCATCATTTCATTGACAAAAAGTCAAACTCATGTACAATTATGTAAAACATCCAAATGCATTTCTTTTTCTTTATATATAAAATTTTAATGTGATTTTGCCTTGTTCTATTTGGCACCTGGTGAGTGTAAATAATTTTTCTTTTTAATCAGTTTTGGACTTTGGCATCTTCTTTAAAAATTTGATTTAAATAATTCTCTTCATATCCTTTTTCATTTTTGTCACCTTGACAAATTTGGACAAAAGAAAAACCACAAAGGATGCAAAATAAAGCAATGTCATCAGAAATTAAATTAAGAATTGTAATAGATTATATACAAATCTTGAGAATTCCCTAATAAAATCAACGGAAGACCCTGTTTAGCTTGAAATGATAATTCATTTACAGTGAAGCTCTGTCAATTACAGTACTAATAGGAGAAAAATAAGATGGCTATGTGACTTTTTATTCTCAAGTATCTTAATGAGTTACAAGAAAAAAGCTAATAACAATTCAAATAGTCAATATCTAGTCTACAAATGTGAGGTCAGAACTGAGTCTTAAATGTGATGAGAATTCATAAAAACAAAACATAAGACAACAAAATCTTTCAAACTGGGAATGTACTACATTTAGCACTGCAAACACTGTGTGTATGGGCATGTGTTTGCAATAACATATATATTTTTTTCCTTACCACATCTTTGCAGATTTTTTTCTATCAGTAACAGGAAATTTTCCGAATAATAACCAAAGGTATTTCTCAAAGTCACAATATACAATTTTCACAAGAAATTTTTTTAAATGTAATTGAGTTTATTCCATCAGCCTATTTCAGTCCCATGAAATGGCTTAAAATATAATCATTTCAAGACTATATAATATTTTAATATTTAAAATATATTAATATTTTTGGCTTTGTAAGAAAATCTAAAAATTTTAGGAGAAAAACAGAATAATTACATTAAAGTCATCTTCCAGGATATTGACCATAGTATAATATCCATACCACACTAATTCCCACACACAAATATACACATATGACAATAAAAGCCTCCAAGACTTTGAAGGTCATTTTCCTACAAAATATTAATTTAATATCTTTATGTATCAGTATTTAGAACGTTTTTTCAATTCTTTTTTTTTTTTTTTTTTTTCAGTACGCGGGCATCTCACTGCTGTGACATCTCCCATTGCGGAGCACAGGCACCAGACGTGCAGGCTCAGTGGCCATGGCTCACGGGCCCAGCCGCTCCGTGGCCTGCGGGATCCTCCAGGACCAGGGCACGAACCCGTGTCCCCTGCATCGCCAGGCGGACTTTCAACCACTGCGCCACCAGGGAAGCCCTAATTCTTGTTATTTTTATAATGATAAAGTAAAACACTCTTTTGATATCCACGTATAGATTAAAGTGTGAAGAGATTCGGGAAATATTCTACTGAAGATTGACATTTTGATAGATTATAGGTCCAAAAATATCAAAATATTTATTATTTCAAAAAGAACAGAATTGCCAAATTATCAACTTACCAACTTAGTCTCAAAGGATGTTACGGAACAGCAGTATTTTTTCATGAATTAGTCTGAAAAAAATGAGAGGAACATGTAAAAACCAGAAAGAAAGATGCTGGCTCACTGGGATTCTAAAAATAACATAGCAGGCATTTCCTGCTGAACACCAGCAAATTTTTCCTGAAAATTTAGACTTATATATAAAAATACTAATTGGAATATTATTGCCAAGTAGGTAATTTATACATTGACACCAAACCTCCCATCTATTTCCCCAAAATACAATTAAAAAAGCAAAACATGCATATAGACACACATACACCTATAAAACAATCTGTTGTGTTTACTCTGACCACCAAACTATCTACGCTGTTAACAACTGCTTTGTATGTTTATAATAACATTTCTCTTTTCCTTTGCTCTCTTCTCCACAAATTTAGCATATTTGAGTCTTTTGATACTCGCTGCACACATGAACAAAAGTATGGATTAAGTGTGCAAGGAAATGTGGAAATACATTCTGAACAAACACACATTTGCAAAAATCATGACACAGAGTATGACACTGGGACACCTTTCGTAAAGCAAACAACATCCAAGACAGACACACCTATATGGATACACAGTGAGGTTTTCAAATAGCTACATACAATTTCTAGTTGCTACCAACTGAATTTAGAATACAATTCTAGACTTTTCCTCCATATATATTTAATATTTTATATATACTTTGAGACAAAATGTAAATGTTTTCATGTAAACATTAGTCAAAAACACTGAACTGAGAGATATGTATGGTCTATGATATATTGTGATAAAAATCCAAGCATTGGTCTACTGGATTAAATACTAACACAGAAGGAGATTTTGGTCTACTTTTATATCTGCTCAAGGATTTGGAACTGACAGTACATACATACATCACATTGAGAAAACAGAATAACAGGGACAGAAAGTTAAAGCCTTGCTAAAGGACAAAAAGTGGACATATATTAAGAAATGCTTGGACATCAACAAAGATATTGATATTTAATTTTACACACAATGACAGCAATAATGCCAGCTACCTCCCTTGATTAAAGTTTGACAGGTTCCGAAGCAATATTTACAAATACTTATCTTGCAAAGTAATTATTAGGAGCACTTCTCATAAATATGTTTATGTATTGTAAAGTTTCCCTCCTCAAGTCAGACCACCTGGGATAAAATCCTATGTCACATGACATTCAATAAACTGAGAATTTACCACACCTTTGTTAAATAGCCTATAATTCACATAACAACATTTAGCTCTCAAGGTGATTCTGAATATTAAATTAGCTAAAGAGGGTCTGGTTTACAATCCAACAGGATAATAGGTCTCAAGAAACATTACCCCCAACCCTACTTATCCTCTTCCACTTTGGCTATGCTTAGGTTGGAAGTTTGCAAACAAATTTCATAATTTGTTCTACTGAAAGTAAATTCTTATTCATCATTATTCTTGCAAACTTGTTTAAAGCACCATATCTAATTGTATGTAAATGCATATATGTCTCTTCAGTTTCCAATTTAGGGAATGAAAGCGTTTTTACAACGCACTTTTCTATGATCAATTAAGCAAAATACACTTTTTTCCAAAGCCTATTTGAAGTACAGCCTTAGTGGAATTTTTTTTTTCAGTTGTTGCACAGATTATTTTTCAAGAGCAACAAATGTACTTCCAGTTTCTAGTTCTGCATATAAGGAGCCTGGAAGTTGTCATGCTACCCTAACAACAGAAATGGAATTTTTTTTTTCAGTTGTTGCACAGATTATTTTTCTTTTCAAGAACAACAAATGTACTTCCAGTTTCTAGTTCTGCATATAAGGAGCCTGGAAGTTGTCATGCTACCCTAACAACAGTTTAAAACAAAACAAAACAAAACTGAACAGACTGAAAAATCAATAACTCTTCTTGGATCCAGAAGAGAAGGGAGAACACAAAAAAACTACTACCCTCAAGACAGGAGAGACAAACAGGCAAATGCATACGGCCAGGCACATCTTACCAGAGCAGAAACTCAGGAACAGAACCACGGAGGAACCAGTGCCAAGGTAGGAAGTTCTGTACCATAATTGATGAATTGCTGGAGGCTCAGTGCCAAGTCTGAGAGTTAAAAACTCCACAATATTGTGACATTTATCTCTAGGAGCTAAACAAGGTTCCCATTTTAAATATCAGAGCAGAATCCTTTCCAGCTTCTGTCAGGAGGCTGAGGAAACCATTTTGAAATACGCCAGAAGATTCTGTTTTTCTTAATAAGGAGTGCCCTCAGCAGAAACTAGTTAACCAGAGCCTGACCTCGGGAAGGGAAATAACCAACTGCAGCTGGTTCTAGCCTTCCATGCGGGGAAGAGGAATAAACAACTCTAGCCCACTCTAGCTATCCTGACCCAGCTGAGAGGGAGAGAAAAAGCTGAGAAACAGTTTACAGTCTGTAGGCATACACTAAAACCTAAGACCTAATCAGCATAGAATTGCAGAATGCTTCATCTCCTCTCACACCTCACCACCACATTACTAAAGGTCTATTGACAGCAGTTCCATTTACCCAGTGCATCACATCTGGTTATCATGAAAAGCAAAAAATGGAAATGCATACCAAAAGGCAAAAACACAATTTAAAGAGACAGAGCAAGCATTGGAACCAGGCATGGCAGGGATATTGGTATTATTAGACTGGGAATTGGAAAGAACTGTGATTAATATGCTAAGGGCTCTAATGGATAAAGTAGAATTGTTTTTCTCTTTCTCACTTACTTCACTCTGTATGACACTAGGTCCAACCACATCTCTTCAAATGGACTCTAGTTCCAACCACATCTCTTCAAATGACCAAATTTCATTCCTTTTTTATAGATAGTATTTATAGATAATAAATATAGTTAATATTTTTAGATATTATCTAAATAATATCTATAATATCTTAGATATTAGATATATTAATATTTATAGATAATATTTATAGATAATATTCCATTGTATATATGTACAACATCTTTTTTATCCATTCATCTGTCTGTGACAGGTGTTTGTTCAAAACCCTGCAACTCCCACCTTTAGCAGGAGTTAACATAAATCTTTAAGTTAAGGGGTCCAGGGATAAGAAAGGAAGCTACAAACAAACAAACAAACCCAGATGGAACCAGCTGGGACCAAGATGGTGATACATCTGACCTGCAACAGACCCTGAGTCTCATTATATACGATTTTACTACATGAGCACATTAAATGACACACCTACCGGTGGCCAGGACTGGACATAAAGGACCATAAAAGTATAAAAAGAGGGTGGTGCCCACTCCCTCAGGGAAAAAGCCCCACCCCTGTCCCATAGACTAATGCAGATGCCTCCCCATCATCAGCCTCACTCCTCCTCTCTTTGGCTTTACTCTTTATAATTAAATCACTCTCTCCAGGTGGAGAAGTTGATCTGTGAACTTAGTTCCTGAGTCTCCATTCTTTGGCCACTGAATAAAATTTGTGCTGTGTCGATCTCAGCTTCAGTTTTGTTATTCGCCTACTCAAACTCCAAAGGAAAAAGAACCCTCCTACGCAGAGGCAGAGAGCCTTGGCTGGCCAGGCTGGGGCCCGAGCAGGGTCCATTTGACTCAATTTGGTAACAAGAGAACACCAAGAAGGATAAATATTAAAAAAAATTATACCTCAGCACATCTTTTTCAAAAATAAAGAAAAATCTTCTAAAAGAAGCCAGAGAAGAATAAAGATATCTAGAGAAGATTATCTAGAGAAGAATAAAGATAATAACATCCAACTTCTCTTCAGAAAACATGAAAGCAAGAAGAGAAAAAACAGAAATGTTTAAGGTGTTGAGAGAAAACAACCACCAAATTAGAATTCTGTACGCTGTGAAATTATCTTTCAAATGTAAAGGAGATATAAAGACTTTTTTGGACAAACAAAACTAGAGGGAATTTGGTGCTAGTGGACTTGCCTTAAAAGAAAAGTTAAAAGAAGTTCTATAGACAGAAGGAAAATACTGTAGGTTAATAGGTTATTACCCTGGATCTATATAAAGAAGAGCATGAAAGAAGGAATACATAAAGATAAAATAGAAACTTTTATTTTTCTTATTCTTAATTGATCTAATAGATAACTGTTCAAAATGAAAACAGTTATAATGTATTCAGTTATGTATGCTTATGTATATATTATATATATATGCTTATTTATGCTTGTATATAAGTGAAAGGATGAACCACTGCGCCACCAGGGAAGCCCCACATGTGTCTTTTTGAATTATGGTTTTCTCAGGGTATAAGCCCTGTAGTAAGATTGCTGGGTCATATGGTAGTTTTATTTTTAATTTTCTAAGGAACCTCCATATTGTTCTCCATAGTGGCTGTATCAATTATATTCCCACCAACAGTGCAAGAGGGTTCTCTTTTCTCCACACCCTCTCCAGCGTTTATTGTTTGTAGGCTTTTTGATGAAGGACATTCTGACCAGTGTGATGTGGTACCTCATTGTAGTTTTGATTTGCATTTCTCTAATAATTAGTGATGTTGAGCATCTTTTCCTGTGCTTCTTGGCCATCTGTATGCTTTTTTTTGAAGAAATGTCTCTTTAGGTCTTCTGGCCATTTTTTTTTGTTTGTTTGTTTTGTTTTTTGCTATTGAGCTGCATGAGCTGTTTGTATATATTAGAGATTAATCCTTTGTCAGTTACTTCATTTGCAAATATTTTCTCCCATTCTGAGGGTTGTCTTTTCGCCTGGTTTATGGTTTCCTTTGCTGTGCAAAAGCTTTTAAGTTTCATTAGTCCCATTTGTTTATTTTTGTTTTCATTTTCATTACTCTAGGAGGTGGGTCAAAAAAGATCTTGCTGTGATTTATGTCAAAGAGTGTTTTTCCTGTGTTTTCCTCTAAGAGTTTTAAAGCGTCCGGCCTAACAGTTAGGACTTTAATCCATTTTGAGTTTATTTTTGTGTATGGTGTTAGGGAGTGTTCTAATTTCATTCTTTTACATGTAATTGTCCAGTTTTCCCAGCACCATTTATTGAAGAGGCTGTCTTTTTTCCATTGTGTATTCTTGCCTCCTTTGTCATAGATTAGGAGACCATATGTGCGTGGGTTTATCTCTGGGTTTTCTATCCTGTTCCATTGATCTATATTTCTGTTTTGGTGCCAGTACCATACTGTCTTGATTACTGTAGCTTTGTAATATAGTCTGAAGTCAGGGAGCCTGATTCCTCCAGCTCCGTTTTTCTTTCTCAAGATTGCTTTGGCTATTCAGGGTCTTTTGTGTTTCCATACAAATTATAAAACTTTTTGCTCTAATTCTGTGAAAAATGCCATTGCTAATTTGATAGGGATTGCATTGAATCTGTAGATTGCTTTGGATAGTATAGTCATTTTCATAATATTGATTCTTCGAATCCAAGAACATTGTGTATCTTCCATCTGTTTGTGTAATCTTTGATTTCTTTCATCAGTGTTTTATAGTTTTCTGAGTACAGGTCTTTCGCCTCCCTAGGTAGGTTTATTCCTAGGTATTTTATTCTTTTTGTTGCAGTGGTAAATGGCATTATTTCCTTAATTTCTCTTTCTAATCTTTCATTGTTAGTGTATAGGAATGCAAGAGATTTCTGTGCATTAATTGTGTATCCTGCAACTTTACCAAATTCATTGATTAGCTCTAGTAGTTTTCTGGTGACATTTTTAGGATTTTTCTATGCATAGTATCTTGTCATCTGCAAACAGTGACAGTTTTACTTCTTCGTTTCCAATTTGTATTCCTTGTATTTCTTTTTCTTCTCTGATTGCCATGGCTAGGACTTCCAAAACTATGCTGAATTAGGGTGGACATCCTTGTCTTGCTCCTGATCTTAGAGGAAATGCTTTCATTGAGAATGATGTTTGCTGTGGATTTGTCATATATGGCCTTTATTATGTTGAGGTAAATTCCCTCTATGCCCACTTTCTGGAGACGTTTTATCATAAACGGGTATTGAATTTTGTCAAAAGCTTTTTGACAAAAAAGCTCTCTTTAGGTGTAATGTTAGATTACACATCTATTGAGATGACCATATGGCTTTTATTTTTTAATTTGTTAATATGGTGTATCACATTGATTGATTTGCATGTATTGAAGAATCCCTGCATCCCTGGGATAAATCCCACTTGATCATGGTGTATGATACTTTTAATGTGTTGTTGGATTAGGTTTGCTAGTATTTTGTTGAGGATTTTTACGTCTTTGGTCATCAGTGATATTGGTCTGTAATTTTCTTTTTTTGTGTTATCTTTGTCTTATTTTGGTATCAGGGTGATGGTGGCCTCATAGAATGAGTTTGGGAGTTTTCCTCCCCCTGCAATTTTTTGGAGGAGTTTGAGAGGATAGATGTTAGCTCTTCTCCCTATGTTTGATAGAATTTTCCTGTGAGGCCATCTGGTCCTGGACTTTGGTTTGTTGGAAGATTTTTAATTACAGCTTCAATTTCATTACTTGTGTTTGGTCTGTTTATATTTTCTAATTCTTCTTGGTTCAGTCTTGGAAAGTTATACCTTTCTAAGAATTTGTCCATTTCTTCCAGGTTGTCTATTTTATTGGCGTAGCGTTGCTTGTAGTAGTCTTTTATGATCTTTGTATTTCTGTGGTGTCATTTGTGAATTCTCCTTTTTCATTTCTAAATTTATTGATTTGAGTCCCCTCCCTTTTTTTCTTGATGGGTCTGGCTAAAGGTTTATCAATTTTGTTTATCTTTTCATAGAACCAACTTTTAGTTTTATTGATCTTTGCTATTGTTTTCTTCATTTCTATTTCATTTATTTCTGCTCTGATCTTTATGATTTCTTTCTACTAACTTTTGAGTTTTTTTGTTCTTCCTTCTCTAGTCTCTTTAGGTGTAATGTTAGATTGTTTGTTTGAGATTTTTCTTGTTTCTTGAGGTAGATTGAATTGCTATAAACTTCCCTCTTAGAACTGCTTTTTTGCTGTGTCCCATAGGTTTTGTGTCATCGTGTTTTTGTTGTCATTTTTTCTATGTATTTCTTTATTTCCTCTTTGATTTCTTCAGTGATCTCTGGGTTATTTAGTAGTGCATTGTTTAGCCTCCATGTGTTTGTGTTTTTTTACAGGTTTTTTTTTTCCTGTAATTGGTTTCTAATCTCATAGTGTTGTGGTCAGAAAAAATGTTTGATACAATTTCAATTTTCTTAAAATTTCTGAGGCTTGACTTGTCACCCAAGATGTGATCTATCTTGGAGAATGTTTTTACAGAAGGCCTAACAATTCTTAACATGTATGTGCCTAACAGCAGAGCATCAAACAATGTGAGTCAAAAACTGATAGAGTTTAAGGATAAATAGATGAACCAACTATCATAGTTGGAGACTTTAACACTTTAATTACTCTGCAAGTAATGGACAGATCCAGAAAATCAATAAGGACACAGCTGAAATCACCAACACTATCAATTAAATGGATACAATTAACATCATACACTACTTTATCCAAGTATAGCAGCACACACATTTTTCTCAAGCACACAGGAAACATTCACAAAGATAGACCACATTGTGAACCACAAAACACACCTTAACAAATTTAAAAGAACAGAAATAATGCAATGTCTTCTCTTAGACTACATGGAATTAAACCAGAAATAAATAGCAGGAAGATAACTGGATAATCCCTAAATACATAAAGATTAAACAATACACTCTAAATAACCCATGGGTCAAATGAAATCTCAAGAGAAATTTAAAAAAATATTTTTTAACTAAATGAAAATGCAGAAACAACTTATCAAAATTTGTGGGATGCAGCAAATTAGTGCTTAGAGGAACTTTTATAGCATTAAATGTACATACTAGATAAGAAAAAAGATCTAAAATCCAAGTATATAAGAACTTTTCACCATAGAAAACTAGAAAAATAAGAGCAAATTAAATTCAAAATAAGCAGAAGTTGAAAGCAGAAAATCACTAGAGAAAATCATTGGAACCAAAAGCTGATAGTTTGAAAAATTTGATAAAATTAATAAATTTTAGCCAGGATATCCAACACAATATTAAAGGAGAAAAACAAAGTTGGAAGAGTGACACTACCCAACTTTAAGATTTAATATAAAGCTATAGTAATCAAGACAATGTGGTACTGGCAAAAGGATGGACTAATAGATCAATGGTATAGAATAGGAAGTCCAGAAATAGACAATGAGAAATACAGGACACTGATCTTTTTAAAAAGAGCAATGGCAATAAAATGGAGCACAGAAAGTTCCTTTAACAAATACTGCTGGAACAACTCAACATCCACATGCAAAACAATGAATTTAGAAACAGACCTTACACCTTTCTCAAAAATTAACTCAAAATGTATCATAGACCTAAATGTACATGAAACTATAAAACTGCTGAAAGATAATGTAAGAGAAAACCTAAATGATCTCTGATATAGTGATGCTTGTATGACATCCATACAACAATAGGTGACGCCTATGGTGATGTTTTGACACAATACTAAGGAACAATCCACAAAGTAAACAAATGATAAGCCAGACTTCATTAAAATTAAAAAGATTTGCTCTATGAAAGTCAATGTAAAGAAAATGAGAAAACAAGCCACAGACTGGGAGAAAATCTTTGCAAAAAGACACATATGATAAAAGACTGTTATCCAAAATACACAAAGAACTTTTAAAACTCAACAATAAGAAAACAAACAGACTGCTGAAAAAATGAGCCAAAGACCTTAACAGACACCTTACCGAAGAAGATATACAGATGGCAAATAAGCATATGAAAATTTGCTCTACATCATATATCACCAGAGAAATGCAAATTAAGATAACAATGAGATATCACTATATATCTATTAGAATGCCCATAATCCAAAACACTGTGACAACATCAAATGCTGGTGAGGATGTGGAGCAACAGAAACTCTTACACATTGCTGGTGGGGATGCAAAATGGTACAGCCACTTTGGAAGACAGTTTGACAATTTCTTACAATATGATACAGCAATTGTGCTCATTGATATTTTCCCAGAGTTAACAATCTGTGTCCACAGAAAAACCTGTATATGGATGTCTATAAAAGTTTTATTCATAATAGCCCATTCGTGTTAGCAACCATGATGTCCTTCATTAGGTTTATGGTTAAACTGTGGTACAGCCAGACAAGGAATATTATTCATGCTAAAAGGAAGTGATCAAGCCATGAAAGGAATGGAGGAAATTTAAAAGCATATACACAGTGAAAGAAGCCAATCTGAGATGGCTTCATACTGTGTTATTCCAACTATGCGACATTCTGGAAAAGGTAAAACTACGGAGACAATAAAAGACAAGTGGTTGCCCCAGGTAGTGGTGCGTGGGGAGTGGAGATGAATAGGCAGAGCACAGAGGATTTTTAGGGCAATGAAAATACTCTGTAAGATATTATAATAATGGAGGTATGTCATTACAAATTTTTCTAAGCCCATAGAATGTTCAACACTAGAAGTGAACCCTAAGGTGAACTATGGACTTTGGGTAATTATGATGTGTCAATGTAAGTTCATCCTTGGTAAAAAATGTACCATTCTAGAGAATAATGTTGATAAAATGGGGGAGACTCTGCATGTGTGGGGGATGAGGGAATATGGGGAATCTCTGTAGCCTCCTCTCAATTTTATTGTAAATCTAAAACTTTTTTTTAAAAAAGTCTTAGAAAATAACAAATTCCAATTGATATTCCAGTATAAAGTAAAAAAAAAATCACATATTTGACATTTATATTTAATGTTTAATTTAAATTTATTAAATTTAGTTATTACTTGATCTTACTAATTATCATAAAAACTGCTATTACTTATGTTGGATTTATAATATGGACTTTATTACAGTAAACAATTCTGAGTCTTAATTGAAATGTAATTAAACTTGTAACCTCTGTGCACATAATTATCTTTAGTATCTAACTGCCAACTATAAAAATATTTCTTAACAAACCAACGTTTAATGATTGTGTTTTAATAGTAATTTAAAAAATTTTTAATATAAATTTTCACAAATCTACCTGTAAAAATTAAATGAAATTACAACAAATGGGAGGAGTAAGTTCTGGTGCCCTTTAATATTTAAAGAGGATTTTCCTTATTTAAAATAATATTTTGGCATGTTAAAAGTTGCAATTCAATTCTTTTAATATAAAACTATTCTGCTTAATATAGAACTAAATTCCTATGTTCAATAATATTCTCATCCGAGAGGGTAAAGAAGAAAAAACCCACTAATTTGCAAGCTAATGACACATTGACAAAATAACATAGGATGATATGAACTGCAAAATGTTGAGACTTTAAATCAGTCAAAAGATAACATGTTATTTAAAACCAAAATTTTCCAGACATGATATTACCTGATACTCTAACTTTTTGGAATGTGTAAAATAAAATAATTTGTCAATCATAGAAAGTTCAGAGTGCAATTTTTAATCCTTAAGAGAAGATAGGCATACTAGCAATGTTTCAGACTTATGTGGGACTTAAATGGAATGTGAGCAATTTAGGGCTAAAATTGAACTTCCAAAGCTTTTTTAGTGCAATGTCCATGACTGTCTAGAGATTTGCATCAAAAGATCAAAATGATGAGGTGATTATGCACAGATTCAAAATTTCAATCATACCATCTGTAGGTGGTCTCAATAATGAGCTCCTCGTTGACTAAAGGGAATGAAAAATCGGCAGGCTGATTTCTTGCAAAATTAGGGGAAATACTACATCTAGGGTAGTTTCTCAAATCATGAAATTAGCTTTTTAAATAATTTCTCTCAAATAATTAGCCCTTTTTAAACATGAAAATAAATACTTTGAAGATAAAACTAAGAGATTATTTTCAGTGTCACACATTACATGATCAAATGTATAATTATGTATCTGAAGTTTTACAAATTATAAATAATTTTCACATTTCAAATATAATCTTGATTTACAAAATCTTTACTAATAAATGTATTTTAAACCTGGTATAGAGGAGAAGGCAGTTAGAGTGTCCACTCACCTTCCCTTTCTCCTGTGTTGCTCAGCCAGCACAATGACCGTGATTGACAGATCATTAGATTTTGCAGGTGAAATGGATAATCCTTAGGCCTAAAGTCCTTTGGAAGTTTTTTTTTTATGGGCTATAATTTGTTAGACTACAGTGAGGACTAAGAACTACAGCATCCTGCTAATAAATTGCCATGCTTGTGTTTCTTACAGCAATAATCATCAATCAATCCATTTCATAGTTAAAGTGAACATATTCCCTGGAGAAATGATGGGAGAGAGTACTAATATAAACCACTCAAATGATTCAGAGTTTTCAAGATTAAAAAAATCATTAAAAATTATAGTATTTGTCACAGGTCAATAATATCCCCAGGCACCTATCAAAATAAAATTCAGAAGCACTTCAGAGGCACATTTCCAAAACTTAGGTAGCACAACAATCTTGTTGACTCTAAGTATATATTCCACTGAATACAATGTTAGTTTAAATCATGAATAGCAACAGCTGGTGATTATAGCACATGGAAAGTAAAATGAATGACAGCAATGAATCAAAAGATGGGAAGGAAGGATTGGGAACATTCTGTTGTACTACCACATGAGATGATCTGTTACATTAATAAAAAATGAACACTATCAACTTTAGGCAACTGATACGCTAGAAAGGAGATTAAAATGGAATCATAACATACTCAGTTAAAACCAGATAAGAGAGTGAAAGAAGCCTCTGTCAATAAATAGAAAACAATTACAAACGTGGCTTATGCTAATCCAAGTTTAAATATGAATGGTCTAAAGATATTAATTAAAAGACAGAGATTGTCAGAGTTTATTTAAACAATAGCAACTATATGAGGTCTACAAGAAACCTACTTTACATATAAAGACTAAGATAGACTACAAGTAAAGGGATGAACTTCTGCTTCTGGAAAAAAGAAACATCATACTTTTCCCTATTCCTCTTCACAAATACAATGAAAAGTCCTGGACAATTATATATAAAACAAATCTAAGAAGACTCTGAAAGGTGCAGAAACTTCAGTGTGTATAGAATAACATGGTAATGAGTTCTTTGGGTTTTCTTTTTACTTCATATATTCCAAACTTGGGAGTTGCAGAGCCCAGCAACCTGAGAATGCCAAAAGGCACAGGACAAAAAGATCTCCAACAAAACCTGCCCTTTCTAGATAAAGGAACAGGAAAGGAACAGCCTAGCAAGACAGACATATGAGACAAATACAGCTCTACTGCAGTAAAACAGCACAGGAAACAGCGTGACCCTCAACTCCACGTATGCCAGCAAGTGCTGAATGGAGAGCCTATACTTTGGGGTGGTATCAGGGGAGGACTAGAAAAGTGTCAGGACTTTTAACATCACCCAGTGGAAACAACGTGACTTCTGTAGCACTGTCAGTGGAGAACCCAAATTCCCATGCCTGGACAAGGGTAATGAGGAGCTCCCTCTTCACTGGGTTTCAGCTGAAAACCAGCAGTGAATCTGGAATTCTAGCCCCACCCAGGGACAGTGAAGTACCCTCCTTTCCTTACCGAAGTGCTAGTAGAAAAAGCCAGCTTAAACACCAAGTTCAAATAAGATCCAGAGTCTCACAACATAATGCAGAAATGTCCAGGTTTCAATCATTTCATACATAGAACCAGGAGGATCTCAAACTGAATGAGATGAATCAATCATTAATACCAACACCAAGAAGAAAGAGATATTGAATAATTTCACAAAGATTTTAAAGTAGTGATCACAAAAATTGTTCAAGGAGCAATTACAAATATGACTGAAACAAATGAAAATATAGAACCCCCCCAAAAAAACAGAAAGTCTCAGGATATGAGAAGATATAAAAGAAAAGATACAACTTTTAGAACTGAGAAATAGCATATCTGAAATAAAAATCTCAATGGATTTTTTTTTTGGGGGGGGGTATGCAGGGCTCTCACTATTGTGGCCTCTCCCGTTGTGGAGCACAGGCTCCAGACGCGCAGGCTCAGCAGCCATGGTTCACGGGCCTAGACGCTCCGTGGCATGTGGGATCTTCCCGGACCGGGGCACGAACACGTGTCCCTTACATCAGCAGGCGGACTCTCAACCACTGCGCCACCAGGGAAGCCCTCAATGGATTTTTTAGAAGACAGATATTGACAAGGTGGATCAAAAAATATGACTCAACTATATGCTGACAGCAAGAAACTCTCCTCAAATATAATTACATGGAAGATTGAAGTAAAATAATAAAAAGATATTATGCAAATATTAATCAAAGGAAAACAAGAGTGGCTATATTAATATCAAATAAATTCAACTTCAGAGCAAAGAAAATCACTGGGGAGACAGAAAGAAAGAGAGAGAGAGAGATTGTATCATGATGAAAGTGTCAATCCACCAGAAAAATATTAAAAATTTATGTGGGTATGCACCCAGCAGTAGAGATGAAAAATACGCAAAGCAAAATTTGATAGAACTGAAAGGAGAAACAGAGATGTCCATATTTGGTTAACGTTAAAGATTTTGATACTCCTTTCAAAACAATTGATAGGACAACTAGAAAGAGATTCAGCAAGTATATAGAAAAACTCAAGGACATCATTAATCACCAGGCTCCAATCAAAATTCATAGAACACTCCATGAAAAGGAGCAGAAGACACATTCTTTTCAGGTGCTGACAAAACTTATAACAAGGTACACTATATCCTGGGCCATAAAATAAACTCAAATATCTACAAGAATTGAAATCATACAAAGTGTGTTCTCCACCCACAGTGGAAATAAATTAGTAATCAGTAACAGAAAGACAAGGAAATCTCAAAACACTAAACAACAGACCTAATTCATTCATGTATCAAAGAGATAATCTTTAGGGGAGTATGAAATACTTTGAAATGAATAACAGTGAAAATATATCAATTGTCAGAGACAAGCTTAAAGCAGCCTTGAGACGGCTATTATAGCACAAAGTGCATACATTAAAAAGAATAGCCTGCCATGCATACAGAGCCTTTTTATTGTTGAAAAGTGAGTTTCCAGGCCCCCCACCTCCAGCCCCTGCTCCAGATGAGCAACCTATGTCCCAATCACAGAGAAGATTCTGGCAGCCAAGTGGAGAAACCCATGCTCATTAGGCTTCCAGATCCCTGCTGGCTGCAGCAGCGAGACCTCTCCATCCTTGACAAGTAGAGCGACGAGGTATAAGAACCAGGTCTGGAAATTGAGAGCAGCTCGAAACAGTAGTCTGAGCAGCGTTACAGACATCTTTGGCATAGAGGAGACGGCAATCCATGAGAGGTTCAGCGAGGAAAAGATCCAGAAGCCAGATGACCACTCAGGCAGTACAGCCCGGACCCAGCCACCTACCCAGGCCAGTATCACCCCAGGAGCTGACTGAGCTCTTCACAAGGCCATGGGCCTATTGCTGGAAGACAGTACCAAAGAGAAGATTGGCCCCAGCAAGCCTCTTGAGATCCCCAGCAGCCACCACCTGCATATTCAGCAATCAACATCCCCAGCTCTGCCCCACCCATGACCTCGGTGCCCCGGTCACCCACGATGCCACCTCCTTGTGAATATTTTGGATACTACCCCTTTATCAAATGGGTATCTTGCAAGTGTTTTGCCTAGGCTGTGCTGTATCTTTTCTTTCTCTTAATAGAGTCTTTCAAACATTCAACATCATTATTTTCCCATGGATTATGCCATGCTTTTGATTTTGTTATCTGAACTCTCATTACAAAACCCCCAAATTAATTATTTTGTTGAAGCTTTCACTGTTTTTCTCCAACTATACAAATATGCAGTGCTGTCTTATTTTGGAATGCCTGCTTTTTGCATCAGAGTAAGTGGAGAAAACAGGCAAATTCATTATTGAGTAAGAAACTAAGAAAGCTAACTGTTTTTGTTGAAGTAACATCCCATTCTTGAAGGCGAAAAAGATTCTATGCTCTCACAGGTCTGGTTATGCTCAGCTGGCAAGGAGTCCGAAGTATCCTCATTAGGAGGCAATATCAACATTAAGTTAACTTTTTTCAAAGCCTCAGAGGAAGTTTGGCCAATTTATAATTTATAGATTATAATGTTCTTGGTTGTATTTTCAGTTAAAAGACATAATGGTAATATTGCTTCAATGAGCTTTGCCTCCAGAAAAGTGGAGCCTCTACAGAACTACATATCAAAATTGGGACTTATTATCATTAATTGGAAAATTAAGAAATGTAGATAGCAGATGTAATAATTCTAGGAGCAATCTTTCTAGTTATTGTTCTGCTTTCTTATTATTTAGCTTAGGGTTACTTAGGGGCAAAGATTTTGAGTCGCTCTAAGCACACCTTCCTAGCTGAGGCTGAAAATGATGACACTGCCTCCTGTTTCAGCCCTTATACTATAAACAAGTGTTCTTTTTTCAGTCTATTTAGTGCCAGTTTTTCACATTTTTCTGCTTTTTTGTTGGTAATTTCACTGTCTAGTGTCCCTAAGCACAAGAAGGCTGTTATTGGGACAGAGGATATATTTTGGATATTCATTGATAAAATCCACATCCATGGGAGCCATGGATAAAACTGAAGCCCACAGAGTTTAAATAACTTGCTCAGGTTACACAGCTGGAGTTGATATATAAACTCTCTTGCACTTTCAGCCACTGTGTTATACAAAATGTTAATAAAACCCTCCAGGAGAAAGATACTCCCCTCTCAAGTGATGAGCTATTTTGATCATTCTAAATAAAATGAAAGAAAGAAAAAATGAGAAAAGAAAAACATTTTATCTTTTTGCAATTCAAAACATATCTATTGTCACACCATGAATTCATTTTAGGTGCAATGCATTACTTTTAGGAATAAAAGTAACTTCAGACATTTTTATATCTTCAGTATTATTGGAGTAATTTTACTTATGTATAATTGATTTTAAGTGGGTTTCACTCTAAAAATTGACAGTTACAGAAATAGTTTTACTATTTTTTTATTATGTTTACATTAGATGTTTGGCATGAAAATCAGTTAGACATTTGGATTGGTGAAATTATTAAGGTATATTATTGTGTTTAACCATGGCACCTTAAATTAAAATATTAAATGAAAATCTAATATACTATATTCATTAGCCAATTAAATACTTGCTAAGATATAAAATGATTCTATAAAAAGCAAAGTTATTTTGAGCATAAATCACATTTAGCTCCACACCTCTATTCAGTCTTAATAAAGCCTTACCAAGCACACTAAGAATCAGTGAAGGAGTTTACCAGCAGGATACAATAGTTGTACAATTATCTCATTTATTTAGAAGATAGCCTTGCTTTCTTTCATGGAAGTAATTGCATGGCTATATGCCTGTGAAACAATAAATTATATTATTTTCCCAGTAGAATCACAAAGAGGAAACAACATACATTAAGTCAATTTTAGTTTTCCGTTGTGCAAAAAAATTTAATCTTCCTTTCAGGAAATCATGACCTTTTATTTCCATTATTAACTAGTTATATGTCGGGGATGAGTCAATTCTCTTTAGAAATTACATTTGAGCTCTAAACATCTTCCTCTCTAGGTTAGATAAAATATTAATAGCATATGACCTAAATTGTATTTTTATGATCTTCTAGTTTATGAAAAAAAGTTTAATTTCAAACATGCTAAGTTACTGCTAAGAACCCTGAAATTATGGATATGAATCTCCACTGGCATAAAAATCCACTTTATGTGTAACTGTAAAAGTATTCTGAATTTTAAGGGCAAAACCATGCAGTAATGCTTTGATTGACCTTTGAAAACATGAAGACATTGCACGAAACTGTTAATGTCCTGCCAAGTAGTTAGAGAAATTTTGATATAACCCTAAATTCTTCCTATATTGAAACGTACATTAAATATATATTTTTAAATTACATACACACACACATACACACATATACATAGTGGTAAACCCCGTCTACTCCAACACCCTACAATACTACTGATTTCTGAGAACAAGAGACAAGGTTGTCTACTCATTCTCAGAAAATTAGAGGTGCTTTAGGTTATTTCCGGGGTGAAGGATCTTGGTGTGTGTACGGAGGGAGGGTACAGGGAGAAAGTAAAGACAGCTTACGCATAGTTTAGAAAACTAAGTTTCTCCTGGAACGGATCTATATTTGGTTTCACCTAAAACTTTGAAATTACCCCCAATTTCAAACTAGAGTGAATTGAACACATGCAGCGTGAAAAATTAGATGTGAAAATCCCTAAATCTATACTCATCTGGGTCCACAGTAAACACTGATTATCTGGGGTGTCTAATATCATCAGAGAGGCAGCTTCCTTTCTTTTGATAGTGAAACCTTGAGGTGAATTAACATACCTGAAGCTCTTATTAGGAACAAGGAACACAAATCGGAATTTTCTTTCCTAGTAAAATGTGTTTACTGAACGTAAACAACCATCATGATGAGAAGAGAAGAAAGGAGTAGCTACTCTATAGCACAAAGGATCTCTGCAGGAAAATACTGTCTCATAAAGAAATTTATAGGGATATTTTCAGGGACATCACTTTGATTTAGTAGTCTGAGGACAGAGAAGCTAGAAAGTTTGTAAGCTATGGAACCTCTTTCCAAATCAAAGATTTGTTCCAAGTCCCACATAGTATTTAAATACCTGTCAACTATTCAAGGCACCTGCCAGGCCGGCATAAAGAAAAACGCTATTCTACATTTAAGTACTAGACACTCTGGCACAGTTTTAATATGCACTGAGTTTCCCAGGGCTGCAACCACTATGTAAATTGAGGACAGACTTTTTTTCTATTTGCTACAGGGTACATAGTAGGAACTCATTAAATATTTAAGTAATTGATTGAATAAGATACAGGGAAAATACACTAGAACAGTGAGGTTTTTTTCAAAATAGGCTTAATAACATAAATCAGTAAGAACAATATATATACATAATCTATAAAAGAACATGTCGTATGTTACCATGTTAATAATGTTTTTAACTTACCCTAGAAAGTGAGCAATTTGAGGGTAGAAGTATTCCTTATTAAACTCTTGGTTCCCATAACTTAACCTACATATGATCTATTTATCTATCAATCTACCTATCTACCTATATAAATGCTAAAGGCATTGAAAAAAGAATAAATGGGAAGGATAGATTAGCATCTAGGCTCCTCTGCTTATGTTATGCGCTTTGCAAGCATATAAACAAATATGTCAAGCTGCACACCTATTTACACACATTTATTGGTATTTTTAGTCAGAAAACTAGTTAAAAATCTTATTTACAGCAGTATGATTCTCAGATTATTCCTTGTTTATACATACAAAAACAAAGGAAAGCATTAATTATAACTAAAATCCTGTCATTTAGACCACATTATTGAGATCTAGCAGTTTTCTTTTCCCTAGGATGGGAATAACTCCCTTTGATTTGGGCTACCAGTATCCAGGACATACTAAAATTGCAGGGTTTTTATTAAAATATAATTATATTTCCATCATATCTTCTACACTGTGTATGGTTTCAGAAGGGCTGTTTCTAAGGAATTCTGAAGTCCACATAAAAATTATAAAGATGAAGATGATTATAAAACTGCATGCACATTAATTGTAAATGTTCCTATTGTCTCAGAATGTTAATTAGAGGTTCTTTTTTTTTTTTTTCCCCTGGGATAACTGTGTGTGTGTGTGTGTGTGTGTGTGTGTGTGTGTATTTCCCCTGGGATAACTGTGTGTGTGTGTGTGTGTGTGTGTGTGTGTGTGTGTGTGTGTGTGGTCTTTTTTTATAGTTCTCCCTTTCTGCCTGACCAGAAGCAGGATAAACAGAAGACAAGGAGAGGGGCAAAGGGGGTGAAGAGGAGAAACGCAAATGCAGAGACAATATTCCATCTTACCCAGAGCTATTCCCTTGCTACTTGTCAGGCCTCGGATAAAGAGAGGGCATGAATAGAAACTTTAAATTGGATGAGTTCAAAATTTGATTTATACGAGACAAGTTTTCTAAATAGCTATAAGTGATGAAGCAACCCTCTTCAACTAACCAAGCCCAAAATTGGGATTATAGATTTGCTTTATATTAATATCTGCTCCTTGTTAAAAGGAAAAAAATTATCTTCATTAGTCAAAAATTTCAAACAAATGTAGAAGAAGGTTTTGAGACTTCAATGCATAGACATGAACTATATCATGCATAAAAGAGTACTTGTTTGTTGCAGTTTTTTCTGACACATATAAATATGGTGTGATCAGGCAGATCACTAGGAATGCATTGATTTGACAGAAAACTGCTCATTTATCTTCTTCTTTTTTCTTTTTTTTTTTTTTTTTTTTTTTTTTTT
>NW_020172492.1:1173538-1194392 GCF_003031525.2 Neophocaena asiaeorientalis asiaeorientalis
TTTTTTTTCTTTTTTTTTTTTTGCGGCACGCGGGCCTCTCACTCTCGCGGCCTCTCCCGTTGCGGAGCACAGGCTCCGGACGCGCAGGCTCAGCTGCCACGGCTCACGGGCCCAGCCGCTCCGCAGCATGTGGGATCTTCCCAGACCGGGGCACGAACCCGTGTCCCCTGCATCGGCAGGCGGACTCCCAACCACTGCGCCACCAGGGAAGCCCTCATTTATCTTCTTAAAAAAGGATCTGATTTGAAACACACCTTAAGATTTTTCATACCATAAATGTGCTTAAGCAACTTATCATTTCAAAACAAAGCACTTCAAGAATCAACAAACCTCTTTTTTAAAAAATATTTTTAATCGAAGTATAGTTCATTTACAATGTTGTGTTAGTTTCAAGTGTACAGCAAGTGATTCAGATATGTACATATATATAGTCTTTTTCAGATTTTTTTCCATTATAGGTTATTACAAGATATTGAACATAGTTCCCTGTGCTATACAGTAGGTCCTCATTGTTTATCTATTTTATATATAGTAGTGTGTATATGTTAATCCCAATCTCCTAATTTATCCCTTGCCCACTTTCCTCTTTGGTAACTATAAGTTTATTTTCTATGTCTGTGAGTATACTTTTGTTTTATAAATAAGTTCATTTGTAACAATTTTTTAGATTCCACATATAAGGGATCATATAATATTTGTCTTTCTCTGTAGGACTTACTTCACTTAGTCTGATAATCTCTAGGTCCATCCATGTAGCTGCAAATGGCATTATTTCATTCTTTTTTATGGCTGAGTAATATAGTCCATTGTATATATATACCTCATGTTCTTTATCCATTCATCTGTCAATGAACATTTAGGTTGCTCCCATGTCTTGCTTATTATAAATAGGGCTTCTATTTGGGGGGGTGCATGTATCTTTTCAAATTAGTTTTTGTCTTTTTCGGATATATGCCCAGGAGCAGGATTGCTGGGTCATTTGGTAGCTCTATTTTTAGTTTTTTAAGGAACATCCAAACTGTTCTCCATAGTGGCTGAACCAATTTACATTCCCACCAACAATACAGGAGGGTTCCCTTTTCTCCACGCCCTACCCAGAATTTATTATTTGTAGACTTTTTGATGATGGCCATTCTGACAAGTGTGAGGTGATACCACATTATAGTTTTGATTTTTATTTCTCTATTAATTAGCGATGTTGAGCATCCTTTCATGTCCCTGTTGCCCATCTGTCTGTTTTCTTTGGAGAAATGTCTATTTCTATCTTCTGCCCAATTTTTGATTGGGTTGTTTGTTTTTTTAAAAAAATATTGAGTTGTATGAGCTTTTTGTATATTTTGGAAATTAATACCAATATCTCTGAAACTATTAGAAAGTTTTCAGAGGAAGGAACATGTCCAAACTCATTCCATGAGGCCATCAACACCCTGATACCAAAATGAGGCAAAGATAGCACTGAAAAATAAAATTACAGGCCAATATCACTGATGAACATAGACACAAAAATCCTCAACAAAATTCTAGCAAACCAAATCCAACAATACATTAAAAAGATCATACACCATGGTGAAGTGGGATTTATCCCAGGGATGCAAGGATTCTTCAATACCTGCAAATCAATCAATGTAATACACCATATTAACAAATTGAAGAATAAAAACCATATGATCATCTCAATAGATACAGAAAAACTTTTGATAAAATTCAACAAATCTTTTAAATAAGTGAATAATAATCGATATGCTCTTCTCAAAATCCAACAATTAAAAATAAGTTTAAATTTGTAATATAAGGGTTATTTTCCTCTGTATTTTTTTATTCATGGAAAAATTACATAAGGATGGAGGTAAATGTCTTAAAGAGGCTTTCTTGATGATTCAGTGTAATCTCTATTGTGGCATAGAATAGGGAAATACCCTGTATTTCTTGTGGATTTCAAAAGTGGTTCCTGCAGTATAACCAGTGGATCTGCAAATACTGTGACATGAATGATGTAGGTGAACAAGCTGGTTGGAGTTCCATTGGCCACTGGAACTCAGCTGTTTTCCCACCTGAAAATTCTGATCCACTTCTTCCATCCTAAGGACAACAGACTGCAACCCTGGGCAACTGTGCTTAGGTTTTTTCCTTAGTTTCATAGTAAATACTTTGATATGATACCTTGTATCTTGTGAAAAATGATAATGACCCAGTAAAACTGAATCCGTTTTTCTCTTTTCAAACCACAGGGATGTCATCATCATTATCATCACCATCACCACCATCATTATTATCATCACCTTGTCATCAGGGCAGCATCTTATTTTAGTTGGTGCTAAGCTCTGTAAAAACAGTCAACATTTTTTTGCCTTTTTGCCTTGAAATGTGTATATAGATTTGATGATACACATCCCATCAACCCAAACATAAGTTTGTTCTAAAATCATCTCAGAAAGTGTAAGCAAAGAGTTCAATAAAGCTGTTGCCCCAAACCTTCAACCCGGTCAAACATCAGATTGTAAGGCCTTGGGAACAAGGATACCAGAGACACCTGTTCCAATGACTTGAAGTAAAAAATTACTAGGAATCATTGGTCCAGGGACAAAGGCTAGAATGTCCATTGGCAGCAAATACTATGTGTGAGTCTCAGACTTGCTTTCAAGTACAGGCTGACCCAATTTGAGCAGAGACAACTGACATATGGGTTGCTGATAGAATTAGGACAACAGACACGCCACTTTGCTATCATCATTATCTTCCATCTAGCTGTTTTCCAACACCAATGACACTCGGAGACTGAGTATGGATAATAGTGGACTCTATATCAGCTACTAGTTGTACAGTCCTAGAGAAATCTTGATGGCTTTTTGGAGAGCTTCATTTTATTCTGCCTCTTTTTGGAAAAGGTTCTCACCTCTCTCTCTCTCTCTTTTCCTATACCAGTTCTTGCTTTCATTTGGTATCTGCAGCTTTTTAAAATGGATAGTGCCTACACCACAATGGAATGCAAACATCTGCTGTGCTCAGAGCTGTAGTGGTGCTGACATGTGTTTCTGCAATGATTTGAAGGCTCTCAGTGCTCTGGGGATGAGGAGATGGGGCCCAGAGTGTCTCCCACAGCCTGTCTACAGGATAAGGCTTAATGGAGGTCTGGCCAGAGTAGGGTAGTATCTGTGGGATTCAGCCACCAGCAGCCTTCCTGAGACACAGAGGCCAGAGCACGAGATGCCTATAAAGTGGCCAAGTGCCTCTATATCAAGATCCTGTCAAGGGGCTTCCCTGGGGGCACAGTGGTTAGGAATCCACCTGCCAGTGCAGGGAACACGGGTTCGATCCCTGGTCTGGGAGGATCCCACAAGTCGCGGAGCAACTAGGCCTGTGAGCCACAACTACTGAGCCCGCGTGCCAAGAGCTTGGGCTCCACAACAAGAGAGGCCACTGTAATGAGAAGCCTGCACACCGCAACGAAGAGTAGCCCCGCTCGCTGCAACTAGAGAAAGCCCACGCGCAGCAATGAAGACCCAATGCAGCCAAAAATAAATAAAATACATAAATTTATTTTTAAAAAAAAGATCTTGTCAAGAGGCAGACAGAGAGTATTCAACAGAAAACAGTGGTGAGGAAGAAAGATCATTTGTTATTTTGTCTTATTGAATTTAGTCAATTTAAACAGACCAGTTTCTGGAGTAATAATGAGCATACCAATTATTATTTTGGAATGCTTACTAGATAATTTTCTTCAGTTTTTAAAATGGGTTAGGCTCAAATGCTATAAGTCCCATCTCATCCATTCTGCTTATTAGCTACATTACCTTGGACAGATGGCTTTAACTGTTTAAATTTCTTACTTTCCTCATCTGTAAATGAGAATAATAATAGTGCCAACTTCACATGATTATTGTGAAAATGAAATTGAGATCCTATAAGTCCTCAATTAATATTAACCACTATTGTTAATCCTTGAAACAACACTAGGAAGGATATTGTTTTTACAAATAGAGAAACATATATAGAAAAATGTATCTTTCAAAAGGTTCTATAGAACTCAGTATTTGAACTCAATTTATGTTATGCCTGAGCACAAGTTCTTAACCATTGAACTATAGTCCCTCTCCGTTCAGGTCAGGTACTCCTTGGATGTTAAACTACTAATCCTGATCAGAAAGATATTTTCTAATGCTATGAAGTTATCATGTCAGAACAGGTAAGCTAAAACAATAAGGAAAGTAATCCAGAGAGCAGTGTTTAGAGCACTGATCTATAAATGGATCCCCCAAAGGCATCTTTTGAAAAGCAAACTAATTTCCACCCAATCCCTTGTTTAATTCCAGACACTCTAATTAATCTTTCAAATTCCCCTATTTCCTAAAATAGATAAGATGACTATAATCAGACTACCTTGAGACTGGTGTGAGGAATAATTCAGTATAAGAGATTTATTAAAATACGTAGGATAGATTTTGTTATCCTATATGTCTAAAGGTTCATAATAGAAGTTGTTAAAAAAGTTTCTAATTTTCCAAAGATTATTTATACAGTGAAGCTTTAACTATGCTGTCAGCATGGGGGATATTGCATCTGGAGTCAAACTGATTGAGGCCACATATTTCAGGAATGTCCTCTTCCTATGTTTTATGGTCAACTAATTGTTTTATTTAAAAATTTTTAAATTGCAACCAAATTTCAAAAGAATAAGATATTTTAAAATGGTATATACTACATTTAAAGGCATTACATTTTTATTTATATTTCATTTATTTATATTTTCATTATTTAAAATAAAAATATAGTTTTAATTAAAAATTAGTTTTATTTTATTTAATTCTCATTACCATCACAAAAATTATATAGGAACAAATATGTTTTACCAAAAAAGCCCTCCAAACTTCCACCAAAATATATGGAATCATATTCTGGCTCATGGTAGTTGAATTTCTATCAGATTTTCTATGATGTTTAAGTAAATGATCCATTAATAAAATGGGTAGCCAAATATTTAGGGAAACTTTAAAATATGCCAGGAGCTGTACTAAGAACTAAGGTACTAAGATCAATTAGAAGTCACTCTTGCCTTGAAGAGATCCTATTCTAGTTGTTGAGAAAGACACTTGAAGTACTAATTACAATCCATCATGTTAAAGGGTATGATTAGTTAAAAAGAGAAAACTCTATGGGAAGACACAGAAGGGATTGCCTGACTCATTATGGGTGTATTATGCCCTTAAGATAATTAGATCTCTCTTAACGAGACGAGAGGAGACAGAAGTCCAAATGGAGAATAAGAAATTTAAATGCACAACATGATGATTCTGCAGTTGCTGGGAAAGCTCCTGAGAGCTGGAGAAAGCCTGTGTGAAGAGTATGATACAGTAGGAAGTGGTAAGCCTGAGGCCGGACTTCAGTTTTGTGGTTATAAGAATATTAGGCAGGACTGAGGTCCCTCCTGGTTTTCAAATGTCAGATCCCAGTGCATGTGTTGAGATGACCTGCAGATATCCAGGCTGAAGTCTTTGCTTTAGACTACTCTGGGACTGGTTTGGAGACTTGTTCACACTGGGAAGACAGATGTGAATATCTACAGAGTGAGATGTACTCATGATGGAGAATCATGCCACTGATGATGACTTGTACATCCCAGCACCCAGCTAGTGAGTAGTGAGAATCCCTAAAAGCCTCTCACAGGAATAGTCACAGGAGTACAAAGCCCCTCCTGTCTAACACTTTAAGAATGGCAGGTTGAGATTCTTGCAAACACCTGATGGAATTCTCATCCCACTCAATGTGTGTGTGAGCTTAGGAGGGAATTTAAAGAGAACTTAGCTTCCGAAAAAGAACACATTGTATCTACTAAACAATGTAACCATTTACCCAGACACAAGGCATTGCTTCTCAAAATTTTCTCCTCTACAAATACAAATACCACCCCACCACCACCAGCACCACCACTACTACAAATAATAATGTGTACTTGCAGAGTGATTTTGAGATTTAAATACCTTAATCATGAACAATGCTTAGAACAGTACCTTGTGCAGAGTAAACAAGATATGTTAGATGTTATTACTGTTATAAATTATCAATATTATATTAAGGGAACTTTCACTTTTGCTTATCTGTTGATGTCTTTCTGTTATTTTTCATCAAAATTATAGTCATCATTTGAGGCATAAAAGCAGATAGATCCAGATCATAAAGTATCTTTGGATATGATCCTCTGTTAGTAGACACAGATGAGCTTTAATTCTAAGAAAATGACTCCTGGAAGCCTGCAAATGGAGTTATATGTAGGAGTGACAATGAGCAGATAGTCTAGTAGGAAAAAGTCTAATAAGATAATAATTGAAAACATAATGAAAACCTAACGTGAGGCAGTGGAATGAAAACTGCAGTGGTTAGGACTGCTTTATCAAGCCTGGGGAGAAAGGCTCAACCTAGGGGATGTAGCAAATGGAGTAGATAAAGCTATTGAGGGGGCCTGGCCAGGGGGCAAGCTCTCTAAGATTAAGGACCTTTCCTAACCTTATCAAGTATGTTTACAACATATAATAATATTTTATCAATTATTTTACACATAATTATTAGTGCAGACTATTTATCTATGTCCCAGTGAGGAAATGTTTGAATGTCTTTCCCTTGTATGATTTAGAGTTTAGTATTAAATGTTGAGTGTGGGTTCTGAATGTTCATTGAGTTAACCGATTGTTGTTTCATGGATGGTAGCAGAAGACCCAAGGCTCATAGGTGAGAGTCAAATGACTTTATTACTCAGGGCAAAGTAAGCACCCTGATTGTCATGTTTGCATTGGTTCCTTTTGTACCCTGTGCCCTGTGCGAACCAGATGATATCTTGCACACCCAGTGGGTTGCATTATGGGAGAAACTTGCTGAGCTTGGCAGTAAACGAAATTGCTATTTGCTCCAGAAAGAGACACTACTCCCATCCTCAAGGTGCTTTGCAAACTCCAAGAAATGGCTTGGGTAAAAAGCAGTCAAGGCCTTATATTCTTGTTATTCTAGAAAGACATGCAAATCTGTGAGAGACCAATAGAGGACTGTCTCCCAATGGTAAAATACAGAGAATAAACAGGTATTTACAAGTCACTGTGATAAATTCTGTGAATGTGACAGGTTAGTGTGTCAATAGGTATACACAGGAAGTATACAACCTGAGTGCTGCATACATCAGGTTTGCAAAGAAGCTGATTTCTAAGTGAGAACCATAAGTCTGAATAAAATCAAGTTAAATTAATTTGCAGACAGTAAGAACATTACAGAGAGAGGTATCAGAGAAAACCATTTAAGACAGTGAAGAAAAGTTAAATATTATTTTATCTGGGTATCAGAGTGCCATAGTAGGGATATAGAAAAAATACCCAAAAAATAAGCAATTGCAGGATCACATAAGAATCTGTAAGCTATGTTCAGAAGTTTAGAGAATATCTTAAAAACCTTAGAAAACCACTGAATGTTTACACTTATCCATGCATCCATCTATCCATCTACACATTCAGTATATTCACCTTAGAATTTTCCATTTTTAGACGGTGTGATTTCAGCAGAGGGATAGACGCTTAACCCATGGAACAGATTAGAGAACCCAGAAGGAGAACCACACAAAAAGCCCACCTGGGGACTTCCCTGGTGGTGCAGTGGTTAAGAATCCACCTGCCAATGCAGGAGACACAGGTTCGAGCCCTGGTCTGGGAATATCCCACGTGCTGTGGAGCAATTAAGCCCGTGGGCAGCTAAGTGCACCACAATTACTGAGCCTGCACTCTAGAGCCCGTGAACCACAACTACTGAGCCCGTGCACTGCAACCACTGAAGCCCTCATACCTAGAGCCCATGCTCCACAACAAGAGAAGCCACAGCAACGAAGAGTAGCCCCCGTGCGCTGCAACTAGGGAAAGCCCATGCGCTGCAATTAGAGAAAGCCCGTGCACAGCAATGAAGACCAAATGCAGTCAAAAATAAATAAATAAATAAATCTATTTTTTAAAAAATCCCACCTGATTTTCAACAAAGATGCAAAAGCTATTCACAAGAGGATGTAGAGTCTTTGGCAAATGGAGCTGGAGCAAGTGGACATCCATAGGTGATTAACAAATCTTCAACACCAACCTCATGTTTTATACAAGAATTAACTCAAAATGGATCATGGACTTAAAAGTAAAATATAAAACTTTCAAGAATAAAGAAAGAAACATGGTCTAGAATCTTGGGGATCTATGGTTAGAAATACAGTTCTTAGATTTGAAAACAAAAGCATGATTCATAAAAGGAAAATCTGATCTATTGGACTTCATCAAAATGAAAATCTTCCTTTGTGAAAGACCATTTTAAGAATAAAAGAAAATAAGCTCCAAAATGGGCAAAACTGTTTGCAAACCATTTATCCAACAAGGGGCAAGTAGGTAGAAAATATTTTAAAATTCTCAAAACTGAGTATTAAAAATACACAGTCAGATCATCAGCAAAAGACATTAACAGAACTTTCACTGAAGATTCAACCTTGCCAGAGTACTTTGTTGAAGTGTCTCTGAAAACTGATAATCTCATGGTCTCCTGTCACTCAGTTTCTTTCAGGAGCCAGAGAATAAATTTTCTAAATTCCCACTGTCTATATCTTCTTATAAAGTTTTAACTGTAAACGTTTGGCTATCATATTTCTTTTTTATTTTTATTTCTTCTTTAAACTCCTGGTCTGCTATGCTAGTCCACCATTTTGCCACATAGTTAGTATGAAATAAGTTTCTATTCAATAAGTGTGTTTATGTGTGTGCTCCTCCCCTCCTTGCCATGGTTTAGTGACCTTTTGGAGAAATAAGATGATGGATATCTGGTCCCATGATGATTTCATCATAATTCTAAAATGTCACCAAGGTCTTTGAATTGCACTGCAGTCGTGTGTGAATAAAGCAATGCTACTAATTTATTGCATCCAGTAAAAAAACGATACAACTAAACATGGAAATCCATAATCTACTGGCAAACATTCTACAGCCGAAGACTCTTTAAAAGAAAAGATATAAAGAGGTTAATGATAAATATAGCTAAAGATAATTGACCACATATATCAAAAACTCACCAGATACTCACCAGTAAAGACAATACACATAATGGGTGAAAATATTTGCAAACTATGCGACTGACAAGGGATTAATCTCCAAGATATACAAAAGATCATGCAGTTCTATATCAAAAAAACAAACAACCCAATCAAAAAATGGGCAGAAGATCTAAATAGACATTTCTCCAAAGAAAACATACAGATGGCCAAAAGGCACATGAAAAGATGCTCAGTGTCAGTAATTATCACAGTAATACAAATCAAAACTACAATGAGGTATCACCTCATACTGGTCAGAATGTCCATCATCACAAAAAAAAAAAAAAAGAAAGAAAGAAAAAAAAAAATTCTACAAACAATAAATGCTGGACAGAGTGTGGAGAAAAGGGAACCCTCCTACTCTGTGTAGGAATGTAAATTTGTACAATTACTATGGAGAACAGTAGGGAGGTTCCTTAAAAAACTAAAAGTAGAATTACCATATGATCCAGCAGTCCTACTCATGGGCATATATCTCCAAAAAAAACATAATTAGAAAAGATTTGTGCACTCCAATGTTCACTGCAGCACTATTTACAATACCCAAAACATGGAAGCAAACTAAATGTCCATCAACAGAGGAATGGATAAAGAAGCTGTGGTACATATATACAAAGGAATATTACTCAGCCATAAAAAAAGAACAAAATAATGCCATTTGAAGCAACATGAATGGACGCAGAGATTATCATACTAAGTGAAGAAGTCAGAAAGAGAAAGAGAGAGAGGAGTTTCAAGATGGCGGAGGAAGGGAGAGGACTGGGGTTGGCGGCGTTAACACAGCCTGAAGGGGCTAGTGCGCCACAGGTAGGGAGGGAGTCTGGGAAAAAGTCTGGAGCTGCCAAAGAGACTTTTTCTTCCCTCTTTGTTTGCTGATGCACGAGGAGAGGGGATTAAGAGTGCTGCTTAAAGGAGCTCCAGAGACGGGCACGAGCCACGGCTATCAGCGTGGACCCCAGAGGCTGCTATGAGATGCTACGGCTGCTGCTGCTGCCACCAAGAAGCCTGTGTGCGAGCACAGGTCACTCTCCACACCTCCCTTCCGGGGAGCCTGTGCAGCCCACCACTGCCAGGGTCCCGTGATCCAGGGACAACTTCCCCAGGAGAACGCATGGCGCACCTCAGGCTGCTGCAACGTCACGCATGCCTCTGCTGCCGCAGACTCGCCCCGCACTCCGTACCCCTCCCTCCCCCAGGCCTGAGTGAAGCCTAGGATTCTGTTTTGTTTTTTTTTTTTTAATATAATTTTTAGTGCTTGTTGTCATTGGTGGATTTGTTTTTTGGTTCGGTTGCTCTCTTCTTTCTTTCTTTCTTATTACTTTTAAAATATTTTTAATAATTATTTTTTATTTTAATCACTTTATTTCATTTTATTTTAACATCATTCTTTCTTTTTTTTTTTTTTTAATATAATTTTTAGTGCTTGTTGTCATTGGTGGATTTGTTTTTTGGTTCGGTTGCTCTCTTCTTTCTTTCTTTCTTATTACTTTTAAAATATTTTTAATAATTATTTTTTATTTTAATCACTTTATTTCATTTTATTTTAACATCATTCTTTCTTTTTTTTTTTTCCTCCCTTTTATACTGAGCCCTGTGGATGACACGCTCTTGGTGCTCCAGCCAGGTGTCAGGGCTGTGCCTCTGAGGTGGGAAAGCCAAGCTCAGAATATTGCTCCAAAAGAGACCTCCCAGCTCCACATAATATCAAACGGCAAAAAACTCCCAGAGATCTCCATCTCAACGCCAACACCCAGCTCCACTCAATGACCAGCAAACTCCACTGCTGTATACCCTAGGCCAAACAACTAGCAAGACAGGAACACAACCACAGCCATTAGCAGAGAGGCTACCTACAATCATAATAAGGCCACAGACACCCCAAAACATACCACCAGATATGGATGTGCCCACCAGAAAGACAAGATCCAGCCTCATCCACCAGAACACAGGCACTAATCCCGTCCACCAGGAAGCCTACACAACACACTGAACCAACCTTAGCCACAGGGGGCAGACACCAAAAACAATGAGAACTATGAACCTACAGCCTGTGAAAAGGAAACCCCAAACACAGTAAGGTATGCAAAATGAGGAGACAGAGAAACACACAGCAGATGAAGGAGCAAGATAAAAACCCACCAGACCTAACAAATGAAGAGGAAATAGGCAGTCTACCTTAAAAGGAATTCAGAATAATGATAGTGAAGATGAACCAAAATCTTGGAAATAGAATGGAGAAAATACAAGAAACTTTTAACAAGGACCTAGAAGAACTAAAGAGCAAACAAACAGTGATGAACAACAAAATAAACAAAATTAAAAATTCTCAGGAAGGAATCAATAGCAGAATAACTGAGGCAGAAGAATGGATAAGTGAACTGGAAGATAAAATAGTGGAAATAACTACTGCAGAGCAGAATAAAGAAAAAAAAATGAAAAGAATTGAGGACAGTCTCAGACACCTCTGGGAAAACATTAAATGCACCAAGATTCAAATTATAGGGGTCACAGAAGAAGAAGAGATAAAGAAAAGGACTGAGAAAATATTTGAAGAGACTATAGTTGAAAACATCCCTAATATGGGAAAGGAAATAGATAATCAAGTCCAGGAAGCACAGAGAGCCCTATACAGGGTAAATCCAAGGAGAAACATGCCAAGACACATATTAATCAAACTATCAAAAATTAAATACAAAGAAAAAATGTTAAAAGCAGCAGGGGAGAAACAACAAATAACATAGAAGGAAATCCCCATAAGGTTAACAGCTGACCTTTCAGCAGAAAGTCTGCAAGCCAGAAGGGAGTGTCAGGACATATTTAAAGTCATGAAGGGCAAAAACCTACAACCAAAACTACTCTATCCAGCAAGGATCTCATTCAGATTTGACGGAGAAATTAAAACATTTAGAGACAAGCAAAAGCTAAGAGAATTCAGCACCACCAAACCAGCTTTACAACAAATGCTAAAGGAACTTCTCTAGGCAGGAAACACAAGAGAAGGAAAAGATCTACAATAACAAACACAAAACAATTAAGAAAATGGTAATAGGAACATACATTTCGATAATTTCCGAAAATGTAAATGGATTAAATTCTCCAAACAGAAGACATAGATTGGTGGAATGGATACAAAAGCAGGATCCATATATATGCTGTCTACAAGAGACCCACTTCAGACCTAGGGACACATACAGACTGAAAGTGAGGGGATGGAAAAAGAGATTCCATGCAAATAGAAATCAGAAGAAGCTGGAGTAGCAATTATCATATCAAACAAAATAGACTTCAAAACAAAGACTATTACAAGAAACAAAGAAGGACACTACATAATGATCAAAGGATCAATCTAAGAAGAAGATATAACAATTGTAAATATTTATGCACCCAACATAGGAGCATATCAATACATAAGGCAAATGCAAACAGCCATAAAAGGGGAAACCGACAGTAACACAATCATATTAGGGGACTTTGAAACCACAATTTCACCATGGACAGATCATCCAAAATGAAAATAAATAAGGAAACACAAGCTTTAAATGACACATTAAACAAGATGGACTTAATTGATATTTATAGGACATTCCATCCAAAAACAACAGATTACACTTTCTTCTCAAGTGCTCATGGAACATTCTCCAGGATAGATCATATCTTGGGTCACATATCAAGGCTCAGTAAATTGAAGAAAATTGAAATTGTATCAAGTACCTTTTCTGACCACACGCTATGAGGCTAGATATCAATTACAGAAAAAAATCTGTAAAAAATACAAACACATTGAGGCTAAACAGTACACTACTTAACAACTAAGAGATCACTGAAGAAATCAAAGAGGAAATTAAAAAATACCTAGAAAAAATGACAATGAAAACATAACAACCCAAAACCTGTGGGATGCAGCAAAAGCAGTTCTAAGAGGGAAGTTTATAGCAATACAATCCTACCTTAAGAAACAAGAAACATCTCAAGTAAACAACCTAATGTTACACCTAAAGCAATTAGAGAAAGAAGAACAAAAAAACCCCAAAGATAGCAGAAGGAAAGAAATCATAAAGATCAGATCAGAAATAAATGAAAAAGAAATGAAGGAAACAATATAGCAAAGGTCAATAAAACTAAAAGCTAGTTCTTTAAGAAGATAAACAAAATTGATAAACCATTAGCCAGACTCATCAAGAAAAAAAGGGAGAAGACTCAAATCAATAGAATTAGCAATGAAAAAGGAGAAGTAACAACTGAAACTGCAGAAATACAGAGGATCATGAGAGATTACTACAAGTAACTCTATGCCAATAAAATGGACAACCTGGAAGAAAGGGACAAATTTTTAGAAATGCACAACCTTCCAAGACTGGACCAGGAAGAAATAGAAAATATGAACAGACAAATCACAAGCACTGAAATTGAAAATGTGATTTAAAATCTCCCAAAAAACAAAAGCTCAGGACCAGATGGCTTCACAGGCAAATTATATCAAACATTTAGAGAAGAGCTAACACCTATCCTTCTCAAACTCTTCCAAAATATATAGAGAGAGGAACACTCCCAAACTCATTCTACAAGCCACCATCACCCTGATACCAAAACCAGACAAAGATGTCACAAAGAAAGAAAACTACAGGCCAATATCACTGATGAACATAGATGCAAAAATCCTCAACAGAATACTGGCAAACAGAATCCAACAACACATTAAAAGGATCATACACCATGATCAAGTGGGGTTTATTCCAAGAATGCAAGGATTCTTCGATATACGCAAATCAATCAATGTGATACACCATACAAACAAATTGAAGAATAAAAACCATATGATCATCTCAATAGATGCAGAGAAAGCTTTCAACAAAATTCAACACCAATTTATGATAAAAACCTGGCAGAAAGTAGGCATAGAGGGAACTTACCTGAACATAATAAAGGTCATATATGACAAACCCACAGTCAACATTGTCCTCAGTGGTGAAAAACTGAAACCATTTTCACTAAGATCAGAAAGAAGACAAGGTTGCCCACTCTCACTACTATTATTCAACACAGTTTTGGAAGTTTTAGCCACAGCAGTTAGAGAAGAAAAAGAAATAAAAGGAATCCAAAGCAGAAAACAAGAAGTAAAGCTGTCACTGTTTGCAGATGACATGATACTATACATAGAGGATCCTAAAGATGCTACCAGAAAACTACTAGAGCTAATCAACGAATTTGGTAAAATAGTAGGATGCAAAATTAATGCACAGAAATCTCGTGCATTCCTATACACTAATGATGAAAGATCTGAAAGTGAAATTAAGAAAACATTCCCATTTACCATTGCAACAAAAAGAATAAAATATCTAGGAAGAAACCTACCTAAGGAGACAAAAGACCTGTATGCAGAAAATTATAAGACACTGATGAAAGAAATTAAAGATGATACAAATAGCTGGAGAGATATGCCACGATCTTGGAGTGGAAGAATCAACATTGTGAAAATGATTATACAACCCAAAGCAATCTACAGATTTAATACAATCCGTATCAAACTACCACTGGCATTTTTCAGAGAACTAGAACAAAAAATCTCACAATTTGCATGGAAACACAGAAGACCCCGAATAGCCAAAGCAATCTTGAGAATGAAAAACGGAGCTGGAGGAATCAGGCTCCCTGACTTCAGACTATACTACAAAGCTACAGTAATCAAGAGAGTATGGTACTGGCACAAAAACAGAAAGACAGATCAATGGAACAGGATAGAAAGCCCAGAGATAAACCCATGCACATATGGTCACCTTATCTTTGATAAAGGAGGCAAGAATATAAAATGGAGAAATGACAGCCTCTTCAACAAGTGGTGCTGGGAAAACTGGACAGCTACATGTAAAAAAGTGAAATCTTTAATACCATACACAAAAATAGACTCAAAATGGATTGAAGACCTCAGTATGGAGAAATGACAGCCTCTTCAACAAGTGGTGCTGGGAAAACTGGACAATTACATGTAAAAGAATGAAATTAGAACACTTCTTAACACTATGCACAAAAATAAACTCAAAATGGATTAAAGACCTAAATATAAGGCCAGACACTCTTAAACTCTTAGAGGAAAACAGACAGAACACTTCACTACATAAATCACAGCAAGATCCTTTTTGACCCATCTCCTAGAGAAATGGAAATAAAAACAAAAATAAAGAAATGGGACCTAATGAAACTTCAAAGCTTTTGCACAGCAAAGGAAACCATAAACAAGACAAAAAGACGTTCCTCAGAATGGGAGAAAATTTTTTCAAATGAAACAACTGACAAAGGATTAATCTCCAGAATTTACAAGGATCTCATGCAGCTCCATATCAAAAAAATAAATAATGCAATCCAAAAATTGGCAGAAGACCTAAATAGACATTTCTCCAAAGAAGATATACAGATTGCCAACAAACACATGAAAGAATGCTCAACATCACTAATCATTAGAGAAATGCAAATCAAAACTACAATGAGATATTATCTCACACCAGTCAGAATGGCCATCATCAAAAAAATCTACAAACAATAAATGCTGGAGAGGATGTGGAGAAAAGAGAACCCTCTTGCACTGCTGGTGGGAATGTAAACTGATATAGCCACTATGGAGAACAGTATGGAGGTTCCTTCAAAAATTAAAAATAGAACTACCATACGACCCAGCAATCCCACTGCTGGGCATGTACCCTGAGAAAACCATAATTCAAAGAGTCATGCATCACAACGTTCACTGCAGTTCTATTTACAATAGCCAGGACACGGAAGCAATCTAAGCGTCCATCGACGGATGAATGTATAAAGAAGATGTCACATATATACAATGAAATATTATGCAGCCATAAAAAGAAACGAAATTGAGTTATTTGTAGTGATATGAATGGACCTAGATTGTGTCATACAGAGTGAAGTAAGTCAGAAAGAGAAAAACAAATACCAAATGCTAACACATATATATGGAATCTTAAAAAAAAAAAAAAAGGTCATGAAGAACCTAGGGGCAGGATGGGATAAAGACACAGACCTACCAGAGAATGGACCTGAGGACACAGGGAGGGGGAAGAGTATGCTGGGACAAAGTGAGAGAGTGGCATGGACATATATACACTACCAAATGTAAAACCGATAGCTAGTGGGAAGCATCTGCATAGCACAGGGAGATCAGTTTGGTGCTTTGTGACTACCTAGAAGGATGGGATAGGGAGGGTGGGAGGGAGGGAGACACAAGAGGGAAGAGATATGGGAGCATATGTATATGTATAGCTGATTCACTTTGTTATAAAGCAGAAACTAACACACCATTGTAAAGCAATTATACTCCATAAAGATGTTAAAAAAAATTGAAGTTTTAAAACAATATAAAGAAATGCATTATGGAATTTAAACTATTGGGTTGTCCACAAAGTTCGTTTAGGTTTTTCCGTAACAATGTATGGAAAAAACACGAACAAACTTTTTGGCCAACCCAATATATTATGTATTGTAATTGCCAGTGCTAGCACAGAAATATGCAGGTGGTAAATGGAATATCATGTTTTAAGTTTCTTGAACTATCCAGAAAATGGTAAAAGTATCAATGTAAGGTAGACTATAATAAGGAGAGTTGGTTATTGTCTTTTAGTAATCGTTAAATGAATATCAAACGTATAGGTGGAAAAAAGAAATTTATTAACCGTGAAGAAAGCAAGAAAAGTGAAAAGGGAATAGAAACATGAGACTAATAGAAAATAAATATTGATATGGCAGATTTAACCCAAATATATGAGCACTTACACAAAGATTGTAGGAATGAATTGAAAAATAAATATATGTTGCTTACAAGACTGATCTATTTAATATGGTATGCCAGAAGTTTGAAAACGAAAGTATAGGAAAAAAGATATTCACACAAAAGCATATATAAAAAATCAGTGGTTCAAAAAAATATTCCCTCCTCAGAGAAACCATGTTATTTTATTTATTCATATCTCATACCGTCCAACCCCGCTAATACAAGAATATAATCTACCTGAGGAGATACGTTTGTTTCCTACTCAAAGACCCTCGAAGAGCACATGGAATGTAAGAAGTATTTAATAAGTATTTGAAGACATTTCTTTATTTGTTATTTTCACACCAGTCTAGTCCTCACTTTACCCCAAGGTACTACATCTATGTACTAATGACCTGAACATTATTAACCAGCCTTGTCTTGCCATAAACTACACTTCTCATGTGACCCTTTGTTCTTTCATTGCATCTTTAGGGCTAGACCTTTATCCTAGATACAATCACGCTTGCCTTTCCCTGCCACCTGGGTGAACTGGTACAAATGCCTGATGATCCTACTGTGTTCTATAACCAATTCAATCTGATTCGCTTTTCTGAAGATCACATTAATTTCCTGTAACTGACAAAAGAATAAATAGAAAACAAAACCATAAAACTATTATCTAAATATGGCTGGAGACATTCCATATCAGATTTATATGCATGTAAGTAGATTTTAAAGCATATGGAAAAGTTCATATAGCCTCTATCCACAGTAGGTAAAAAATGCTCAGAAAATATACAGTTCAAATAGACTGAGAGAAAAACCGAACTGCATTCTCCTTAACCAAGACAAAAATCAAGTTTCAGCAAAGTGCATGGTCTCCTCTCCTATAACAGAGGTATAGAGAATGACATGGACCAGGCTTAGCACCTGCCAGTCAGAATAATCAAACTCTAGAGAAGCTTAATGCCCTATCAAGGAAGATCAGTTATGCTAGTGTGAAAACCCAGTTTAGGATGCCTGAGAAGTTTTGAAACCCTAGACCTCTCTAAACCCTTGAAGCTTGAAAAAGTGGCTCATCTCTCCCTTTTAAGGGCTAGACTTTCTAGAAACTTAATGCACAAAGAGACCTCTGTCCTGCGAGACAATATGTTCACCACATAACTGGCCCCATCCTTCCCTGCTACACACACTAGACATATATCTGATGTCAAGTTGTGGCATAACCCAGCTGGGAATTTGCTGATCCTCATAATAAAGGAAAGGATCACTATCTCAAATTACCTAATTAGCATTTACCAGCAGTAGCTGACAGAATACAAGTAGGATTTAATTCTGAGATTTTTTGATTCAGGGTACCAGAATATAAGATTGAATATGGCAGAGTTTCCTTATTTAGGAGACATTTTTGAGGATACACATTTTAGTACTCTGTCAAGGGCCTCAGGGGTGGTATGAACTGGCTACCAAGATAGCTTCTAAAAGCTGGAAAAAGAATGAACATGCTAAGTGATGTCAAAATCCCATTGTAGACTACAGAAGAAAGGATTCAAAGGCTTGGGGAAGTGGGACTGCTGGAGGGGTTACAACATGTAGGGCTGGAAATGTCACCAGGTGGTTACATTCCACAGGAAGGATTGGGGGATTCAACACCTGCCATGGACATGAGAAACATGCCCATAGAGAGGCACCAGCATTGTTAAGATGTTCATTAGTTCCTCTCCTCAGCAAGCTAAGGCTGATTGTAGGAGAGGCTGTTACAGAATTAGGAACAAAAATAGAAATGGAGATGATAACATCCCCAAACTGTAGATATGCACAACCATCAGAAGCCAGGGAGATGTGATTATTGCAATGAGTAGCTGGGTTAGATTAGCAGACAAAAGGCCTGTCTAATCCACAGACATTTATGGAGATAGAAGGAGAATGCAATGCCCATAAATGCAAAAAAGTAGGCAGCCCCAATGGGTACTATGTAGCTTATAATATCAGGAGAAACCAGTTATATGACTTTTGGTTGTAATCTCCTAAAAAATTATATGCCCATATTCCAGACCTAAGCTTATTTTCAGATCCAGAAGCCTTTTACTTAAAAGGAAGCCAGATCTCCAGGAGGAAGGACCTAGCGACATCCCAGAAACACACTTGAATGGTACCTCCAGACTTCCTCCAACGGGAATTCATGGCTATTAACTTGGATAACTGCGTTGGAAAAAGGAGAGCATCCAAACTTTAGAGGATTGTCTTTCATTCTCTGAGTTGACATGAGTACCAGGAGATCTGAAGCATCATCATGGTCCCCTGCTTGACTGGATAGGACCAGGTAATAAATATATTTCTTCACATAGTTCAGCAAACAGTGGGTAAACTGGGTTCCTAGACCATCTCGTAATCATTTTCTAGGCTCAGGAGCATATGATTGGGATTGACATATCTAGTAGTTGTTGAAATTCCCATATTAGGTTGTGGGCATATAGGATAAACATTATCAGATTGAGTGACACCAAGTGCAAGCCTCTGTAACTGACTCCCAGGATAATGAATCAGAAGTCGTCTCACATCATGGGTTAAGATGGCAGACATCAGTGGACCCTCTAGGATCTAAAGGATACAGATACGGTGTCCCTCAACATTTCTGTATTAAATTTACCATCTTGCCTCTGCAGACACCAGGTCGATCCTGAAGAGTGACAATAGACTATCCTGAATTCAATTAAGTTGTAGCATCAATCGCAGCCTCGGTCATATGTTGTATTTTTTTCTAGGTTTGGAAAATAAATTATTTTCCATTCTGATAGGAAAAGAGATCAGAAACAGTATCCAAATGAAATGAACAACTATATATATTTACAGTTTTTTTGTTCTCTCCCTCCTGACCAACCAGGGCTATGCTAACCCTCACTCATAATATAGTTGGAGCGAGCTGGATCTTCTGGATTTCATTCAGAATATCACATTGATCCACATCACATTGCTCTAGTAAGAAGAAAGGAAAAACAAAATGTGTATGTTTGGACTTTTTCTTCTAGGTGTGATTGTACCATGTAAAGATTTTAAATAGAGTGATTCAGTCAGAATTTCAGAAGCCACACTGGTGGCTTCATGGCTGGGCTCAACTTGAGATAAATAATGCCAAAAAAAAAAAGGCATTGAAATAGTCCCAGTGAGACATAACAGATGTTTGTCAGAGTCTTGGAAAGACAGAGAACCTGGCACACTCAACTTGGATGAAGACGATTTCATGAAGAGACAATTTGAAAAGGTGTGGGTAAGGTTATGGAAACCCACAAAGGTTACTGAGGTACCTGAGGGCTCCTACAAATGAGAAACACTACCATATTTGTCCAGGAGGCAAGAGGAGGGAACAGTGTTAGTGCAGCTTGGATGAGAGTTGGAAGAAAAATCACTAGAAAGTAAAGACTAGTCTTGGAGAGCCAAAACCTGTCAAGACCATGTACAGTCTAGGGGAGGAAAAAAAGATCTATGTATGTTTACTCTCTAATTTCTAGTAGAAATGGACACTTACTGTAAGGATGCTATGAAGAAACAGGTGTTTTCTCTCTTCCATGCTTACCTTTTCCTCTCCAACATGATGTATTTAGGAAGAGTCAGCCAGAAAACCAGTCAGCTGGGAGAATACAGCAGCCTTGAGGAAGACGGTGTGTCAGAGGAGTTCTGCAAAGAGAGTCATGTATCAAAGCCATTGCCAACTGTGAAAAGCAGGAGACCCTGGCAGCTCTTCTCTGCCAGCTTAGTGTGTGGGCCCATGAGCCATGGCCGCTGGGCCTGCGCGTCCGGAGCCTGTGCTCCGCAATGGGAGAGGCCACAACAGTGAGAGGCCCGTATACCACAAAAAAAAAAAAAAAAAAAAAATATAACTTTAAAATGCAGATGACCAACAGGCACATGAAATCTGCTCAACATCACTAATCATCATGGAAATGCAAATCAAATCCACAGTGATACCACCTCACACCTGTCAGAATGGCCATCATCAAAAAAAAAAAAAA
>NW_020172492.1:1194471-1308443 GCF_003031525.2 Neophocaena asiaeorientalis asiaeorientalis
GGAAGGACCAAAAAAAGGAAGGGCCCCAAAACCAAAAAAAAAAAAAAAAAAAAAAGAATATATAACTTTAAAATGCAGATGACCAACAGGCACATGAAATCTGCTCAACATCACTAATCATCATGGAAATGCAAATCAAATCCACAGTGATACCACCTCACACCTGTCAGAATGGCCATCATCAAAAAAAAAAAAAAAACCCACAAATAACAAATGTTGGCGAGGGTGTGGAGGAAAGGGAACCCTCCGCACTGTTGGTGGGAATGGAAATTGGTACAGCCACTGTAGAAATAGTTATGGAAGTTTCTCAAAAAACTAAAAATAGAGCTGTGATAAGACCCAGCAATTCCACTCCTGTATATATATCTGAGAAAAACAAAAACACTAATTCGAAAAGATACCTGCACCCCAATGTTCATAGCAGCATTATTTACAATAGCCGAGATATGGAAGCAACCTATGAGTCCCACAACAGACAAATGGATAAAGAAGATGTGGTGTAAATACATACACACACACACAAACACACACACACACACACACATATAATGGAATACTACTCAGCCATAAAGAAAGAATGACATCCTGCCACTTGCAGCAACATGGATGGACTTGAGGGCATTATGTTACATAAAATAAGTCAGAGAAAGACAAATACTGTATGATATCTCTTACATGTGGGATCTAAAAAAATACAACAAACTAGTGAATATAATAAAAAGAAGCAGTCTCACAGATATAGAGAACAAAGTGGTGGTTATCAGTGGGGATGGGGGGAAGGGGTAGTACAGAGAATTTAAGAGGTACAAACTATTGGGTGTAACATAGCCTGAAGGATGTACTGTACAACATAGGGAATATAGCCAATAGCTTTTTTTTTTTTTTTTTTTTTTTTTTTTTTTTTCTCTCACTGTTGTGGCCTCTCCCGTCGCGGAGCACAGGCTCCGGACGCTCAGGCTCAGCAGCCATGGCTCACGGGTCCAGCCGCTCCACGGAAGCCATGGCCCCGGGGTCCAGCCGCTCCACGGCATGTGGGATCTTCCCGAACCGGGGCACGAACCCGTGTCCCCTGCATCAGCAGGCGGACTCCCAACCACTGCGCCACCAGGGAAGCCCACCAATAGCTTTTAATAAGTGTAAATGGAAAGTAACCTCTATTGTATAAAAAAACTTAAAGCCCCCCCCAAAAGAATATATGGGTTTAGTCACAGACAACAATACTCATGTGAACAGATTATGCAAAGTAGTTAGAAAGATAAATATCCCACTCAGAAAAGATTTATGCAAAGCAGTATGTGATGAAATATATACAGTTTTGCACAATAATCAAATGATTACTGGAGTAACACTGATAAAATTGGAATTTATAACTGATAATAATTAACCTTGCTAGGAATAATCAATGAAGTATTAAAAAGCAGAAATATATTTATCTGGATGTTTAACAGTGGGTAGATTGCATAAGAATCTTCAAAAACAGAATAGACAGCATCATTGATCAACCGTTTCTGACATACTTCATAAAACTAACCTCCGCTGAGGCACAATTTCATCTCTGTGGTTCCATGTTCTATTGTAATTATATACCTCCTTATTTTCTTACCAAAATTATTTATTTGTTTTTGATAAATAAGAAACCATTTATAATCTTGCAAAATTGAGATATTTCTAAATATATAAAAAAAGAAATCTATTCTCCCCATTTCTAGCTATTTTGTGGAGTCCAAAATAATCAGAGACCTTTCTTAAATAGATTACAATAATCATAATAAACAACTTGCTATTTAAAGGCGTTTATATAAGGTCAATAAGCTATAGCATTTAGTAATAACAGGTTTAATTCTGATGTTTTTAAGAGTAAGAGTGTTTTCAAAGTTGAGATTGCTTTCCTAAGTCTTTGTCTTCACAACTACCTGACAGGTGATTTGTGAGTTTGTGTCACAGTTGGACAGTGTGCATCCATCTAAGAAATAACAAACACAGGGAACTCTTGGAACAGATGGAAGGCATTCATGGATGGTTTCACCTACTTAGCAAATTGGCAAATTAACCAAGGAGTCTGGGTTCTGATATTGAAATAGTTGCTTGCTAGCATCACTGCAGAAGTCGTCAATGACAGCTGCTGTCTCTAAGTATTTTAAACTCTTAGTCAAGCCTCAGTTCTTGAGACTTCATTTTGCATTTGGAAAAATAAGTCCCAGTAATAAATATTGGGCTTTTCTTGCATGCTTTTTTTTTTTTAATTTTCTTAGGAAGTGTTCTTATACTGAAGAGGAAAAATGTTACAGGTAGAAGACATATTATAGATAAGGAAAAGAGGGGGCTATTTATAAAATAAATACCAAGTTTCAAGTTTTGCACTTTCACAGATTTTCCATGAAAATTACTCATCATGTATAATTCTCTTTCATTAAAAAATGGTCACATTTGACTGAAAATATGAACACCTGCCTGACCCATAGTCCTAATCTTCAGAAGGCCAGGATATGTAATTTGGGTTCCCTCTGCCTTCCACCATTTCCTTCCTTTTTTTCTCAGAATGTCAAGAATGCTTTCTAAAGTGAGATAAATTATGTTATTAGACATCAATCCATCCTTGTTTTATTTTTTTAAAGACTTTCCTAATGGTTTGAGTTCATTCTGATTTTCCTTTTGGATTATTTTTTGTTGTTTTTCCTGAAGACTGATTTAGGTCAGGGTTTATTTTCTTCTTCCTTAGTTAAAAAAATTAATCCCTTGAAAGTTGAATATATGATTTTAAGAGAAGTACTTTCATTTCCTTCAATTATTGCTCTTATGAGCCATATTTATACTGATACTCTCAATATGCATTGAGACCACATCTAAAAACTGATACAGAAAATTTTCATATTTTAGTTCTTTACCGTCTCTTTTTAAAGTTCTTAATGAATTAGGGTGCTGAGAAATTTAAGCATTTTTAATAGTTGTTCTGCCACAGCTGCTTCTTTATTTACCATCCCAATTAATAATATGTAAAACTAAATTATATATTAATTAAATCCATGTATAACACTAAATTGGGAGCAGTTGTAAATGAAAGCAGTCACACAAAAGTGTTATGATATAGAAAACTGAGAAGAAAAAAAAGTTTAAAAAATGTTTAACTTGAGGAAATGTAATTTTTCTTAGGTAGAGAAAGTTACTGGGCTTTTTGCCAGTCTTTGCCTCTATTCAACATGTATGTGTTGGCATAAATCCTGATTAGAACCCTAGGAAGTAATGATTCTTTATTTGAAGCTTTGGAAAATACAGAAACTTTAGCTTTCAGCACCTTAATGCCTTATCCGTATAGGACCATGTGGAGTAAATCATAGCTCTCCTGTACTACACTGTTTCTTGTTTTCCTTTAGGTTACATTTAACATATAATTTATCTCTAAGCATAAGTCTTTCCTTTTATTTGAGACGATGTATAAAATCTTTCATACAGGCTCTGCAGCTCACAGCTTTTTAAATTAACTTGACTTGTGTTAATACTAGTAACATTTATTTTTCCCTGAACTTCTGTATGGAAGTTGATTTAAGGAAATACGAAGGGAACTCATATTTTATTTACTAATTTTCCCCATCATAGTTATTTCAGTCAAAAACCCTTAAGAGACATCTAAATGAGCAACATACTTTTCTATGTTTATTGGGATGATAAAATGGGTAATACTGTAATATCACAACATAGTAAGTACTGGTATCTTATAAGAAATTATGTATAATGAGAGAGAGGATAGATGAGCAGAACACAAATACAGCAAATATATATAAATTGAAATGATTAAGAATTAATCTTCACTTAAATGTGAATAAAAATGTAGGCTCATGTAATGAAATGAGAGTCTTGGCATTTTACAAATTAAGTAGGTGATTTTTGAAACCAAGAAATTTGAGAGCTGTAGGGATACCCTAATCATCGAATAATAAAATATTGTATCAGTAAATAAACTCTGGGTTTTGGGCTAAGAATTTGTGGCAAAGAAAGGGGTGAATTATCATAGACTATGGGTGGAACTAAAGCTAGAACTTAAGTATTCTGATTCACATTTTGGTGTTATCATCACTGTACCCTGTGGCCAGTGTACTGCATTTCTCAAGGCCAATATTTAACTTATATTAAGATATTAATAAGCTTTCACTAAAACATGCATTGCTTTTTAACAGACTGGAACAGATATCAATCTATCAGCCATGAATATATCAAATTTTTGCTCAGCAACTCCCTTCAGATTACAATGAGCATTGTCCAAGGAATGGAGACATTCAAGATGGTATTTCTGTTTTGAGGAACTTAAAACTGGGCTTTACAGATTAAAAAATCATATTCAGAAAAAGCACAATAACGAGAAGCACTGTCCAATGCTGTTGGAGTATTAAAGACAAAATATTCTACTGCATTTTAGAAGAGAAAGAATTTACTGAAATAGAGTCATCTGTTAAAGCATTATTAGATGAATGAGCTTCAAAGCACAAAAACCTATAAATCAATAGAAAAACAAGAGAAAAGCATTATACATGGAGGGATTCTTAATTAGAAAATGCACAGATATGGAAAGAATGTTTTCTTCAGGATGATTAATTTTACTGAATTAGACATTGCTTTAGATATAGCATGAGGACAATTCAGAAGACAATTTTATGAAACCATTTATTACTTTAAAATTAAGATAATTTTTAAGCAAGTTTTTGATATTTACAAGGCAAAGTTCTAAGGACAGAAAGGAACTTGAGAATTTCTTTGTAGGATGAATTTGAGAATAAATTTTATACCCTGGTCAAACATACTACATGGTCTTTTAGCATTATGAATGATTTCAACAGCTATGACTTTGAAATATACAAACAGCTCATACAACTCAATAATAAAAAAACAAACAACCCAATCAAAAAATGGGCAGAAGACCTAAATAGACATTTCTCCAAAGAAGACATACAAATGGCCAACAGGCAAATGAAAAGATGCTCAACATCACTAACTATTAGAGAAATGTATATCCAAACTACAATGAGGTATCATCACACTGGTCAGAATGGTCATCATCAAAAAGTCTACAAATAAGAAATGCTGGAGAAGGTGTGGAGAAAAGGGAACCCTCCAATACTGTTGGTGGGAATGTAAATTGGTGCAGTCACTATGGAGAACAGTATGGAGGTTCCTCAAAAAACTAAAAGTAGAGTTGCCATATGACCCATCAATTCCACTCCTGGGCATATAACTGGACAAAATTATAATTTGAAAAGATACATGCACCCCTATGTTTATAGCAGCACTATTCACAGTAGCCAAGACAGGAAAACAAACTAAACGTCCATAGACAGATGAATGGATAAAGAAGATGTGGTACATGTATACAATGGAATATTACTCAGCCATAAAACAGAATGAAATAATGCCATTTGCAGCAACATGGATGAACCTAGAGATTATCATACTAAGTGAAGTAAGTCAGAATGAGAAAGACAAATATTATGATATCACTTATAAGTGGAATCTAAAATGTGGTACAAGTGGACTTACCTATGAAACAGAAACAGGTTCACAGACATAGAGAACAGATTTGTGGTTGCCAAGAGGGAGGAGGGTGGGGGAGAGATGAATTGGAAGTTTGAGATTAGCAGATGCAAACTATTTTATATATATATCTGAATCACTTTGCTGTACACCAGAAACTAACGAAACTTTGTAAATCAACAGAGTCAGTGACAGAGGCATCAATGGTTTAATGGTTTCCAATTTCCCACAAAAATCCACAGGTTGCAATCAGAGGAATACAAAAATTCAAACAATATATAGCCTTATCCAACTACAAACAAGATGGTTTCATATCTTGAAGCTCTTCTGGCTTGTGATAGCATTTTGATATAATGAAATGTGAAATGGAAGCAATGGTTTAATGGATGGAGGAGCTTACATGTTGGAAGCAAGGTCCTAGAGCAACACCCCACCATGTGCTGCAGACCACGGGCAGGACTTGGTGGCTGTCTTTGCTTCCAGGGTAGGAGGAGGTTACCAGTTATAGGGGAATTGAGGTCAGGTTGGCTCATCAGTTACCAGGGAAAGCAGCAAAGGGGCACGCCCCTCACCTCCCCTTTGATAAAGATAGTGGAGAGTTCTGATCTAAAGCTGGAACCATCAGTAGCTGGAGCCTGGGCAAATATGTAGGGAGGTCAGTCATGTGTGTAGGGTGTAGGTGAAGCAGGCACTGATCAAGCAGGGGATGTACAGAGAGCAAGAGAACAGCCATCTTGAGTGGCCTGACCATACACCTATGAAGGAAACCAAGTTCTTAATTAGGTAGTGGCATTGCCACAGGAAATCACTCTTACAGAGCTTGGTGAGTTAAGTAGATATATAATCTGAGCCTTTGATATTTAACCTGATGGTTTGCTACTCATTAAGACCAAACAGAATTCCCCAAAATGAGACTTGCAAAGGGATTCCATGTTGCTTCAATAAATTGTGATATTTATGAGAAAGTCAATCAGTAAAACTCACTTTTGGAACATATATTATAAGAATATATAAGAAACTATTGCTTCTCATCATAACTTAACTAACTCCTCACCTTCTAACTTTCTTCAGTATCACCCTTGACTGGATCACCCCACTTACCTGGTTCATTTTTATTGGCTTGTTTTGGCTCCCACCATCCTGAATGTATTCTTTATGTATAATATATAATGTATAATATACATTCTTTATGTGTAACTATTAAATTTCAAAACCTGGTCCCATAGGCCAATACTGAAAATTGCATTTGACATATTTATGACTTGCTTTCTTCACCTGCCTACATGTACAAACACAGCTAAATCTACAGCCATTGCTCATTATTCAGCCACTAAACCAGATTTAATAATGTGGTGTCCTTTCTTCTTTACGACCAGACAACTTTCAGTTTCTATTAGTAAATTGTCCTAGTTTGAACCTTGACATTTAATATAGACATCAAAATGTTGTAGGCAAGAGTACGGAAACAAAAAGTGATATTTTATAAGATTAATGTATCTACAACATGCAGAATGCATTGGAGCAGAGTGGAAAAAGAATAAAGGAAACTATTACAAGAGTTCAAAACTGGGGTGGCATTGGCCCAAGTTAGAGTAAATGCAGTGGTTATGCTAAGAAAGTATATCTATTATTATGCAGATGCATAATAATTTGAAGAGAAAAATCAACAGCATCTAGTGACTAACTAAAGGAAGAAAGAAAAAAGAAAAATGCTGCATTGTTCTAGAGCCCAGTCTTTAAGAGACAACAGTATCACTAAAAGAAATCAGAAAACCTAGAGAAGAATGGATTATGATAAAATTAATGCTTGTTTAATTTGAGGCTAAAGCATCCAGGTAGAGAAATTCTGCATGGAAATTCAATATCAGAATTTTGAATAAAAGTTCAGGACTAGATATTTTGGAAGTTATGAATGCAGAAGTGATATATGAATCCATTATGGTAGATGAGACCTAAAAATAAAAGAGAGAATAATGGAAAGGAGCTGAAATCTCAGGGTTTCATGGATATTAGGCATAATTTTGCACAGCAAACCATAAATAAGACCAAAAGACAACCCTCAGAATGGGAGAAAATATTTGCAAATGAAGCAACTGACAAAGGATTAATCTCCAGAATTTACAAGCAGCTCATGCAGCTCAATAACAAAAAAACAAACAACCCAATCCAAAAATGGGCAGAAGACACTCAAAAAGAGAGAGAGATTGAGAGAAAGAAAGGGAAAGGGGGTGCAAAGAGGGAGAGAGAGGGAGAGAGGAAGGAAGGAAAAATATGATTTATCAGCAGCTGGGATGTTTTCAGGGAATGTGAGCTAAGGAAGACTAGGGTCTATCTAGACACCAAAAATAACACTGTAATTTTGAGTATAACAGTTACAGTTATGATTAACCCTCCCTGTTTGTTAGTGATCATAGGAAAAAACAGCATTAAAACAAACAAAATACACAAACACCAAATGACAAAAATAAAAGCTCCTATTTTGAGACATTAAAAACCTACCAGCAGTTGCATTGGTTGGCTGTTGTCCTAACATCTATAGCTCTGCTTATTTAAGAAGCTCAAGGATGCCCAGTAAAGGCCAAACAACACTAGATTTATGTTAAGAATGTATTTTTTTCTATCTGTGCTTTATTTTTCTTTAAAAAAAGTGATTTTTAACAAGATTGTGCCTTATAAATTTTGAAATTAAATATAATACATTGGAATTTAAAACAAGCACATGAGAATATGAAATATAATAAATAATAAAAGACATTTTCACCCGGGAAGTAGCTAACCAGTTTTATGTTAGGTTAAAATGGGACAGTTTCTGACATATTTTGAAAAAGAGAGGCCATTAAGCTCTCAATACTTTAAATAAAATACTATATTGTCCTTAGTTTGAGAAAACGTGTATTCAATTATCGAAAATTACATAGGATGACTAAAACAATTAGTTCTAGCAAGCAAGAATAAGAAAATGGTTTAATGTATCCTAGTCAAGGCAGCTTACAAAGCTGTTATTCAAACCTAATAAAGATCTACCCCTTGCTTCACCCTCAAACCCACTTTAAAAACCAAGCACACTCATAAGAACATGGGAAGATTTTAAAAGAGCAGACCGATGGAAAGGCTAAAGTCATATCAGAATCTTCAAATTTGATTGCATCTTAGGAAATGATCATATAATTATTTTGGGTAATTAAAAAGAATCAAATTTCTGATACATGCCACAATATGTATTAATCTCATACACATGATGCTAAGTGACAGAAGCTGGACAGAGAGGCTACATACTGCATGACTGCATTTAAAGAACATTCTAGAGAAGAAAAATCTCTGGGTATAATGCACAGAATAGTCATTGCCAAGAGATGAGTTTGGAATGAAGTACAAAAGAGCACAGTGGAAGTGTCTGTGGTGATAATCATATTCTATATCTTGATTTCGGAAGTGGCCACACAACTGAATACATTTGTCACAACCCATTGAAATCCCCCCTTAAAAAGCAGTGAAGTTTATCGCATGTAAAATTTAGTTCAATAAAGCTGATTTTAAATAGAAAATAAATATCACGCGCTATCAGGCATGAACAAGGATGGTTTATCTGAGTATTTATTTAATTGTGGATGATAGTTATTAGCGGTTATCCCCCCCAATGATGTTGTACTCATTATGATTTTGATGATTATATAAAAAGATAGAGAAGAGATAAATATATACTGTTTTATATGTAAGATTTAAATGATCCTTTTAAGATTAGATGGTAGACTGCCTCTTATAATCATTTTCCTTAATGGCTAATACAGTGAAAGGAGCTAATCCTTAAATTACTGGACATGTATTCTCAACTCTTAGGTATATTTCCTGGGTTAATACAAATGATTGATCCTAAGGCTTAATCCAAAATTCTGTGTTTTCTTTGCAAACTATTTTTTTTCTACATGCTCTGAAATTTCATTCAATTTTCCTGTAATGTCCTGTAAGTAGGAAATGCTGTTAATTTATTTTCTTTTAAAGATAAGTAATTTGATATTGAAAATAGATGTACCATTTGTCCAGGGATTGTTACATGGTTAAACATCATTAATATTATTACAACAGCTTCATAAAGCAGATCAAGGCTGGGTTTATTACCATCCACATAATTACATCAAAGACACTTCATCTACTGCCTTTTTCCACTGTGGGAGTTCTTTTAGTACTGAAGCAGTGTGGAAAAGGTTCTTTCCTAATTTATGCCACATTTTATTTTCAGCATGAAGTGCTAAAACTATTGAACCATAGACCTTTGGTGAATTGATTTCTTCACTCGCAGTATTTACCACTCCGGTAAATTAGGTGTACATAATAAGCAGCTGTCGACCTCCAGATGCAATGGAGTCAAGCTGCATAAGTTGCCATCCTTCCAGACACACATACTGATGCCTTTATCTGAGAAGTTGGTCTACTCCTGATGTAAATAATTTCATACTGTGGAAACTAATTTCATGCCATCTTTGTTTTTATTTATTTACAAATAGGGAATATTTGTGATAAAACTTCAACCACAGTAGCAATACTATCAAAGTTTTTTTAACAAGGACATTTTGTCAAACAGAAGTTCACATTTTAAATTATTTATTTCCACTAGAATTATTTATCTAATAAGTGAGGACCACCTTTTCTTAATAAAATTATCTGTATCCTAGAGAGAGTATTGTCCATTAACTGAGTCACAGTATCGCGTATACTTTAATTTCAACTTTGGCAATGAATAAATAACCAGAAGAGCATTTTTTAAAAAAAGGTTAGAAAGCTCAGTCCCTGAATAATGTTGATTGGAAAAATGGATAATATAAATGAATCTGGCAAATGAACACAATGACCAAGGAAAGAAAATTTTCTAAAATTAAAATTTTCTTAAGTTCCTAGGTACCATAGAAAAAAAAACAATGCATCACACACATGCATACATCAAATAGTTTGGGTAGCCACTAAGGTACAAGGAACAAAATAAGAGTAAGTGCAGTTTGATTGAATCGAAAACTGTCAGAAGATACACTCACTTCCAAAGAGGAGCCCCACTGAATCTGCTGTAGCTCAGCTGAGAAAGAACCTATCTCAGCAAAATGTTCACCACGTGAAAGATGAAGGTCAGCAGAAAGGACTTAAGTAATTATTGAAAAGCCCAAACTTGCCATTTTGGGACTGTATCTTAATTTGAAAAATTGATGATATTACAGTTATAAATAGATTAATCAATAAGAAGCAAAAGCTGACTGAGACAGTCAAGGGCCAGTTGGTCTTTGCTCAGTCAGGATGATAAACGGAGCACAAGACTCTATTGACAATCACTCCAGGAGGTTTTATGATTGACAAAGAAGACATGATGTGAAAGACAGTATTATGGAGGTATTCTTGATAGTTGTAGAAACATTTTTCAAGTTATAATTGTGCTAATAGTTTAGTGAAAATGGAATTATTAGCACAGTGGTGATTAGCAGTGTCATTTTAAGTAATAGGTTCTAAAATAAGGGCATTTTATAAAATTCCTAGTATCAGCTGGAAACCAACAAAACTGAATAAAGAAGCAATGATGGAATAATATCTTGATTTCACCTGCTGGTGGAAGAGTAGAAGCAAAGCCATGAGCACATTCATACTAACAAACAGACCTGTCTTTCTACCAAATATGATCATTCTCATCTGTAGGTCACGCATCACTGCCTCCATCTGGGAGTATGAAGACAAGCCACACTCTACTCTCCAACAGAATATTAGATTGGTGGGGGTGGGGTGAGGTGGGCCATTCCTGTCACATAAAGATTACCACAACAAAACAAAACAAACACACACACAAACCACAAAATACCTAGACGGATAATCATTTCCTGAATGTGCACAGCTAATTTTTCTAGTTAAGCCAAAATTTTCTCCCCAAGGAACTGATAACTGGAAAGTTATAGTGAAAGATATAGGCTGGTTGTCACAATAATAAACTCTGATTAACTATGTACTGATAACTGATAACTGGAACTGATAACTGGAAAGGTATAGTGAAAGATATAGGCTGGTTGTCACAATAATAAACTCTGATTAACTATGTACACGGAGTTAACCAGAGAGGGGTTAGTAGCTAACAGTTAAGTTTTATGCAAATCAGCTCAGATGTTTGATTCTCACAGAAATCCACTATATTGTCACAAATGTCAAACTGATCTTGCAAAGGTAGTGACCACAAAATAACTCATATGGATAGGAAATAATTTAGTACCTCTCCCCTTATTTATACATCATCTAATTAAAAAAAATTTAAACTAACAACATACAGGATTGTCTAAGAGACATCTCCTTCAGCCCACATTTCTCAATCAACAGGATCCTGAAGGTCTTGGATTAAGAATTCAGACTTTTTATAAAACACTATATAAACACAATTAAAGAACCATCCACCATTTTTTTGTTATTTTGTTTTAAACACTTTCTTTTTACTATCACTTTCAGTAAGAAACACACTGACATGATAAGAAAATGCACACATACTCAACCACACAAAAATGAATTGAATTAATCAATGAAAAAAATGAATGAATGAATAAATGAATACATATGCACACTACTTGGTAAAAGTAGGTAAGTCCCATTTTAATTTTGTGGAGGTGTAGATACAGATATATACATATATACACAAATAATTCCTAGAAAATATGCATTAAAAGCCTTACAAATATTTACAACTCCAGATTTAATAAAATTGAATAAATTTGTTAATCTTTTTGTTAATTGGAGTAAAATTGCATTACAATGTTGTATTAGTTTCTGCTGTACAATGAAATGAATCAGCTATATGTATATCTACACCTTCTCCACTCCTATGCTCAGATTATAATTAGATACTTCTAAGATCTTGGTGAAATCCTATAAGGACAAGGAATGTTTACTCCCACCAAAAAAAAAAACAAAAAACAAAAACCTTCCCCCTAACTAAAAACATCATTCCTAAAATAGTTTGAGCTTTTAAAATTATATCAATCCATATTTTCTCGCCCTAATTAATGATACATAAGCACACATTGTACAAATCAATATAACTTACTTTTTTTTCTAGTCTTTTTTTTCTTGTGTTCTGAGGCATCAGATAAACACTGAAACTGAAATATTTTAGCCTACCTAAAATACATTGACTTTGATGAGAGTTATACAATTAGATGAATCCTTTAATCATTACACTACTCATATGAAAAACAGCAACCCTAGTTTAAAAAGAAACAAACCCTTTGGACCAATATTATTGGAAGGAAGACATGGGAAAAAAGAGGTTCAGATTGAAAAAAATCTCAGTTCTTAGAAATATACTATCATATATACATGACATCAATGTACAATAATTTATATATATTATTATATATATAACGTATATATTACTTTACCTTGCTATCAGGCATGGCTTTCTGAGTTCTGTTAGAGATTTTGACAAATATGCTTCCATTTCACATTTCATTATATCAAAATGCTATCACAAGCCAGAAGAGCTTCAAGATATGAAACCATCTTGTTTGTAGTCGGATAAGGCTATATATTGTTTGAATTTTTGTATTTCTCTGATTGCAACCTGTGGATTTTTGTGGGAAATTGGAAACGAGGTAGTAAATTGATCTTAGGATGTCTGGCTAGCCCACCCCCTTATCAGATAACTAGTTAAATTCCACAGCCCCTGTTGAAGTACGTGTGAGTGGATATTACAGAGAGAGGACTCTAGCCTCCATGTTAATGTCACATGACCATGATTCAAACATCAAAAATGGCTGGCTGATAGACACACAGTCTAAGATGGCTCAGACAATCTCTCTCAGCCTTTTGGTGTTGAGGCACAGAGACACTTGACAAAATTTTGTCCTTCCACGTTCTCACTTTGGAATCAGACCACAAGAAAGATACATTCCATTTTTCACCAGCTTCAACGTGGCAGGTATACTCAGGTCCAAGAATACATTTGCTCTATTTTCTTAACTTCTTTATCATTTTCTCCTTTTTCATACCATATTTTGGTGCCAGATATGTAAAAGACACGGGTAAGGTCACATTTGAGCAGAGACCTAAGTAATATGAAGAAGTAGGGCAATGAGGCACTTGAGTATCTAGAGAAAGAATGTTTCATGTAGGGAAAAATGTAGAGGAAGGTCTTGAAGTAGGAGCATGCTTGATGTGTCAGCAAAGAGCTAGTAAGTCAGGAGACAGGACATGAAGTTGATAAGGCATTGGATTGTTCCATCATAACAGTAGGTTGCAGACCATTGTAACTACATAGGCTTTTACTCTTTCTAAACTGTAAAACCAATGTAGGATTTTGAGCAGAGGAACGATGTGCTCTAAAATATATTCTTAGAGGATGACTGCTTGGGTGAAAATTTACTGTAAGGGGTCAAGAACAGAAGTAGGGTGACTGATTAAGAAACTATTGAAATACTCCAGTGGTAATAGAGGATGGTGTATTGGAGCAAAATCCTAGCAGGAAAGTAGATGAGATGTAATCAGGATCTGAATAGATGTTATATCTAACAAGATTTAGTGATGAATTAGGGTGTGAAGACAGAAATAACACAAAAATTACTGTCAGATTATTGGCTTGACAAAATCAGAGAATGGACTTACGTAACAAGGTATGGAAGACTGCATTGAACCAAGATTACAGTTTAGGAAGGGGTCAGCTGTATAATTAAAAAAAAATTATTGTGAGACTCTTATTAGAAACCTGAGGGGAAATTTTGAGTATCCATTAAACATATAAGATTTCATAATATAGACATTTATACATTTGGAAATTTTCAAAACAGTATTTTATGCCAAAAGACTAGATGAGTTTACTTAGGTTTAAAAAAAGTATACAGAAATGAGAAGTTACTCCAATATTTAGAGAAGAGAAAAAGTATAAATGAGATGGAATAAGAAGAAGCAAATACTTTAATGGACTGATAAGCCACAAGGAGTGCATGATATACCTAAATAAAGTGATAAGTAAATACTTCAAGAAGGCAGAGGGGATAAAATTTGCCAAATTTGTTATGCCCAGTAAGATGCGGCTTTTGGGAAGTTATTAATGACTTTGACAAGAGCTGTTGCCATTTTATGGTGTGGATGAAAGATTGATCAGAGTATTGTTCAAGAAGAAATTGAGCACAGTAATTAAAAACTGTGGATGTGGAGAAGTCTTTCAAGGACTGTTGTTATTTTTTTTAGAAAATAGGAGAAGTCAATAGAGTTTTTGTTCTTTTTTTAGCTTAAGATTGTCAATATCACTTTGTTTGAATGAGAGAAGATAGATGTGGTAGAGAAGTAAAAACAGATGATACAACAATGAGAAAAGAATTGTTGGAGCAATGTTCTTGGAAAAGAAATAGTGGAGAATTGAATCCAAACAGTAGTATGAACAATTACTTTATACTTACAACAGGGAAGGGAGATTATGTGGGCAAAAATGCAGGTACGTCGGTCATTCTGGTGGTGGGACCACAAGGGATTTCCTATTGATTCATTTCCTCAGCGCAGTAGTAAGCAAGGCCATTGACTGAGCCTGAAAATTAGAAAAGTGGTTGCTGGGGCCTTATCTTTCTTCAAGATTTAAAATCAGGGCCCTTAAGTGCCTTATCTTCAAGATTTAGTCTTTATCTTCAAGAAAGAGTAAATTTTGATACAAAGAAGTCAAGGGAAGATTCAGAGAAGAGGTTGTTGATGTAAAAGATATGACTGACGGACAGTGAGTCCTAAAAGGCACTGTAAAAGGGGTATAGGAATGGGGGAAGAGTATATTAAGTGGCCACATTAGGGCGATAAGTCCCCGTAATGAGGAATGATGCAAGAGTCTTTTTTTTTTGTTTTTTTCTTTAACAATTTTATTGCAGTTTAATTGCTTTACAATGGTGTTAGTTTCTGCTTTATAACAAAGTGAATCAGCTATATATATACATATATCCCCATATCTCCTCTTTCTTGCATCTCCCTCCCACCCTCCCTATCTTACCCCTCTAGGCAGTCACAAAACACGAAGCTGATCTCCCTGTGCTATGCGGCTGCTTACCACTAGCTACACATTTTACATTTGGTAGTATATATATGTCCATGCCACTCTCTCACTTCCTCCCAGCTTACCCTTCCCCCTCCCCAGTGTCCTCAAGTCCATTCTCTATGTCTGCGTCTTTATTCCTGTCTTGCCCTTAGGTTCTTCAGAACCTTTTTTTTTTTTTTTTTAGATTCCATATATATGTGTTAGCATATGGTATTTGTTTTTCTATTTCTGACTTACTTCACTCTGTATGACAGACTCTAGGTCCATCCAGCTCACTACAGATAACTCAATTTCATTTCTTATTATGGCTGAAAAATATTCCATTGTATATATGTGCCACATCTTTATCCATTCATCTGTCGATGGACACTTAGGTTGCTTCAATGTCCTGGCTATTGTATATAGAGTTGCAGTGAATATTGTGGTACATGACTCTTTTTGAATTGTGGTTTTCTCAGGGTATATGCCCAGTAGTGGGATTGCTGGGTCGTATGGTAGTTCTTTCTTTTTTAAGGAACCTCCATACTGTTCTCCATAGTGGCTGTATCAATTTACATTCCCACCAATAGTGCAAGAAGGATCCCTTTTCTCCACACCCTCTCCAGCATTTATTGTTTGTAGATTTTTTGATGATGGCCATTCTGACTGCTGTGAGGTGATACCTTATTGAAGTTTTGATTTGCATTTCTCTAATGATTAGTGATGTTGAGCATCCTTTCATGTGTTTGTTGACAATCTGTGTATCTTCTTTGGAGAAATGTAATATTTTATTCTTTTTGTTGCAGTGGTAAATGGGAGTGTTTCCTTAATTTCTCTTTCAGATTTTTCATCAGTAGTGTATAGGAAGGCAAAAGATTTCTGTGCATTAATTTTGTATCTTGCTACTTTACCAAATTCATTGATTAGCTCTAGTAGATTTCTGGTAGCATCTTTAAGATTCTCTGTGTGTACAGAGAATCTTAGAGAAAAGGAATCTTGGATTCCTTTTATTTCTTTTTCTTCTCTGACTGCTGTGACTAAAACTTCAAAAACTATGTTAAATAATAGTGGTGACATTCGACAACCTTTTCTTGTTCCTGATCATAGAGGAAATCATTTCCGTTTTTTACCATTAAGAACAATGTTGGCTGTGGGTTCGTCATAGATAGCCTTTATTATGTTGAGGTACGTTCCCTCTATGCCTACTTTCTGGAGGATTTTTATCATAAATGAGTGTTGAATTTTGTTGAAAGCTTTTTCTGCATCTATTGAGATGATATTTTTATTTTTTTAATTTGTTAATATGGTGTATCACATTGATTGATTTGCGTATATTGAAGAATCCTTGCATTCCTGGAATAAACCCCACTTGATCATGGTGTATGATCCTTTTAATGTGCTGTTGGATTCTATTTGCTAGTATTTTGTTGAGGATTTTTGAATCTATGTTCATCAGTGACATTGGCCTGTAGTTTTCTTTCTTTGTGACATCTTTGTCTGGTTTTGGTATCAGGGCAATGGTGGCCTCGTAGAATGAATTTGGGAGTGTTCCTCCCTCTGCTACATTTTAGAGGAGCTTGAGAAGGATAGGTGTTAGCTCATCTCTAAATGTTTGATATAATTTGCCTGTGAAGCCGTCTGGTCCTGGGCTTTTGTTTGTTGGAAGATTTTTAATCAGTCTCAACTTCAGTGCCTGTGATTGGTCTCTTTATATGTTCTATTTCTTCCTGGTTCCGTCTCAAAAGATTGTACATTTCTAAGAATTTGTCCATTTCTTCCAGGTTGTCCATTTTATTGGCATATATTTGCTTGTAGTAATCTCTCATGATCCTTTGTATTTCTGCAGTGTCAATTGTTACTTCTCCTTTTTCATTTCTAATTCTATTGATTTGAGTCTTCTCCCTTTTTTTCTTGATGAGTCTGGCTAATGGTTTATCAATTTTGTTTATCTTCTCAAAGGACCAGCTATTAGTTTTATTGATCTTTGCTACTATTTCCTTCATTTCTTTTTCATTTATTTCTGATCTGATTTTTATGATTTCTTTCCTTCTGCTAGCTTTGGGGTTTTTTTGTTCTTCTTTTCTAACTGCTTTAGGTGTAAGGTTAGATTGTTTATTTGAGATGTTTCTTGTTTCTTGAGGTAGGATTGTATTGCTATAAATATCCCTCATAGAACTGCTTTTGCAATGTTATTGGTTGTTTTTCCCTTGCTGCTTTTAATATTTGTTCTTTGTAGTTAATTTTTGATAGTTTGATTAATATGTGTCTTGGCATGTTTCTCCTTGAATTTATCCTGCATGGGAGACTCTGCACTTCCTGGACTTGATTGACTAATTCCTTTCCCTTATTAGGGAAGTTTTCAACTATAATCTCTTCAAATATTTTCTCAGTCCCTTTCTTTTCCACTTCTTCTTCTGGGACCCCTATAATTCAAATGTTGGTGCATTTTATATTGTCCCAGAGGTCTCTGAGACTGTCCTCAATTCTTTTCATTTTTTTTTCTTTATTCTGCTCTGCAGTAGTTATTTCCAATATTTTATCTTCCAGGTCACTTATCTGTTCTTCTGCCTCAGTTATTCTGCTATTGATTCCTTCTAGAGAATTTTTAATTTCATTTATTGTGTTCTTCATTATTGTTTATTTGCTCTTTAGTTCTTCTAGATCCTTGTTAAACATTTCTTGTATTTTTTCCACCCTATTTTCAAGATTTTTTATCATTTCACTATCATTACTCTGAATTCTTTTTCAGGTAGACTGCCTATTTCCTCTTCATTTGTTTGGTCTTATGGGTTCTTACCTTGCTCCTTCATCTGCTGTGTGTTTCTCTCTCCTCTCATTTTGCTTAACTTACTGTGTTTGGGGTCTCCTTTTTGCTGGCTGCAGTTTTGAAGTTCCCCTTGTTTTTGGTGTCTGTCCCCAGTGGCTAAGGTTGGTTCAGTGGGCTGTGTAGGCTTCCTGGTGGAGGGGACTAGTGGCTGTGTTCTGGTGGATGAGGCTAGATCTTGTCTTTCTGGTGGGCAGGTCCACGTCTGGTGGTGTATTTTAAGGTGTCTGTGACCTTATTATGATTTTAGGCAACCTCTCTGCTAATGGGTGGGGTTGTGTTCCTGTCTTGCCAGTTGTTTGGTATAGGGTGTCCAGCACTGTAGCTTGCTGGTCGTTGAGTAGAGCTGGGTCTTAGTGTTGAGGTGGAGATCACTGGGAGAGCTTTCGCCGTTTGATATTTCATGGAGCCGGGAGGCCTCTGGGGGACCAATGTCCTGAACTTGGCTCTCCCACCTCAGAGGCACAGGCCTGACACCCAACCGGAGCACCAAGACCCTGTCAGCCACATGGCCCAGTACGTGGGGAGTTTCTTGCTTTTTGGGAAATCTGAAGTCTTCTGCCAGCGTTCAGTAGGTGTTCTGTAGGAGTTATTCAACATGTAGATGTATTTTTGATGTATTTGTGGGGAAGAAGGTGATCTCCATGTCTTACTCTTCCGCTGTCTTGAAGGTCTCCCTCCAAAGGTGTCATGTGCAGTGCCAACCCTCTGGTTCCTCAGAGTCCCCCAAGAGTCTCATACTTTTGGTGGTGACTGGCACAAACAGAGGCAAAAGGCATGATGTTAGAAGCCTCATACTTTCAGTGAGGCTATGAATATTGGGAGGAGATGAAAGCTGGTTCACCAAAATGTGCAAGAATCTCTGGGACTGCGACCCTTCTTCATTTCCATGCATGACAGTGTAGAAGCCTACTCTTAATTCCTGGAGCCAGAAGTGTGGAAGTTCTAAATAGTACAGTCTTAGAATTTATAACTGTCTTATTTGCTTTGTCTACATGTAGATCTTAAACTCTGAATATCAAAAAGAGAATTTATATCATTATGACTTTAAATATTGTTGACTGCAGGGCCATGTAATATTTAAGTTTTTTTTTTTTAATTCTACAGACCCATTGTTGCAAGCCACAGGAAATTATACAATGCTTCTGGCATTAAGATTAAATAATATTTTTCACATATTCCCTTAACTGCTTAAAATTATGTCACATTTTATTCTGCTGCATATTTAAACTATTAATTTATTTGACTGTTTACTTGTCTTTTCCAGGAATTTCTGGTTACTTTTCTCCTTTACTGAAATAAAATAAAGTGAATTCAACATAGCCTCATGTTACCCAGAGTCTCCTGACTGGAGTTCTGTCTTTCACCTCTTAGAACTTTGTTCTTAGGAAAACAATTCTACAGACCTATTTTCATTCATTCTTCTGCAGAACTTTTCAATTTGGGATTTTTTTTTTTTACTGCTTTCCTTTGTTAAGTCTACTTTAATCTGCATGCAAAATCTTCTGCAACCATACACTCTGTCATTAAATGAATGATAATATATAGTGATTTCATATGAAAAGTTGATACAGATAAACTTCTTGGGTAAACATTTGTAAACAATGTCTTGAATTTTCCATCAATGATATGTGGAGATCTTAACTTTACATTCCAAATTATTTTTACTCAATATTTTAAAGTAAATGCTCTGCTGTTTCATAATCAAACAGGAGGTATGAAAACTGTTGCCAATTAAAATTTATTTTATTGATTATGACATAGTTTCTGTGGGGTTTTGTGTGTGTGTGTGTGTGATGGTAGTGTTTTTCTCTACCCACCTCATCCTTGGAATCTTTTAAAACTTTCTATTTATCCTTGGAATTCTAAAAGTCATTGTGGATGTTTCTTGGTTCAGGTCATATTTTGTTTATCTTATTTCTTTCTCAAAGTTGTGAAGAGAGAGTAACATCAATATTCCTTCCAAATAAAGATGCATGTTGGATTTCAACACTGGGAAATGTTTACAGTTGCATGTGTTTTCTGCTAAATTGATTCTCTGTGTTCTTATTCTTTCTCTTGTATGTTTAACATATTTTGCTCTACAATATAAAATTGCTTTTCATATTTTTAAAATTTTCTAGAGCTTCTGTTGGTGTTTTTTGGCAATCTTTTTGCTTTTCTTTAATCTCTAAGTATGTTGCCTTAGTCTATTCAGGCTGCTATAACAATACCATTACCTAGGTAGCTTACAAACAACAGAATTTATTTCTCACAGTTCTAAAGTCTGGAAGTTCTAGGTCAAGGTGACAACATGGTCATATTCTGGTGAGGGCCTAATTCCTAGTACATAGCTGGCCCTTCCTGGATGTGTTCTCACATGGTGGATGGGGACAAAGGATCTCTCTGGAACCTCTTTTGTAAGGGCACTAATCTCATTCATAAGGGCTCCACCCTCATGACCTAAGCACCACCCAAAGGGCCCACCTCCTCATTCCATCACCTTTGACATTAGGATTTCAACATATAAATCTAGCGGGGGACACAAACATTCAGACCATAGCATATGTTTTCTGGCACTCTGATAGTTTATTATCATTCTTTTCCTATTTTATGGGGATTGTATAATCTTGAATCTAATATATCAATTAAAGTACTTTGTTTTGGGGTCTCTTACATTGTTTGAATTAATTATGCCAAATTTTATTTTCATCATGATTTTTTGGACTGTAAACTGTTTTCCCCCATTTTGGTGTCAGAATCTTATTCATAACCCCACTTTGTTTGTTACAAATAAACAAAATTTGAGCGGCTGCTATGGGTTTTTCTCCATTGCTGAAAAGTAGATGTGTTCTTTGGTAGAATCTCCCTTAAAGCTGACTGGCTTCAACTTAGGGTAGGAAGTGGAAACTTATTCTCATGCTACAAGGCCTCTGAATGTCAAAGTGCACTAAGCTTTACTGTGAGCCACCAATCTCACAATGAGCCATTAACTCTTCCAAGATGGTTGTTCACTTTCTGTAATGAAGATCCTCTGGTATTTTACTTTTAAAAGTGAATTGTAAGAATAACAGTATCATAAATTAGGAGATATTTGGAAACTTTTGGACATGTTCATATTCTAGCATATTCTTTTCTAAACATATGCATATGGAAATATTGTTTCATAATAAATTATTTTTCTCTTGTTTCTTTTCTGTATTATAGTTACAGCTTTAAATTTATGTTCAAAAATAGACAAATATGTAGGTGGGTTATACTGTCTATGACTTTCATTTCACAGAGTAAGTCTAGCTTTGATCTGATATAGTTGAGAAGAGTTGGCTGCAGGTTCTTCCACTCTGTTTTCTCCATTAATACATTTCTATGCAGTGCTTCACCAAAACTTCTCCTCCTTATCTTTACTTCTAGTATGAATTTATTGAACTTTGCCCATTTTAATCTCAGTTGGGATTTCAGGAGGTATGGCAAATGAGTCAAGGTCACAGCAAGAGAAAAGTATATATCCAGAGAAAAATCTAATTCCAAAATGTATATGCACCCGTATGTTTATAGCAGCACTATTCACAATAGCCAAGAAATGGAAACAACCTAAATGTCCATCGACAGATGAATGGATAAAGATGTGGTACATATATATATAATGGAATATTAACCATAAAAAATGATGAAATAATACCATTTGCAACAACATGGATGGACCTAGAGATTCTCATACTAAGTGAAGTAAGTCAGACAGAGAAAGACAAATAGTACGTGATATCACTTACAGGTGGAATCTAAAATATGAAACTACACTCAATATTTTGTAATAAGCTATAAGGGAAAGGAATTTGAAAAAGAGCACATATATATATATATGGACTGAATCACTTTGCTGTACTCCTGAAAATAACACAACATTGTAAATCAACTACACTTCAATAAAAAGTTTTTTTAATTTAAAAAGAACTGAAAAATTAAAGATCACAGCAAGAAAGAGATGGCACAATGAGAATGGTGAATTAAGAAGAGTTGAATAGATGGTCTTTCTGCAAAGACATGCATAAGGTTTACTATTTCAACAAGGAAGATGCAATACCGCAGGCTAGACAGGTTAGATAGCCATAACACCTGCTCCCTGTGCATGAACTCCTCTAACACTCTGTGGGTGGGCTAGACTGGAGGTTCAAGCTGCTTGTTGTTGTTTTTTCCCCATAGATATGATGCCTTGGTGACTATATTAGTTTCCTAAGGCTGTTGTAACAAAGTAGTACATGCTGGGAAGATTAAAATAACAGAAATTAATTTTAAGGAGGCCAGAAGTCTGAAATCCAAGTGTTGGAAGGGCCACATTTTCTTTGAAACCTGTATAGTAGAATTCTTTGCCTCTTCTAGGTTCTGGTGTTTGCTGGCAATTCTCGCTATTTCTTTGTTTGCAAATACATTATTCCAATCTCTGCCTCCATTGTCACATGGATGTCTCCTCCCGTTTCTTCATATTATATTATCTTCTTGTATGGATAGCAGTCATATTGGAATAAGGGTCTACCTACTCCAGTAGGCTCTCATCTTAATTATTCACATCTCCACTGATCCTATTTCCACATAAGCTTGCATTCTGAGATGTTCAGAAGAAGAACTTCAACATATCTTTTTGGGGGACTCAAATCAATTCATAACAGTGGGGATGGTTGGAAGCATGAGCTCAGTTTGGACTGTTTACATCTTTGGCACTCTCAGGGAAGCCAGACTTCTTATGTCACAGCTGAGTTCCTCCAGAGTAAGTGTTCTAAGCAACAGGAGGTGGAAGATGCCAGGTTCTTGAAGTCTGAGTTCAGGCTGGTACAGTTTTATTTCACCCATAGTCTATTGATCAAAGTTGTTATTTTGTCCAGCTAATTCAAGAGAAAGGCAATTTCTAGTCAAAGACAGAAGTAACAAATCATTTAAAGTCATCTTTAATCTACTACAGACCTCAGTTAAGCTAACCCAAAACTTCATTCCAAGATCATAGTGGTCTTATCCTTAATGGGCTATTGCAGATTCACGTGGACCAGTATTACTGGGCAAGGGAACACTAAGAAGGGCTGATATGAAGCCCCCAGAAATTTCAGAGATAGTACTTCTTATTCCATTAGGCATCAATTCAAATTATTCTTTATAATTGGAATCAAGCAACAGGTTGGTGAGTCAACTCTTCTGACTACTGGGCAAGGTGCATGAAGAATTCAGAGTAACTTTGTGTAGTGTTAGCTCCCAAATCAATGGAGCCTTTGTTGTATTCTCTGGTACGAGCACCTCCTGCTTTGATACTAGGTCATCAAAACCTATTGATTCCAAGTTTACTATAGTGGGAAACAAAAGACCCTTAAAGGAATTATTGGGCATAATTGTAAAAGGGGATGCTGCCATCCTCTCCCTTGTTCTCAAAGAAGGTCATGGAGAAGATTCCAATCATATATTGGTCAATGGTGAAGAGAAAAAAATATTCACACCCTGTAGGAAATAACCCTGACCTCAAACACATTGTATCTCACCTGGCATGCCATTCCATTATTCTGTCAGGTCAGTTACTTCCTGTTGATGGGCACATATTAACCTTTGTAAATTCCTTATGGTTATACATTGTCATACAATAAGTTTGTTGGTCAAAGGTACTGTAATGTAGAATATCAAACAAGCAAGGTAACAGAGTATAAGAAAATTGATATATAAAAAAATGTTCTTTGCCACATGAATATATATTGCTTCTGATTACTTTTGCTCTTATAAATTGAAAAGAATCCATTTACTAGCTGAAGAGGTACATACCAAATGTCTGGGTCTATTGTGATTTGCTCCAGCAAATACACCATATATGGAACCACGGTTGGAATTAGTGTCAACTCCAGATTTAGTTTATAATAGTGCATGGTCATTTTCCACAACCTGTTTGACTTTTGAACAGGCAAAATGTGAGGTAAAGAGATATGGAGTATAAATTAATAACCCTGCCTCTTTAAAGTCCTTGATTTTTGCGTTAATTTCTGTAGCTCCCTCAGAAATCTTTCAGAGATATTGTATTACATTTTCCCCCCCTTTTAATATAAGAGAACACAGATGAGAGGCAGTTCCAAGGGCTTATGATTTGGTCCTTCCTTCCATAATATCACTCCGTGGGACAGGGGTCATTGTTGGAATTTTTCCAGTTTTTAAATTATACCTTTTCTGACTGTACAGTCTGGGACTAAAGAAATACTCTTAGTAGTGGTATAAGTCAGGGCCCCACTGGACCATCTGGGAAGCAGGCTCAGAATAACACTCTATAAACCATGAAACTTCACTTGTGGCTGGTGTTGCAGTTTTCAGGGATAGGTATCAACAATACTTTATAACTGCATGGAAATTCAAAACATTTTCCTTTTCTTAATAATCACTTCTTAAATGACTACAGGTCCTACTGTGAGAAACTTGAAGAAAGATTCATTGTGGCTACATGGCAGAGTCCTTCGAAGAGATCTTCTACCCCCTCAATCAAGGGGATGCAGGTATGAACTGGCTTCAGTTTGGCAATGGGATAAGAAATGAAATGAAATGCCTGTACAGTCAACTGAATCAGCTCCCCCCACCCAACAGACCTAGAATATTTTTCTACTTACATAGGTTACATAACACTTTAATATACCATCCTAGGATAAATCATACGCAAGAGTCTAGTATCCATCCCATCCATGTGTCTTATCATGATAGTAACCAACCTCACTCCTCATTTCCTCAGATACCCCCATGCTCTCATTAACCAAACCAACTAGAAGGCACAGAAGTCAGCTTGATACAGAATAAAGAGATTGATTCTCAGGCCACATAATATTGAAAGATGGAATATAGAAATGCAAACAATACCATCCAGCCCAGATGTAAGAATTCTCTTGATAACTACATCTTCCATTTTAATTAAACAATTTTTCAATGATCCTTTTGTATTTTCTTCATTATGATGGTTTGGTTATGGTAGAAGAGGTAAACATACATCATTTGTTTCATGTCCTATACTGGGAATTATTTTCAGATCTGTTTGATAGGGATGAACATCACACCAAAATACTATCATAGCTAGATATCCCATCCTGGATATGATTTTAAATTGCATATAGGATAATTGAATTTGGTTATTTGGGACATTTTTGAAATTGAATTTGAGAGGGAAATAAATTTATGTGAATGTATGTTTCTTTGCATACATGTGTATGTATATGAATGGCCAAGGGGTGAACAGTGTTAGACATCTCTATTTAATAGGTTTTCAGAAATGTAAATGCATACAAAATGGAGAATTCTGACCTGGTGTTAAAAACATGGAAATCTGAGCCTAAGTGCTGTTGCTAGTATGTCTTCTAACATGCTGAGATGCTCAGTGGATGAAGTAAATGAAGCCACAATATAAATGGGGAAAAAAAACAGATGGAGAGAATATGCTTCTTTTTTTTTTTTTTCCCCGTTTAAGTGCCTGCTTCCAGTAATCATTGTGGCCAAATGATCCCATGCTGTTGCCTGGGATCAGTACACATTTTAATTAATCCCCTGTTAACCTAAACTAGTTCAATATGGATATCTGCCATTTACATATGGATAGTAACAAGTAATTTTTACGAGGTAATTTAATCAATATTCCTAATTATAATTGCTCAACATTTTTTATGCGCTTCTAGGGAACTCACCAATGTATTAAATTCCTTCTAATAGATCTCCAATAACAGAAGTGACAATTAATGAGGCTTTGCCTCTGATCCTTGAATAACTGTTTTTAGTCTTTGACTTGGTGCATTTTGTTAACCACTACTTCTAATTAAAATGAAAGATTATGTCATTTTTAATTAATAATGAATAATCAAAATATATTTACAGAAAAAGTACTGTCTCCACAGAACTTCACAAAGAAGCCTACTTTTTTCTTTCCTTAAACTATGTGAATAAATGTTACCTCAGTTTCAACAGTCTTCACAGTAGGAATGCAGACATGGCAGGAGGAAAAACACAACTTCTGCCACTTTTGTATGTAGAAAATGATTTGCTTATCTTATTAGTAAAATCAACTGAGTGAAACCAAGCTGGATGTGCCTGAAAGATTCTGTTGGTATATTTTCCAGGAATAGTACATATATGGTAGTGCAATAGACTGAAACAATTAAATATTATGTTTATATTAGATTTTCTTACATGCATTAACAACTGCATAGAGATCTAACCTAAATCATTAATTTAGACCTCATGGAATCCTTCCCAAGTTGTGAAAATATATTACAATACTTTATAGAGTTCTACTTGGAAACAAAAAAAGTTCCTATCTGTGAAATAAAAAGTAGTATGTTCACTAAGCAAAATGTATCAGGAAAATAAATCTTGAAATTTACAAATTTTGCAAATTTTGATTTTAATTTATATGCTTTTCAAATAGCAATGGATAACAGAATGGCTATAGATCTTCCATAATTAAATGGGATTTAATACATTTGTATATATTGTATTAATATTGATTGAACTACCGTAAATCAGCATAAATGCACATATCTATGTATTCATATATATGTTTGTATTGATATATATGCATATGTGTTTGTTTATAGTAGTTTAATCAATAATTACATAATTTAAATTGTTTTTGTAACTTTTACTTCTAAGTAGGAATATCTTGTATTACAAGCCTTCTAATATAAAACAACAAAAATCCAACACCCTGATTGTTTTAATTTCTATAAGGACCACCCTCAGAGATGACTATGCAATCAGTATTGTCAAGAAGTCCATAGTTGTTGAACGGTGGGGGCAGGAGGTGGCATGGATCTGGGAGGGGTCAGGATATGATGTCTGTTACAATTATAACTGTATCATCATCATTAAGTATCGATACATTATTTTTAAAATTAAATAATTAAATTCCAGCAAAGAAAGACCAGTCACCCTTATTGACACTAGGATAGGTAACAGTTGATTCAACTATGATTGTGAGATTTTGAGCATCTGTGACATCATTTAGAGTAATTTTTAAAAAGTGGAGAAGATACTGATAAGACAATAGTTACTGGAATTTAGATGAGTTAATGCTGGTTATGAGATAATGATGAGTCCCATAGGGGCTTAGGTGTATCACACAATGTGTAGGCTGAAAATGCAGAACTGATGTGCTAAAAAGAGGTCAAGGTTGGAAACTCATTGTCAGAAGCAATAAAAAAATACAGAGAATAATCATCACAGATTAAGAATAAAGTATAGGTCCATAGATAAATAAAGGCAAAGGAGAGAGAGTCAAGGAGCACTGGGTTGAGTGTGTAGTAATATAAAGATTTCTAGAAAAATTTAAAAAGTGGATATTACATTTAGGAAGTGGCACAAAAATTGAGGGAGATTTTGTTTGTTTTCCTGTAAAGTGGTAATGGTTGTGGTTATAGCTCAGTATCATGTATAGTTTGGTGGCTAAAGTGTAGAGACAACAGATATGTATAATGAGGACCAAAAGAAAAGACAGAGTCTATAGAAATCTCACAATAAAGTCTTGTTTTAAAATAGAGGTAACCTGAGGATATTTAATGCAGAGAACACAGAGGTAATGTGGGGAAAGTAACTGAATGTAAAGAAAGAGGATTGAGGTGGATGGACCTAGAGTCTGTCATATAGAGTGAAGTAAGTCAGAAAGATAAAAACAAATACCATATGCTAACACATATATATGAATCTAAAAAACAAATGGTCTGATGAACCTGGGGCAGGACAGGAATAAAGACGCAGACATAGAGAATGGATTTGAGGACGTGGGGAGGGGGAAGGGTAAATTGGGATGAAGTGAGAGAGTAGCATGGACATATATACACTACCAAATGTAAAATAGATAGCTAGTGGGAAGCAGCCACATAGCACAGGGAGATCAGCTCGGTGCTTTATGACCACCTAGAGGGATGGGATAGGAAGGTGGGAGGGAGATGCAAGAGGGAGGGGATATGGGAATATATGTATATGCATAGCTGGTTCACTTTGTTATACAGCAGAAACTAACATACCATTGTAAAGCAATTATACTCCAATAAAGCTGTTAAAAAAAAAAAAGAAAGAAAGTGGGGCTTCCCTGGTGGTGCAGTGGTTGAGAGTCTGCCTGCCGATGCAGGGGACGTGGGTTCGTGCCCCGGTCCGGGAAGATCCCACATGCCATGGAGCGGCTGTGCCCGTGAGCCATGATATGTAATCCTTGTCCCAGGGTAATGGAAAAAGACGGGACATTAAGGAAGTTTACATAGGAGGAATCAGATTGTTCCAACCGATCATTGAAATGTCAACGGCAAATGTGGTAGTAGGTTATTTTCAGAATGTAAGATTAGCGTTAGGAAATCTATATAACAACAGGCTTTAAGAAACTGGGCTAGATAGCAAGGTTTTGATCTAAGGGCTAGACATCTAGCAAACATACAATCCTGAAAAACTAGTATCGTACACTAAATAATACCCAGGCACATGAATAGACATCTATTTACATAATGTCAGCTGCAGGATGCACATACAAAAAATAAGCCCATTTGATAGAAATAAGTTGCAAGAACAAAACTGAAAGACAAGGTCTTGCTCCTTCTATCCCAAATTCTTCCTGTCCGTAATATATTCCCCCAATCTCAGAGTCTCACTGTCTAAAGACACGATTGGTATAGGCTGAGCCTGGGGGTCCATAGGGAATGCCTTAGGATGAACAAGAGGGGCGTCAAGCAATATTCGGTCCTCTATCAAATTAGAGAGTATGAGCTTGTAGTGAGCCAGCTTTTAGAAGTTCTTTTTGCTGCTGTTATTTGTTTGGACATTGATATCTGTTTGCAGGTGTATGTTTAAAGAGCTAAGGCAGTGTATTTCTGGAAAAATGCAGTAGTGCTAGTAACAGTTTGGGGTATTTCTGATTACCACATTAAAATAAGCAAGCACTTAAGTAGCAAAATCAACACCCCCTCCCCTCACCATGGGCACCATTTACAATAATCACTAACAGTCAGGAGACCAGCATGCTATTTATGTTGGTTTGGGGGAAAGCAGACAGAAGTGATGGGACATCGGATGAGAATAGGAAAACTATAAAATAGCTAAAAGGTAATCACAGGAAGGTGGAACGGTGCAAAGGAAAATAGCTGAAACCAGAAGGTGCTTTGCCTAGTCTGATAGTAGATGAGTTCAGCGGGCCTGCAGTGAGAACTCATGAGCTAGAACAGTCTAGCTCCCAAGAACCTTCAGGGCTTAGGACTCGCATTCAGGAGTATGCCTCAAAAAGAGAAGAAATTAAAATTGCTGACAGTGGAACTAAAATTCAGTCTTACAGGGAAATAGAGTCAAATAAAAAAGAAGGTCCAGATAAAACTGGTAGAGAAAAATAGCCATCACATTTCAGAAAGCAATTCACCTAAGAATGACTAACTAAATCCACACAGGAATGAGAAACATAAAAGTATCAGGTCAAATCAATTTTAAGAATAAGCAAAGCGAAACAAGACTAAGAAGGGAAATAACATCCCTTCAGACAATGAAGGTGTGTCAGAGAAACATACTCAACAAAAAGATCAAATATGTAACAATAGGAAAGTTAGTTAAAAGTTAAGAAAATGATTCAATATAAAAATATAATTAAACAAGGTAAGAAAAGATGTGGCAAAAATTTAGAATTAGGGTTAAAAGAAAAATAATTATTTAGAAATGAAGACTAAATTAGAAGCATGTCAACACAACAGAAAATGCATTATAAACAGTAAAGGTGAAAAGGAGGAAAAGTTTAAATATTTAAAAATAAAAAAGAAGTAAATAAATTATACAGGAAGTGATAATAGAAAAGATAGGAAGAGAAGATCCAGCATAAATATAGTAGGGTGCTTGAAGAGAGAGAAAGATGTCGAAGGAACAGAACAGATACTAAAACTAATTCAACAGAACTTTCTAAAATAAAACAAGATTTAAAACTGTATATTGAGGGCTTCCCTGGTGGCGCAGTGGTTGAGAGTCTGCCTGCCGATGCAGGGGATACAGGCTCATCCCCCGGTCCAGGAGGATCCCTCATGCCGCGGAGCGGCTGGGCCCGTGAGCCATGGCCGCTGAGCCTGCGCGTCCAGAGCCTGTGCTCCGCAGCGGGAGAGGCCACAACAGTGAGAGGCCCGCGTACCGCAAAAAAAAAAAAAACAAAAAAAAAACAAAAAAAAACGCTGTATATTGAAAGAGCAGTATCTACATGACAACATTGACCAAGAACAGCCAGCACTAAGATACATTCTAGTAAAATTATTGGACTCATGAAAAAGAAAAAAAAATTTTGGGTATTTAGGCAAAAAGTCTCAAGTGCCAAAGTAAAGAGGTTCCCACTGTTTAAAACTGGGCCACTTTTAGATTTAATAAACATAAGAATTGCAATATGTTTAAATTCATGAATTTTAAAAAATATTAGAAAATAAACTAATCAGTAAGCTCCTAGGATGACAGAGAAACAATTCATTATCTTGAAAGCTGGGTAATTCCAGAAAAGACAGCATTTATCCTGCCATTCCTATATGAGTTACATTGTTGCATAGCCAAAGAGTAGATGAAGAAAGCATATTCTTATTAAATTATTATAGCTAATAAAACAATAGAATTTTGATATAATAAATTTTACCTCCTACATAAATTAATGGATCGGGAACTGAGCATCAGTAACTGGGCACAAAGAAAGAAACCCCGATATCCCATGCCTGTGATGCAAAAACACTACACAACTGCCCGTCTTGCCATAGGGATGCAACCTGACAGCCTGCAGGTGATACAGAGAACAGAGGGATGTGTTGGACTGCAAATTGGCTACAGAATTTGCAAAATCATGAGCACCAGAAACTCCATGTGTCAAATGTCCCAATTTCTTCTCCAGATAAAATTTAAGGAAATAACAGGTATGGGTAAAGGGAAATTCTTTAATGGAAATCACAGCATGGAAGTAAAATGATAATAATAGTAATACCAATACTAATACTAATGATAATTTATCTGTGAAGATTATACAATCTTTATGTATTTAAAATATTGATTTTTGAAATAAAATATTAAATTATAAACTTTAAAATAAGGTATCCTCACTTCCAATAAGTTGTTTACTGATAATAGAAAAAAAAGCAGTATCACTTTTGAATCATTTAAAATAGACTAAGATTGTTTTTAATCTCTCTAACAGGAAAATTTGTTGGGCATACATCTGAATGTGATTCCTTGATGAGTGTTTGAGACTCAAGATTTAACAAAGATGTTTCTCAGGATTGTATCCTTTTAGCCAGTTATGTACTTTTATTTTGATATTTACCTATAGGACTAAATGAACAAAATATAAAAGCAGTATGAAAAACAAAGGAATAATTTCAATACCGCTTTATTTCTCTTAAAGAAAGTACTGAAAATTAGTGGGGAGGGCTTAATATTCTAATCTCATTTTGTATGCCTGCCTTTTTTGTGAGTAAAAGTATTGAGCTACTAAGCAAATTTCCTTGGTAATATATTACGAGGATAGTAAATATTTCTTTTTCTGTGCCCTGTATTAAATTTTAATTTTGTATTTGACACAGAGACATGGCAACCTTATTATAGGTTCCAACAACATTTTAATTACTTAATAGATTAAAGAATAAAAAATAAAAGGTAGTTAAATGTCCCCAAAGTTAATAATCATGAAGGAAAATGAGAGTGAAATACTGCACTGTTTTTTAAATTATGGAAGTAGTATTTCTATGAGCCTCAAGTATCACTGAATATTAGCAAGTGACAGCTCATCTTTAAAGGGAGGGAGTTGCACTAAGATAGAAATCTGTTCCTTGTTATAAAACCTCCAGACATTTGCTGAAATAAGTTACAAAATGCAATTCTAAGTTTTATATGGTATCAGACCATCATGCTGGCTTGATTATAATTGTTCTAAAATTGCGTTTTGGAAGTGGAATTTATATGCTAATGTCTATCACTTTTAAGATTATTCTGCATTTTCTGTCCTCAAAATTAAACTTATTGTTTGTTTTGCCATTGTATTTTCTCACCAGTAAAATCTAGCTCTTCACATTTATGAGGCTTTTCCCACTCTTATTAGTAAGTACTTTGCATCTCTCTTAAGATGTTGAACAAATATGTATTATTTTCTCTATCTCTGAAAATTTTTAAGGACTGAAAGTTAGTGCACATTGCACATGTCTTATATACAATTTCATAGGTGTATGAATTTTGTATATACATGTATGTATGTATATATGCCATGACTACAATTGAAAGGTTTATTTTGACTGTAATTGTGTGTAATTTAAGAATCAATTCATAAAGATGATTCACCTAAATGCACAGGAATTCACTGGGATATTTATATCACTAAGAATGAATTAGAATTATTCTTCATGTGAATATAGTAATTTCCCCAAAGAGTGGGAAGTAGTTTGAATAGCTTTCCACGATGTAAAAACTCTCAGGAGTGGTTGAAGAAAGAATATAACTTTGAAGAATAGAGGAAATATTCCTTATCTTGTAGAACTACAAAGAAAAGAAAAATTACTGCCTACACTGCTCATTTTCTCATACTGGGTCTGGAGCAAACACCACATGAACAGAAAATTGCTTGGTTTTACAATTTTCTAGGCCCGATTCATAAACACCTTGATAAAAGGATAGTTGCAGATTTTTTAACACAGTCATTGGCAGTGATTGTATTTCCTTCAGAAAATCAGAGGTATCAAAGAAGCAGCATCTGTCTACTTTTAGAAAACACTGCTATGATCTTCTCTCCGAATGAACTCACAGAACAAAAATATTCCAAAAAGCAGTTTAATGCTAATACAGACATACCTTGTAAAGTTTTTGGAAAATGGGTCCACTATATAAGTGATTTTGGAGATGGTTAAACTACTACCTTTGTCAAATAACAGATATTCATATTTCTAAGTATACTTAAGATGTAAATTAATGATATTTTTGTCCTGAGTATTTTCTTCTCGATACATTTCACTAAGTAATTGGATACCTCTATCAGATATTTGCTTTTTCATCTGTCTTTTCTTCTCAGTTCTCTTTGAGAGTCTCTTGATCCAATCACTTATCATGCCTAAACTGCTGAGAATTTCATTGTGACCTCAAAGCATACATTTTCTCATTTCCAATTTGCATATATTTCATAAAAATCATTGGTTATATATAATTTGGATATAAATCTCCATTACAGATTCACACCTCTTGCCCAGGAACAATTGCTAATAGTATCATATTTCATTCTAAAAATATCTCAGTTTTATTGGTAACTTATATGGCCACCCTAATTCATAACCAAGTATATCACTCCCAGACTAGACTTCTGAAATTCCACCACATTTTTTTTCAAGTACAAGATCATACAGTTATATTCAATAGCTTGAGTGGTTTTTTTCTTATATAACTTCAATTACATCTAAGAGAAATACCTGGATCATTCTGGTTTTACAGTATTTTTCCATTCTCCAGTGTTTGTTGTAGTTAACAAAACTGGACCAATCTTCTACATCTTTAAAGGACTATTTATCCACTCAGCAATCATTAAATCTTTCCTCATCTATAGCTCTAGTTCTCTAGAGCAGATATACCACAGTGTGATAGTCAAGAATGAATCCAGAATTATACCACTTTCTACCACCAGAGTGATTTCATATAAGCCAATGCTACTATGACATTTATTTGTGTTTCTGATTTCTTTTAGAGTATTTATCTTACAGCTTATTTAGAGAAAAAATTAAAACTACAAAAAATAGGATACTAAAAATAAATAACCATATTACTGTCATGCAGAATTGACAACCTTAACAATAAACTTAAACATGTAATTGTTTAAGTGAATAAGGTAAAATATTATAGATACATTTGAAGTAAACTTTGACCAATATTTCTAATTTGTTCTTTTACTTCATCTCTTCATCAAAAAATCTTTCATCTTTTCCTCAAAAAAAAGAAAACTGGGCTTCCCTGGTGGCACAGTGGTTGAGAGTCCGCCTGCCGATGCAGGGGACGCAGGTTCGTGCCCCGGGAGGATCCCACATGCTGCGGAGCAGCTGGGCCCGTGAGCCATGGCCGCTGAGCCTGCGCGTCCGGAGCCTGTGCTCCGCAACAGGAGAAGCCACAACAGTGAGAGGTCCGTGTACCACAAAAAAAAAGAATACTAAAATAAATTTGGGGTATATACTTATATTTTAATATATATGTGTATCTATGTATAATATATAACATTATATAACAGAATTTTTATGACTATTTTCAAAATACAGTTGAGGAAATGTGCCCTTTTTACTCACAATTTACTTTTGAGCTGTATCTTTAATTGATGGATGCTGGAGCTGGCTAGTACTGGCTTGAAAAAGCTAATTTTTTCATTTTCACATGGGTAGCTTAAAATCAGCCACAGTGTATTTATAACATGCAAACTGGCAAACACTACAAACCAGGACTTTTTTATCAGATAGATTATAAATTGACTAATTTTTCATCTATCTCATTTTTCATTTTACTATTATGTTTTTTATAAATATGCTAAATTCAGTGAGTCATTGCTTTATTCATAGAACTTCTTGATTGTTTCTCTTTCCCTTCTTTCATCTCTCTCTCCCTCTCTCATCTCTCTCTCCCTCTCTCATTTGGTATCACACACAATGCCACCTTTTATATATTCCCTGGAAGCTTGTACGGGAAGTAGAAATTGCTGAATTCCAGAGTGTGCTCCGTTGGGTTTCAACGTGACTACAGCTAAAGCAGCATCAGTACAGTAGCTCTCATTTCTCACTTCCTGGACAAAACCTGACATTTTTATGCTTCCTGTATAGTGATAGTCTTATGGATGAAATATTGTATCATTTTTGTTCCATTGCTATTGCTCTTATAGTAAGGTTGATCTTCTCTTCATTTATTTTAAATTTGTTTTTCTTCTGTTGCATGGAAGAAGAAAATAACTTTCCTAGTGTCAAAATAGTTTCATTTTCTTTAAGCATATACACCTTAACTCTTCCCTTCCAAGATTAAAATAATTGCTTGAAATCAAGAAACATGTTTTTAGTTTAGTTTTATTTTCCATCAGGAGATCATGTTACTACATGAAACACACGCCTGCTATTCTTCATTCTCAAATAATGTCACAATGATGTATCCCTTCATAGTTTGCTTATTCATTCAATGAATATTTAATGAGCACTTTCTATGTCAGGCACTATTGTAGATGCTGGGGATTTAACTGAGAACAACAACAATAAAAAGGAAATCTCAGACCAAATGGAGCTTCCAGTTTGGTGGTGGAAATCAATCTATAAGTAAAACCTATAAGAAAAATGCTTTGTGTCATAAATGGTGGTGAAATTTTAAGAGGAACATGAACTGTGAACAAAGATCCTAAGGAGGGCTGCAGTTTTAAGTCGAGTGGCCTGGGAAGGTTTCACAATGAAGGTGACATTTGGGCAAAGCCTGGAAGGATGTAAGGGAGCAAATCATATAACTGGTTTAGAACTTGCTAATAAGAATAATCAGTAAGTTTAAAGGCACTGTGTGCAAAATCTAGTTCTAGAATTTTCAGCAGTGATATTTTTAACTTTTGTCTCAAAAGTTGTACTAAGTCTAAAGAGCACAATTACTTCAGAGAGATAAAAAATTAACCGTAGGGCTTCCCTGGTGGCGCAGTGGTTGGGGGTCCGCCTGCCGATGCAGGGGACACGGGTTCGTGCCCCGGTCCGGGAAGATCCCACATGCCGCGGAGCGGCTGAGCCCGTGAGCCATGGCCGCTGAGCCTGCGCGTCCGGAGCCTGTGCTCCGCAACGGGAGAGGCCACAACAGTGAGAGGCCCACGTACCGCAAAAAAAAAAAAAACCTAACCGTAAGAGACATTTATTAGTCATTACTATAGATATATTTGGAAAAAATTAAAATCCATCTGTGCCCCACTATCGTTGCTTCATAATATTTTACCAGTAAGTGATTCTTTTAGATGGATATAGCTATTGTAATAAAACTAGTGTCAAATTAAAATACAATTTTAGTCCACAATGGTTAAGGTCAAATGGAGTATAAACAGTTATTCTTTCAGAAAGTATCACCATATGTGTTTTCATCCATGCCAACCAATCTTCTGATATGTCCCCATTAATAGGCATCCATAAGGGGTATTTATAGTGAAAGAAAACCACATATGAGAAATTAAGCTCCTCAAACTCTTGTTACAATAACACAAGGGGAAACTCCTATCTCCACGTTCCTATCATTTCTGGTCACTTAAGTTGCATTTAAAATTTTTGACCTTTTTCTTCCCATTTCTTTGAGAATAATTGTCCAAGGGATAAGGATACCAAGGAAATAAAGATTCTCCAGTCTGACCTGAGTACTCAGGAGACCCAGCAGCCAATCATCCTTGCCCATAACTCTGCTCTGAATGTGTACTTTCATTCAGTGAACCTCTCCCTTCCCTTAAGTGCATCTAGTCATTGGGTCTGTGTTTGGAATATCTAATTTGTACTATAGTTCTTTGGGCTCTCAGTGTGTTCTTCCTGCTTCTTTTTCTTTAGCTGTATGGCTCCATTTCCACCAAGAAAATATGATTAAGGTACTGGTTGCTTGAATAGTTTAACTTCCAACCAGTCTTAATCTCCATCGCATTACCTCTAGATGAACAAAATAAGCAGCTAACGTGAATAGCTTTCTACTGCCTGGTATCTTACTTTCCAACATACTGTCTTGACCCTAAACACACTATTCCCCCATACCCGGAGACTCATCTAATTTTCAGGACATGGAGCTATTTTTGCCCTTCTTAGATCAGATACAAGATATTATACTGTCAATGGTACAAATGAACTTATCTACAAACAGAAATAGAGTCACAGGTGTAGAAAACAAACATGGTTACCGCGGGGGGAGGGATAAATTGGGAGATTGGGATTGACATCTACACACTACTATATATAAAAAAGATAACTAGTAAGGACCTACTGTATAGCACAGGGAACTCTACTCAATACTCTGTAATGACCTATTGGGGAAAAGAATCTAAAAAGAGTGGATATATGTATATGTATAACTGATTCACTTTGCTGTACAGCAGAAACTAAAACAACATTGTAAATCAACTATACTCCAATAAAAATTTTTAAAAATTATACTGTCTTCCTATAAATTTTAAGACATTCATAAATTTAAAGAATAAAGTGAATATTAAATCATATATTTCATAAAGCTTATTCTTATATTGAGCTTTACAAATAAGAATATTAATTACACTTGTCAGTCAATAGGTCTGGTTTTTTTTTTTTTTTTTTTGGCGGTACTCGGGTCTCTCACTGTTGTGGCCTCTCCTGCTGCAGAGCACAGGCTCTGGTCGCGCAGGCTCAGCGGCCGTGGCTCACCGGTCTAGCCTCGCCGCGGCATGTGGGATCTTCCCGGACCGGGGCACGAACCCGTGTCCCCTGCATCGGCAGGTGGACTCTCAACCACTGCGCCACCAAGGAAGCCCAATAGGTCTGTTTTTAATATATGCAGCACTGGTTGGTTCTATGAGATGTAGCCCATCCTAGATTTCAAATAATATGGTTTATGAGATTAAAAACCTGTACACTAGAGATAATGAAAGAACAATATAAATCAGTATATAATTTTGAAACTCTGTATGCATATCTGTTTTTAATATATGCAGCACTGGTTGGTTCTATGATATGAGATGTAGCCCATCTTAGATTTCAAATAATATGGTTTATGAGATTAAAAACCTGTACACTAGAGATAATGAAAGAACAATATAAATCAGTATATAATTTTGAAACTCTGTATGCATTAAAATGTTGATTGACTCCTTATTACGTATTCAATATTTTTCTGGGTTTTGAGGTGATAAATAAAGGTCAGAGTCAGCCATCAAGAAACTTAAAAGAGGAAGATAGCAATTAAGCAGGTTCAGAATGGTGAGGAAACCGAAGAAGTTTAGTTCTGTATGCAAAAGCCATGTAGGAGAGGATGCCCTGTAACTAGAAGACTGAGCTGGGCAAGGTTAGAGAAGATTTTCCTGGGTAAGCATTATCAAAAGCAATATGGAGGGGCTTCCCCGGTCCGGGAAGATCCCACATGCCGCGGAGCGGCTGAGCCCGTGAGCCATGGCTGCTGAGCCTGCGCGTCCGGAGCCTGTGCTCCGCAACGGAAGAGGCCACAACAGTGAGAGGCCCACGTACCGCAAAAACAAACAAACAAAAAAAACCAATATGAAAAGATTTAAGGCAATGAGGATTTCAGGCTGAGAACTTGCAAAAAATGATGGAGTTAAGTTTATGTATAATTTCTACAAATACTGAATACACCATGCTCATTCAATCTTACCTCTAGACCTGGCTCAGACATTAATCAGTTACAGGAGCTTGGGAAAGTCACTTGAACATTTTGAAACTGAAGTTATTCAACCACATAAAAATGTGATTAGACTCGGCTATCCACTTCCAGTCCTTCCGTGGTTCGCTTTTCTATAAACAAGAAGAATAAAACAGATATTAAGACCCATGAAATTAATTCTAGCCTCTAGCTTGACCTTAGACAACCTGACACAACCATAATGAAAGTCTTCTGGTTAAGCCTTTACCTCTCAACTTCTGAAAAAATGCTTTCTTCTTTGTGATACGCTCTGCGGTCCCAAAGTCAGCTATAATGACTCCATCTTTGAGTCTGTGTAGGTTTCACTCACACTTCAAGACATTTCTCATATTCTCCCTGGTATTATAGTCATTTTCACACAGGTCTTTTTTCCTAGGGGACGTTAGGCACTTCCCTTGAGTACATCACTAAGGGCCTGACTCATCTTTACACCTTATTGAACAAAACAGTTCTTAAATAGGTGTTTTTAGAAGAATAATTGCAAACTGCTACCGAACTAAACTTGGGTCTGCTCACCTGCGCGCAGCAAAGCCAATCTACTGACAACGGGTTGTGGTGAAAGAAAGTGCAGCATTTATTTCAGGGCGCCAAGCAAGAAGTCCGGGACAGCTAGTGCTGGAAAAACCCAAACTCCCCAAAGGGCGTCATCAAAGCGTTTTTAAAGGCCAGGTGAGGGAGGGGCAGCCCAGGGCACGAGACTGGCTGCACACAGTTCTCTGATTTGTTGATGATGAGTAACAGGGTGGTGTCACAGGTGTTAACATCATCAGTCCTTAGGCGCCCCTCGGTCTGTGGACTCATGATCATCAAGTAGTTAATTTCTTCCATTTTGTGGTAGTTTCAGCATCTGTAAAATAACTCAGGAAGTATGCATCAGACACTGTTCCCTAGGTACTTCAAAGAGGAACTAAAGCAGAAGATATTGGGGAGGGGTCTGTCCCCAGAAGACCCCACAGGGTCCTGCTTGGTTACAAAACCACTTATACTCACTACTTAATAATACATGTATATTTAATCATTTAACAAAAAGTGAATTATAATATATACTCGATATAAAATATATCTAAAAAAGCAAAAATAACACTTGCTCACTTGCTTATTAATGATTTAATAAGATTTGTTAGGGCCATTTTGAGAAATGTTTTTATTATAGATTTTAATTACCAAGATAAATGTCTGAAAACAGGTTCAGATAGTAATGTAATTAGTTAACTTACATTAGATAGAGCACATATTCAATATCGTTTCTCCAGTACTTCTTCAGATTAATTTTTCTCATACTGATGCATGTTGGTAATTCAAATCAGTTGTTTTATTGCTGCCTTGCTTCCAATAAAACTCTAGAGGTCACACCAATACAGGCTGAACGAATATAATTTTAAACCATTTTGTGTATTCATGTTAAAACGCTGGGGATAAGGAAATTTTTAATAATTGTACTACACCATTACAAAATTTAAATTGATTTGACTTCAGGGTGAGGGCTAAAAGCATATTCAATGTATTAAAAAGCACAAATCTACATTCTAGTTTTCAACACACTGTTATTACTACTAGGACATCATTTTCCCTTCAGACTTACACTGTGGAAAGTTTTAAGAAAATGATTGCAATCAATCTTTTAACCTGAGTGTAGTTCTTCTAAAGTCTAATACCTACAGCTGAGGGAAAGAGCGTTAGCCGTTCTTTGCCTCAGTTTTCTTATGTAAGTAGATAACAATTTTAACTAAATCACAAGTTCAAACTCTTTTTTTTTTTTTCCCCCAGCAGTTATACCCTGACCCTCAAAACCAACAAGGGAAGAGGAGCCAGGAGGTGGTAATTTACTAACCTCCTGGCTTGTCCATTTCAAACCCAGATGCTCTTGATACTTTTATTTCATTGTAAGTCTGCTTAAGATTTATTGTGAGTACTGGTTTCTGTGAAAAGAAAGAAAAAGAGGAAAGAGGAGGAAAGGAGGACAGCAATTTAAACCAGTAAAATAAATCATATCTTAACATTTAAGATTGTTATTTAGTTAGTAACAAATTAGCAATTTTAGTTTTATTGTTATTTCCCAAATGAATGCTTTAGTCAACAAAGTACTCTGTGTTCTTTTCTTTTTTCAGCCATTTTAAAAAATTGACGTATGGTTAACTTACAATGTTGTGTTAGTTTCAGGTATACAGTAAAGTGATTCAGTTATATATATGCATATATGTGTATATATATATGCACATATGTGCATATACACATATGTGCATATATATATTCTTTTTCAAATTCTTTTCCGTTATAGGTTATTACAAGATTGAATATAGTTCCCTGTGCTATACAGTGGTTCCTTTGTGCTTATCTATTTTAGTAGTGTGTATCTGCTGATACCAAACTCCTAATTTATTCCCCCCCACCCCCTGCTATCCCCTTTGGTAACCATAAGTTTGTTTTCTGTAAGTCTATTTCTGTTTTGTAAATAAGTTCATTTGTATCATCATTTTAGATTCCACATATAAGTGATATCATATGATATTTGTCTCTCTCTGTCTAACTTAATATGATAATCTCTAGGTCTATCCATGGTGCTGTAAATGGCATTATTTAATTCTTTTATGGCCAACAAGTTACTTATTTTTATATATAATTAGATATTCTTTTTTTTTTTTTTTTTTTTTGCAGTACACAGGCCTCTCACTACCGTGGCCTCTCCTGTTGCGGAGCACAGGCTCCAGACGCGCAGGCTCAGCGGCCATGGCGCACGGGCCCAGCCACTCCGCGGCATGTGGGATCCTCCCAGACTGGGGCATGAACCTGCGTCCCCCCACATTGGCAGGGGGACTCTCAACCACTGCACCACCAGGGAAGTCCTAATTAGAGATTCTTTAAATGATAAAAAATATTTTATATATTTCAGTAATTTATTTTTTTCAGTAATAAAAATATATTTTATTTTTCATTAAAGAAAAGAGTAAATCAATATACATAACCTTTGTTGTAGGTCTTTTATATATTGTGCCTGAGCATAGTGCTTTCTGAGAATTTTTCTGAATCTTAGAGTAATGAATTGATTCCCCCTACCCCCATTATCTGGTATGGTCAGTAGACCAAGTGGAAGACATGAATTTATCTGAGAATAAAACACTGACCATCTCTCACCTTCAAAAAGTGATTGCAATTGCTTAAGGTACCAGCTGTCAAAGGGATTTGAGACATTAAAACAACCTAACAAAAACAAAACAACAATTTTAGTCCTAAATATTTTGTTTGAATGTCTCTGGACTCTTCAGAGATACTGCAGTAACCACCATAGTCCAGGTGTTATTTTTTCCTCTAATTTTTATGTCATTGCTAATTAGATTGAGTTATTTTTCAAATAGTCTCTTCTGGCTTAAATATAGGAAAAAAGAGCTTATTCTCTGTATTTGGAATAAAATTTCCCGTGACAATTACAAATTCATAAAAATTCTGAATGGCACATTTAAAAAATTCAATATTTGAATGATATGCATATGTTTGTATATGTAAATAAAGATATATCTAAATATGTTTGCATATGTATAAATATTTATATATACATATATACTAACATAAATTATATACACATAAATTTTGCCATCTCCTCCTCCAGACATGCATGTTATATGTTTTATTACATTTATATTTTCTATGGGTTAATCTTACTATTTTAATGAATATTCTAGCCCTCTAGGTCTTGTCCCTTCCACTTTAGACTTTATAGATTTATTAATTAATAATCTAAGATTAAGAAGTTGAATGTCTATACTTTTTCACCCACCCACCCCTGTTTTCCCATCTTCTTCTGGGTTAGAATGTGGCATAATTTCTCCTATGATTATCCTTTTTTCAGTCCAACCTCTTATCTAGGCCTTTAAAATTAACAGAATTGCCTTTAAATAGAGGAAAAATTATGATTTGTGTTTTCCAAGCTTAGTCCTTTAAAGCCATCACATTTTATTTCTGCAATCCCCTTGGCCATGCACAATAAGTACATTAGAAGCTGAGCATTGAAGGAAACATAATTTGGGGTGGGAGAACAAATAAGTAGAATACATTAATTTATGATTTCTTTTATCAAAATTCTTTTCCTACTTACATCAATATTAATATTCCCTTAGATTTGTGCAATTGCTCTGTGATGGGAACGAGGAGGAAGGGAGATAGCATCTCGGGAAATTGATAGCAAGGTTGAACTATTTCCAGGATGTGTTGAAAGGCAAATTTAAGAGCAGCATGTTGGAGCATTCAGCAAAATTTTTGACTTACCATCACATTTGTTGTAAAGAGCCCTATGGTTTTAAAAATATGGTATTAGAAAATATGTTTTCTATGATCATAACTAATATATAGTGGAATACAAATCCCAGTTGAGGAACTAAACTATTTTAATGGACTTAGTGACAATGTCTACGTCTTACAAGTTTAAATTAAGAAATGGGAAAGATGTTTTTTCAACAACTAGATCTGCATTTTAGTAACATCATTTCTAATACTGACACATGATGTGCCATGTGTTTGTTTTCATTTTTTATTAGGAAATTATTTATCCTTCATAATCCTTACCAAGATTATATTTTCTTAAATCAATATTTCAATCTTTTATATTTTTCTAATATAAAATGTTGAATAAATAAATTGAATCTATAATATCACCATGGGTTTTCACTGTAAATGTTAAATTCATATATACTTTATGGAAAATTTTAATATGAATAGACTATTATGAATCATGCTAAGATCAATACTGCATTATGTAATTTTAAATTATACCCTATCATATTTATTTATTTTCCTTTATGCTTGTCTTTTTTGGTATAAGCTCCCCAGCTGGTTTTTAAAAATTCTAAATATTAAGGATCACTTTTGCAATTTTAGTACACATTTTATCCATTTACAGATGTTTATGAAAAATGCACATTTCTCTTTTTGATATTACTGCCTTTTACCTGCTTGAGAGCAAAGGGTATGTATTTTTCAAATTTGCAAACTGAAGGTGTAGCCCCTGCTGGGTAGTCAATGATATTTATGGATGAATAAATATTTCTCAAACCTCATTTATAAAAAAAAATGTAAACAGAGCTCCTGTCTTCCAGAATTGTAAAATGCTCTCAAATATAATTTTTCGTGAACGTGTGAAAACAATGAGTATTGTACAAAATTATTTATAACATTTTGAATAAAAATAACGCTTTTGATCAGTTTCATAGGGAGGAAAACAAATCACGGTGATAAACCTCACTGTTCTCTAAAATACAAAACAATTGCTAGAAAGCAGATGTCTGTAGATTAGTAAGTACAAGTGACATTGAACATGCCTTTCAGGGAAGATTATTTTAGAGACCTGGAGTTAGAGAGTTACTGGAATCATTGGGAGGGTATAGTTAAGAGACTTTCTCAGTGAGAAAAACTTCTCTGCTATATTTCACATCACTTTGGAAAGGAAAAAAAAAAGCAATTCGAAGTGTGTTTTCTTCTAAGACTGGGCTAGTTACCTCATCTTTGCATAGGAAGAAAATGAATTTTCCATTAATAACAGAATCACTGAGTAGCAGTGCCTAAAGGTAGAACAACCAGCACTTCAAATCTTTTTTTCTAGTACTCCTAGGCAGATGGATACCAACAAACAAGCAAATGGAACTCGGTAATTAATAAGCATACTGTTCTGAACATCAGGCCATATGTTTCATAAAGTCCATCATTCACTTACTCGTATAATAAATATTTACTTAGCCCCTAATCTTTAACAGGCAGTATGCTAGTTAATAAAAGGAATAAAGACAGGGATATACAGTGTGGTGGGAAGACAAACACATATGAAATAATTACACAAATAAATGCAAAATCAATATCTGAACAGTGACAGACGACAATAATAAGCTGTCATGAACATTTAATAAATGAACAAGAAGATATTATATGATTTACTTAGCCAAAGGTGTCAGAAATAGCCCTGTAAAACCTGGTAGCATAACATGTTTCATTTCTTAAATATGGTAATAGCTATGTTCATTTGCCTGTTAATTTGCTGAGTATTCACCACTCCAAGTACAGCTGAGAAATAAAGATAATTTGAAATACACACAATGCATCAAGTATCACACTGGACATAAACTTCACTCCTGGAGTTCAGACACGTGAGTACACATTGCAAACTGACTGTCATCTTGGTAGGAATCTATCCTCATAAAACAAATTTTGATCCCCAAACAAAGCCTTTGGTATCTCACGATAATAGTGATTTTAAATGTAATGCCATTCAAATTTATCTTCAGGCTAAATCTTTAAAAGTATACACCGGGTGGCTGGGAGGAAGTGGAGTACCACAAACAGAAGGAAATGTTCTATTAATAACTGTGAAACACCTGAGGCTAAGCGACATTTTATGAGCTCATGTCATACAAACTCAGGGGAGGAAATGATGCCATGATTTTTCAGTTATCTCTGAAAATTTTAACTATAATGTAAATATAGGGCAGATCTATCAAACATTTAATTTAAATTGCTTAACTGTCTTGCTAGCTCCTCATCCTTTTTCCAAACTTGCATCTTCTCCTGAATTTCCCAGCAAAATTGAGTTGGCCCACTATTCACTCAACTACAGCAACTCAAAACCAGGGCTTCATACTTTGCTTTTCCTTCCTTTTGTTAGTCAAATGTTGATTAAGTCACTGGTTAACTTTCTACGCACTTACACCCCTCCAAATCCCTTACTATGTATAAAAAAATATTCTAGTTGACTTCTGAAATTTTCACCAAGCTCAGTACTTCCCAAACTCTCTGTGGTGAAGGATCAGTCACCCCTCCCAGGGATGGAAAAATAATTTTGTAAAACGTAACAGATATAAAGTACTAGAAAAATAAAATACAAACAAGATATATAAAATGCAAATTCTATTTTTGTTAGATGCAAGAGAGAGAAAATCACATGACAGTAAAAATATTCAGGACAAATATGAGAATAACAAAGTATAAACATTTTATATATTGTTCATGGAAATTATGCGTACAGGGGATTAATATAGATAATCGCTTTTACAATTGATATATTTTGCTCCCTGCAGTCATAAATGAAGAAAACAGTGATTCCTCATATCAAACATCTATGTACATATATTAAACAAGCCTATTTGTCATAATAAAACTCAAAATATTCATGATCAGTTACTAGAATTACCAAGGTTTCAAACTAAAGCTTAAGGGAAGTTTGGACTTAGGTCAAAGGTATGATGCTTCCCTGTCTGACATTATTCTTACTTTGGTTTTGAGGAGAAACCATTGCAGACCTCATGTCATGTTAGTGCTGGATACTTCACATCTTCTCCAACGGCTTCATCTCTCCACCCTTGATGAACCTGTTCGGGCTCCCCAAACAACCTTCAAAGACTGTGTAAGTGGCCTTGCTTTTAGGCTTTCTTGTTACATTTCCTTCAGTGAAAGGCACTCACAGGAGATGAGAGAGGAGGGTGAGTTTGAGATATTTATCCCCCTGCTTCTAACCTGCAATGTCACCATGGCTACATCACATCATGGCTCCTGCTAATCACGGCTCTTGTTAAGCAACTGTCTTTATAGAACGTTTTTTCTCTACGTTCCAATAATTGCTTCCAACTTTCGCCCCTTCAGGCTGAAAAAATGGTAAAGAAGAAAAATAAAATCCTACTGTGAATGGTCCCAGAATAAACACTGCATTCATTCTTGAAGCTTCCCTATACTCTGCCAGCCATGTCTACGTAGTTAAATGCCCCACGAATTCCCTAGTTTGATTCTGCCATATACACCTTGGCAGGTCACTGACTGATAAAGGAATTACTATGAGGATTGCCTCGGGGAAAAAAAAAAGTCTCAAAATTGAATTAAGTATGTGGGTTACATACCTGTTTTAAAGTCATACAAATAAATTTCTTATGAATTATTTGAAAGCTATGTTAACACAGTGTGGTATTGGCCCAAGTATAGAAAAACAGATCCACGAAAAAAAGAAGAAACTGATGAACTCTATACAGTCACCTGACTTATGACAAGGAAGCACTGAAATTCAGTGAGGAAACAATGGTGTTTACAATAATGTTTGACATGAATCACAGGCTCAAATGTGAAGGGATGAAAATAAAGTTTGTATATGAAGAAACTGGAGAATATCATAATGAGCTTTCTGTAGGAAAACTATTTTTACATAGCTCTAAAAATAGTACTATGTAGAAATTAAATGAATATTTGACATTGGTAGAACATAGTTGCAATGCATCAATTAGGATAAATGACCAATGTACACATTTATAAAGAATGTCTCCCAGTTAAAAATATAATGCCTGAATTTGATGGTTCGTTTTATGTATTAACTTGGCTAGGCTATAGTTCTCAGTTATTTATTCAAACACAAACCTAGGTGTTGTTGTAAAGGTGTTTTGTAGATATGGTTAACATCTACAATCAGTTTATTATTATTATTATTTATTATTTTTTTTTTTGTGGTACGCGGACCTCTCACTGATGTGGCATCTCCCGTTGCGGAGCACAGGCTCCGGACGCGCAGGCTCAGCGGCCATGGCTCACGGGCCTAGCCACTCCACAGCATGTGGGATCTTCCCAGACCAGGGCACGAACCCATGTCCCCTGCATCGGCAGGTGGACTCTCAACCACTGTGCCACCAGGGAAGCCCCTACAATCAGTTTATTTTAAGTAAAGAGTATCCTCAATAATGTGGGGGGGCCTCATCCAATCACTTGAAGGGGCTTAGAGCAAAAAATGAGATTCCCCTGAAAATAAATTCTCCCTCAACATTACAGCATCAACTCCTGCTGGAGCTTCCAGTCTGCTTGTTACCGAGTCCAGGCTCATAGAGCTCACCACACGACAGGCCAATAAATCGAGAGACAAGCTGTTGGGGCAAGAAATAGCAACTTTATTCAGAAAGCCGGCAGACCAAGAAGATGGTGGACTAGTGTCCCAAGGAACTAACTTGCCTGAGTTAGAATTCAGGCTTCTTTTATACTTAAAGGTAAGGGGTAAAGTCAAACATTTCCTGGTTCCCATCAGCCTCCAGAGGGGATGTGTTAATTTATTCCTTCCTGCAGCCATTCACAGGTGGGCCTGGTCAGGATGTTTCCAGGGATCCAAACACAGGTATTTGAGCTTCATACCATTTCCTGGGAGACAGGGTTCCCAGAGAGGGTCTGTAACGTATAATTTAAGCTTATAGGCAATGTCCCTTTAGGGATTAACTTGAAATAGAGTACATGTCCCCTATTACATGCTGATAATATCCTACAAATCTCAAACTTGTCAGCCTCTGCAGACGTGGGAGCCAGTTTCTCTGTAGAACCCTGTTTTCCTGGAGACCCCTCTCAAATACAGATTTCGTAGGAGAGATTCAGTATGCTTAACCATGGGCCGCCAAGTTACCATACAACCTGAGCTTCCCAACATAAACCAGTTATTGTTGGATACATGAAGACATAAAGTTCAGCATCACAGCAGCATCCATCAACACGTGGAAGTGGTAGGTACAAGGTCAGGTTCAAGCAGGCCCTGAAGGCACAAGCAAGTTACCTGAGAAAGTGGCCAAAATGCCCACAGCCCTGACTCTTGCTATACTGCCTCCTCTCTGCCAGCCTGCACCTCTGGTTACATGGCGGGGGGGTCCTTACTGTTGACTGGTCTACAGGCGGTTCTGCATGACATCCAGGTACCATTCAATGGTAGACAGCTATCTTCTGGGACATCCCCAAGGACAGAGCTGAATGTCTCAAATCACTTCATGTTACATAAAGGAAATAACTCTTGATAATATGGGTGGGCCTCAGCAAACCAGTTGAAGGTCTAAAAAGCATAAATGAAGATTTCCCAGGGAAAAAGGAATTGTGTCTCAAGACTGTAACATAGAAATCCTGCCTAAGTTTCCAGCCTGCCAGACTGTCCTACAGCCCTACAATCACACGAGCCAGCTCCTTAACATAAATCTCTTAATGTGCACGTGTGTGCGTGCGTGTGTGTGTGTGTGTGTGTGTGTGTGTGTGTGTGTGTTCTCTCTCTCTGGAGAATCCTGAATGCCATATAGATCATCCAAAAGAAAGAGGGGGAAGGTGGGGACAAAAAAGCTAAACATAGAAAGATAAACAGGCATTTTAGAGAAACGGATACACAAATGGCACATAAACACATGAAAATGTGCTCCATCTCATCAGTCATCAGATAAATGCAAACGAAATGCAGTGAAATGTCACTGCGTACACCAACCAGAACACCCAAATTTAAAAAGACAATGGCAAGTGCCGCGAAGGTTTTTGAGTATCCGGAATGTTCATACATCACTGGTGGAAGTAAAAATTACCACATACATTTTGGAAAACGGTTTGGCAGTATCTGAATATATGTCTATCCCAATGCTTAACTATATTTTTGGTGTCAGGTGCACTAGAATGGATGTGTGTATTCACCAAAAGGCATGTAAAAATGTACCTAGGAGTAGGTTCATTACAGCCAGAGCCACGTGATACAACCTAAACGCTTATCAACATGATGTTTGATACATAGATATGTATTATACATATATATATATACATATATTGATATACATATACCTGTATGCAGATATATAGATACACACACATACAGGGAATTCTACATAGTTATTTCAGATAACACACTACTATTAAGTGCAACCAGAGGAAAACAGTGGTAAGCAAAGAACCTCTGAGGGGATCAGAAAAGAGGAAAGGTCACCAGAGTCATGCATGTGATATCAAGGTAAGAGTCATGTTCAGTTCTTAGACTGAATGGTGAGTCTTTGAAAAGATAATCTGGAAAATTAGAAGTCACTGCCTCTACCTTCAAGGTCAGAAAATACGTAAGAGACCCAGAGAGATTTTTTTTTACCACACGTGGTTGCAATTTTATAGATAATAAAAAATGAAATCGCATTCTTGCCATTAAATCAATGTTATTTTTTTAATTTGAAGAAAAATGAGGTTATATAAATCTTTACAGTGGTGAACCCTGTAAAACTGCTCCTTTGAACATTACAGTGGTAATTTCAAGTCTTTAAAAAAACAAGTTTAAAGAGACAGGAAAATCCATTACATGCTCTTTCATACTTTCATATAACTTAATATTAAAACAGAGATGAAAAACTGTAAATTAAAAGTCATTAAGGAGTCTACCTTTGGTAAGCGATTAACAAATAGCATTGCTGAGATTTTAATCCAGCTGTATTTTGGAGCAACATGGATGGACCTAGAGATTGTCATACTAAGTGAAGCCAGACAGAGAAAGACAAATATTATAAGATATTGCTTACATGTGGAATCAAAAAAAAGAAGATACAAATGAACTCATATATGAAACAGAAACAGACCCACAGACATGGAAAACAAATTTATGGTTACCAAAGGGGAAAGAGGGGGGGAATAAATTAGGAGCTGGGGATTAAAATATAAACGCTACCATATATAAAGTATACAACTAACAGGGTCCTACTATACACCACAGGGAACTATACTCAATATTTTTTAATAACTTATAAGGGAAAAGAATCTGAAAAAATAAATAGGTATATATGTATGTATAACTGAATCACTTTGCTGTATACCTAAAACTAACACAACATTGTAAATCAACTATACTTCAATAAAAAATAATTAATTAATTAAAAAATAAACAAAAAAACTCCAAATGGCATACAGGTAATTTGACTCAAGGCAGAGTGAGCAATAATTGAAGTATCAAAATTTATGTATCTCCACTACATAAGCCTCTTCGAATGATCTCTGCTCCCTATCAGCTCTGTGTTCCTACCTCTATCTTTAGTCTCAGGCCTAAGTCTAATGTCAAACAGTGCACGGTATATTGGAAAGAGGGTGTATTTTGGAGTCTGAGAGTATGAAAATCCCAGTTTTATTTTTTTAAGAGCCATGTGAGTGTTATGAACTTAATATTGCCCTCCTAAAATGTTTTGTTGAAGTCTTAATTCCTAATAACTTACAACGTGACTGTATTTCTCGATAGGGCCTTTAAAGAGAAAATTAAGATTCAATGAGGTTATATGGGTGGGCCCTAATGCAATGTGACTGGTGTCCTTATAAGAAGAGGAAGAGTCACTAGGGATGTATCTGCACAGAGAAGAAGCCATAAGAGAACCCAGTGAGAAGGCAGCCCTCTCCAAGCCAAGGACAGAGGGCTCAGGAGAAACCAACTCAATCTTGTACTTCAGCCTCCAGAATATGAGAAAATAAAGTTCTGTCTTTTAAACAGCTTAGTCTGTGGTATTTTGTGATGGCAGCCCTAGCAAACTAAGACAAGACCTTAAAACATTTTACATGACCTGTTTGAATCTAAATGTCCTTAGTTATTATTATAGCTTATAATAGATTATATTGACTAATAAGTGAAATAATCTAGAGTGCAATGATGTACATATTCATAAATCTTATTTTCTCCTGGTATGTTTTTCTTGTGACTTCCAGCTCCAATAAACTACTCATTAAGCTCATTCACAGCAGTGGTTCATGAAACACATCTAAGGGCAGAGAAAATAGGAAGAGAAATTAATAGTCAAAAGCATCTCAAGAAAGTTCACTTGCACAAAATTCACAACACATTATTATTATTTTTACTTTCCTCAAGTTCTGGTCATCTTATTCTTGATGAATATGTCTGTGAGAATATTATGTTTTTCTTTAAATGGAAAATTTCAAAATGGATAAACCCTTAGCATTTCTTAAATGTGGACAATATTTGAGTGAGTAAATATAAAATGAAAATGATTTCATCTTGTTGTATAAGCAATTAATGCATTTGGGATTTTTTGGTCTCAGAGATTTACATACCAATTTGTGTTCCTGAATCTTCTCCTTCAAACTTTTGAGTCATATTCAATTGTGTTGTCCACTCAACAGAAGGGATCTTTCTCTGCCCCAATTTGCTTCACTCCATAGTCCCACAGACTCCTTACAGTTTTTTTTTTTTTTTTTTTTTTTTGTGAAAATTTTTTTTTTTTTTTTTGGCAAAAAGCTGATAATCATGATTAACCCCTCACTTTCTTTCACTTCCCATTTCACATCTGCTAGTTCAACCATCAGAATATCACCACCATCCCCACCTCCACCTCTACCAATTCTAAATTAAAATCTCCCCTGAATTTTTTTTTTTTTTTTTTTTGCGGTACGCGGGCCTCTCACTGTTGTGGCCTCTCCAGTTGCGGAGCACAGACTCCGGACGCGTAGGCTCAGCGGCCATGGCTCACGGGCCCAGCCGCTCCACGGCATGTGGGGTCTTCCCGGACCGGGTCACGAACCCATGTCCCCTTCATCGGCAGGCGGACTCTCAACCACTGCGCCAGCAGGGTAGCCCTCCCCCTGACTTACTTTAAAAGCGTTAGCTGTTAATTATTTTAATAGATACACAGCTGCTACTTCCCTTTCCCTCTTTCTCACCCCTTCCTTGCCTTCAGTTCTTTTCAGGCCTTGAACCAGGAACTCTTCAAGGGATCAGACCACACACCTCCACTCTCCACTGGGAAGTGAGCTTTGCCTCACAGGGCAGGTCCTGCACATGCTTTCTTTCTCTCCATCAATTTCCCCAAACCAGGTTGAATCCCCACGTGATCTCCATCTCTTCTAATTGAAGGAAGGGAGAAGACGGGAACTAATATTTATTATCTTCATCTGGGAATTCTAGGCTAGCTTCCTTATATATGTTAATCTTTACATACATGGTATTATTGTATTCATTTTACAGGCAAATGAAACTAATAAGTGCCTGGCATATTTGCATGACTATGTTAACAAGTGTTAACCTGGTCAACAAGTAACAGTACTAGAATTCAAACCCAGATAAATCTGGGGCCAACTTCCAAGTCGTTTCTACCTTGTGTTTCTTTGAAGGCATACATTAGCACTTTTTGTTGGCCACCCTGGGATCCCAGAATGACTGTTTGGGCAGGTAGCAAGAGGATATGTTCAGGAAGCAGAAAAAAACAGAATTTGTGGACCATTTCTTCAACTGTAAAATAGAAATAAAAATTCCTAACAGAGAGTTCTTTTAAATAATAAAATCAAAAATTCCAGATAAAGAATTTAGTACTGTTTTTAGGAAAGAATAAACACACACACGCAAATAGATACACACCTGCTACTTCTCTTCCCTCTTTCTCATTAAAAAAAAATTCTAAAATATCACTTAGGGATGGAGAGTTGAGGTGTGTGGCCTGAACACAGAGTTCCTAGTTCAAGGTAAATACATACACACACAGCAAATTAAGTCACTGCCAGTCGTCCTTTTGGTGACCCCTCCAACTTCACTGCCTACCACCTTACTTTATCTTCGCCCACTACATTGACTTCCTAACACTTCCAGGCACACACAATGTCCCTTGGGGCCTTTATTGATTGATTGATTGATTTAATCTATTTATTTGTTTATTTATATATCTATCTTAGGCCTTCTCTTTATCTATCTTAGGCCTTCTATTCTATTTATTTATTTATCTATCTTAGGCCTTCTCTTTATTTATTTGTCTATTTACTTATTTATTTAGTTCCCTTATGCGTCGGGTCTTAGTTGCAGCACGCGTGATCTTTTCATTGTGGAGTGGGGGCTTCTCTCTAGTTGTGGCGCACAGGAACCAGGGTGCGTGGGCTCTGTAGTTTGAGGCCCTCAGGCTCTCTAGTTGAAGCACGCAAGCTCAGTATTTGAGGTGCGCGGGCTTAGTTGCGTGTGGGATCTTAGCTCCCCGACCAGGGATTGAACCTGTGTCCCCTGCATTGGAAGGCAGATTCTTTACCACTGGACCAGCAGGAAAGTTCAGGAACTTTGCTTTAGGTATCCGCTCTGCCTGCCAAGTTCATCCTGGAGGCTTGGCTTGTTCATTTAATTTCTTCCAATGCCTTTTCAAAGGTAGCTTTATTAGAGAAGTCACTCTCCATTATTCTATTAAAATAGCTCACCACATCTCACCACAGGGACTGTTACCCTAACTTATGTTTGTCCCCCTAGCTTTCATCACAATCTAACACACAACATGTTTACTTTTTTCCCCCATAAATATCTGTCTTCTCAAAAGAATTCTTGTACCATAAGGTAAAGGGATCTCTTTATGTTTTATTTACTTCTAGATCCCAAATGACTAGACTAGTGCCTAGGGCGTCTTAGCTGATAAATAAATATTCACTGGATAAACTTAATGAAATAATCAAATATTTATATTTGTTACTGTGCAAATAAAGACTTTAAAAAATAAGATGATTAAATCTCTGGCCACTTCATCTGCCAATTGTATCTTCTTCTTTTGTCTTTGTCATATGAAGGACTTTTAGTAGAAGCCTCAGCTGATTGATCATTTGCAGTAGAGGTCAAAATTGCAATTATTTAATTCCACAGATTGCCTTAGAGGGCAATGAAACAGAAAATTGGTGCTGCTTGATCTTTTACACAGTTGTTCCTTTATGGAAAATAAACCTTAAAAAATGCCGTTGTGGAATACGGTCAAGTGCTCTGAATATTTACAATTGTAAGAAAATGTCCAAGAATGGCATATATGGCAAGTATTTCTACATTGTACACAGTTTATTAAAATTTAATAAAATACCACTTGTTATCATTTTTAAAAAAATGTTCAAAAGGTTTCAAAAGTTGGTAATTTTTCTTATCCCTCTGCTTTCAATATTGTTTGCAAACTAGAGTTTTTAAATTTAGTTATAATAAATACAATATCTTTTAAGGAATCCCTTTGACTTATGGACCACAAGGTATGTTTCACCTTATTTTTTATATTAGTTTAATATTAAAAAAGAATTACTGGCCCTTTGGCTCTGATCAATTAGATTAAAACTTCTGACTCCCTTTTTTTTTAATCTGTCTAATTTTTGTACAGTTTTATGATAAGGCAAGTTTTAGGGCAATGTTTATCTTGAAGATATTTGAGTTGTTAAAGTTACCACTTTTCTTAGAAATGTGTTTTCCACTGCCAAGAAAGGAGCACTGAGTGGTACAGAAAATTTTTATTTTATTATTCTTTTTCTTTTCTTTTTTCCAGTGGAATTTCTCAGCATACCTGGAAATTCCCCTGATTTATAAAACATTAATATTAAATATATAATAAATGATTATGCTGCAAAATCCAATCACATAGGAATTGAAAAATACCCTTTCTCCATTAAAACTTTTTTTAGGAATGGAGAGTTTATAAAGGATTATCTCTTGAATGCAGGAGAAAAATCATGCCCCACACTCCGTAACCAAAAATAGCATTATCAAAGGCAAACACCATTATTCAGTGTAATGAAGATAAGACTGACAATTCACAGGACAAATTCTATGAAAAAGTTAAATCATTTATGGCATTTTCTATTGCAGTGGAAGAGAGCTCAGCTATATATATGTATATATATTACCATCCAATTAGATCTATCATTTGGTGGTGTCAAAGAAAATTTTGATGTGACAGAAGAACTCTTAAACATGATGCCCATGACAAGCACGACTGCGTTCTGGGGTTTAATTAAGTCTTTTCTTTTTTTTTGGCACACTGCATGGCTTGCGGGATCTTAGTTCCCCAGCCAGGGATTGAACCCGGGCCCTAGGTAGTGAAAACGTGGAGTCCTAACCACTGGACTGCCAGGGAATTCCCATAATGCCTTAACAATGCTAATATGAAACTGGTCAAATTTAGGACATATGACTACTGAGAGTGCTCCCAAAATGGTCAAAGCTGTTAGACCATTAACTTAAACTGAGGTAGCAACATTTTTCAAGGACATGGAACTTAAGTCAGTTCCTTGCATGACTGACCCAGAGTTACTCTCCACTAGAAAATTAAAATAGCAGACATACTGTTTGTAATAATTAAGTCTATGAACCTTGTGCCCTCCTAGGGCCAGACCACAGGCAATGCAGTTATGGTTCGTGGATTAGATGAACAATAACAGTCTGCTTACACATTGAGATTAAGATGCTTCAGAAGCGGCATGCTCTGGAAACAATTGAAATTTTAAGAATTCAGTTCATTTGAATAGTTAACAATAAATAGTGGAGCAAAGTCTTGAACTCTGCAATTTCATTTATCATACTGAACTCAGTTTCATCAAATCAAAGTCATGACCAAACTAAATTACAAAATAGTGGGGTTAAAACTTATCCTTCTCGGGGCTTCCCTTCCCTTCCCTGGTGGCGCAGTGGTTGAGAGTCCGCCTGCCAACGCAGCGGACGCGGGTTCGTGCCTCTGTCCGGGAAGATCCCACATGCTGCGGAGCGGCTGGGCCCGTGAGCCATGGCCGCTGAGGCTGCGTGTCCAAGAGCCTGTGCTCCGCAACGGGAGAGGCCACAACAGTGAGAGGCCCACGTACCGGAAAAAAAAAAAAAAAAAAAAAAAAGGAAAAAAAAAAAAAAAAAAAAAACACAAACAAAACTTATCCTTCTTCTCCTTCCCACCAAAAAAAAAAAAACCAGCTTAAAAATTCTTCAGGCTGCTGTGCTCAATATTGAAAGTTTGTAAAAAGACGTACAACTGTGAAGTCACTGAATTGAAATTTAAATACTGTACTGAAAGCTAAATATGGTAATGATGCAGCAATAGAGGAATTCTATCTTTATGTAACTGAGTTTTCTTAAAATTAATTTAAAATTAAAATAATTACCCTAGTTCTATCAATATTTGGAATTACATTCTAAATTCCTTCCTCTTGATTAAAAAAAGAATGAAATTATTATATACAATTAAAGGATAAAAGAGTTTACTATAGGCCAGATACTCTTATTTATATGTTCCATGATAATCTAACTGAATTATCATAACAATTCTGTGAGGTAGATGGTATTATTATCTCCATCTTATCTATAAGTCTACTGAAGCACATGCTAAGTAGTTAGCCTATGTCTCACAAGGAGCAAAATGTAGGGTTAGAATTTGAAGCTAGACAATCTGGTTCTAGGATAAAAGTTTTCAGGTACTAGACTATAGCTACATTACTAAATAAATAAATAGGGTCTGCATCCAAATTAAAGTAAAAAAGAATTAATAAAATTTCATTTCTGGACTTCCCTGGTGGCGCAGTGGTTAAGAATCCGCCTGCCAATGCAGGGGACATGGGTTCGAGCCCTGGTCTGGGACGATCTCACATGCCACAGAGCAACTAAGCTCGTGCGCCACAACTACTGAGCCTGAGCTCTAGGGCCCGTGAGCCTCACCTACTGAGCCCATGTGCCACAGCTACTGAAGCCCACGCGCCTAGAGCCCGAGCTCTGCAACAAGAGAAGCCACCTCAATGAGAAGCCCGCGCACCGCAACGAAGAGTAGCCCCAGCTTGCCGCAACTAAAGCCCGCGCGCAGCAACAAAGACCCATCGCAGCCAAAAATAAAATAAATTTATTAACAAAAAAGAAAACTTCATTTCGCGAGAAACCATTAAACACTTATCATAATGGCTAAACTCCAAAACATGGAAAACACCAAATATTGGTGAAGATATAGAGCAACAGGAAGGCTCGTTAATTGCTGTTGGAATGCAAAATGGTACAAGCACTTTGTAAATTTCTTATGAAGCTAAATATAGGCTTACCTATCATACAATCCAGCAGTCACACCACTCGTAGTTAATTATCCAAATGCATTGAAAACATGAAAGCCTATACACAGATTTTTAGAGCAGATTTATTCATAATTGCCAAAAATTTGAAGTAATCAAGATGTCCTTCAATAGGTGAGTAAAACTGTGATACATCCATACAGCAGGCTATTATATTCAGCAATAAAAAGAAATGAGTTATTGAGCCTTAAAAACACATGGAGAAGCTTTAAATAGATATTGCTAAGTGAAAGAAGTCCTTCTCAAAAGCCTGGATAAATATATGCGTTCACCTATATGACTTTCTGGAAAAGACAAAGCTCTACAGATGTTAAAAAGATCAGGGATTGCCAGAAGTTTGTTGGAAGGGGAGGGGAAACAGGGATAAATAGGTGGGGGAGTCTTTAGGGTGATGCAACTATCCACACAATATTATACGGGTGGACACATGGCATTATGCATTTGTCAAAACCCATAGAACTGTACAACACAAAGAGTGGACCCTGACATAAATTATGGTGCTTAATTAATAATCATGTGACAACATTGGTTCATCAATGGTAAAAATTGTAATTTATAAAAAATAAAAATGTAATTAATAAAAAATGCTTTCTGTGGTGTCAGAGATAATCTCTAATATCATGTGTTACTTTTGTGCACAAAATTTCGATAAACGAAATCCAATATTTATTACAAGGGATTGGCTCACACATTTGTGGTAGCTGGTTAAACAAGAGGAAGCTGGCAAGGCATACAGTCAGGAAGAAAGAATCATGACTGGAAACTCACTATCATGAACTGAAGCTTGGACTCTCTGGACATAGATAAGGCCTACCCTCTTTTAAAGGCCTTTTGATTAATTAAATCAGGCCCACCCAGGATGATATATCTCTTAATAAAGTCAACTGATTAGGAACTTTAATTACAGCTGCAAAATTCCTACACAGAAGTACACAGATGAACATGTAACTGAGTCTTTGGGAGGTGTGTGTGCATTGTAAAATAACTCTTTTATAGCCTCCTTGAACTTTCACAGGAGTGTAGCTCTTGTAGCCTACCCTATGTGGAAACATACTAGAAAGGGAATTCTGGAAGATTTCGTTCAGAATTAATGCTGTGTGGGATACCACAACAGTGGATATGGCAGTCATGGTAGTCTGGGTGGAAGCATTGTGGGCAAGGAAAGCAAAACCATCTCCTGAGTAAGTGTTATATTCCAGTAAAAACAAGATGTCATCCAATTCCATAACGAAAGTGCTTTAAGGTAGTCAACCTGCCACCAAGTAGCTGGCTCATCACCTCAGAGAATGGTACCGCATCAGAACTGAACCCTGACTCTCACATCAGGGTCAGTCTCTATTGTTGGGATACTGGACATTCAACAGTGGCTGTAGCCGGCGCCAGCCTTGGTGAACAGAATTCAATGTTGCTAAGTTCATGCTGAACTCCCATCCTTGTCACCATGGCTGCTTTGTTCATGAGTCACTGGGCAATGACAGAGATGGTTGGGGAAGATGCTGACAGACATTCATTAAATAGGCCATCTTAGTTACTTGATTGTTAAAATCCCCCTCTTTTTTTTTTTTTAATAATTCACATGGAACACAAATGTCTTCATACCTGTTTCCAAAGAGGTCTATCCACATACCTTCCTCAAGACTCTATTTTCATGAATTTTACAATGGTGTCCCTGATATTTAACCAAACCATTGGCCACATTTCATGAATTGACATAGATTTGGTCATTTGGCATCTCTCCTTCTAGGCAAAAATAAACAGCTTCACTGATTGAAGTTCTGCCTACTGAGAGAAGCACCCTTCACCCTGTCCTTTAGAGATGCCCCCACAAAGAAACTATATTGCCACAGCTGTCAGCTTTTTGGTGGTCTCTTTATATCATGCAGTACTGTCTTTACTGGGCTTAAGACTGAAATATACGAAGAGTACGAGCTATGGGCGTTGGAGCTACTTTTTCATGCAACCCACTTTTCCCCTCAGTACCTGCTCAAGCCCCGTCTCAACCATAGCACTTCCATTTGATAATGGAGCACAGTCATACATGCCTACCTTTGTGCCTTGGTAGGTCAGAAAATCCTGCTTCATGATGGACAGCTCAGGATGCATGGTAACTCGATGGTCTACGATTAAGTTTTAGTCTTTGCTGAGACCCAGTAGCAAGCCAAAAGCCGGTGTTTAGAAAGACACTAGTTACCCACAGATGATGTCTGGGCTTTGTTCCAAAACCCTAAGGATGGGAGATGTGATTCACCTATAGGGACCTGCCAATGGCACTGAACAACATCTCTATCTGCCAATGATGCTTCAAGCACCATTAGATCTGTTGGCTCATATGGCCTAAGCAGCAGAGCAGTTTCAGCTGGTGCCCCTTGGCATCCAGTCTACTGTGGTCTTTCCATTCTGACCATTGCCTGTAGACATTAAGTTTCAGCCCAGTGATGAACATTCTCTGAATCTCAATGAATATTGCCTTGATATGAGTAGAAATATGATATTTAAATTATTTTGCATTTTACTATTATTATTACCTATTGTCCTGTTCCTGTTCTCAAGCAGACACTCTCCTAGTGAAAAGGATGCTACATTTTTACCTGTAGTTTACCATCATCTAACATTAATGCCTGGTGTACAGCAGGCATTTTAAATAAATGTATTGAATTCATCTGAATTTAATATATATTTGTGGTAATAGTAATTATCCACGCACATATGCAGACTTCCCATATGCACACGTGCACACACACACATACACACACATGTGCACACATGAGCACATTCATGTACACAGAGCCCTGAAGAAAGAAATCACCAAGTAATGACGTCTTCATTCATTACCTCCATATGAAGCTGTGTCTAATACTCTTTCTTTGGGCCAATCCCTGATAATTAAATATTTAAAAAATCACTTTATCTCACCAATATCATGTCTGCTTATCTATACATCTGCTTTAAAAAGTCCTATTCTGTTTACTTATCATAACCTACTCTCCCTGCAATATACATGGATTCCGTTTCCTTGTTGAACTAAGGTCATTGCAAAACCACAAGGTTAGACATTAGCAGTTTCTCATGAACATATTTTAGATGATTAATATAATTAGTCTTGAGTAGTTATGGGATTGATACATTCACAGATTGGTCTAATTAGCCTTTGAACAGACTGATGGCTCAATTGAAGAGCTAGTAAATTATCTGGCTGATCTCCACACACCTTTTATCCTTGGTTTGATTAATACTCAGGCTTTTGGCAAAGTACCTGGGAAAAGGGCTGAAGCTTAGCCTATCAATTTCAATAATTGCATTATTTAAATGGGTATTTATCTCTCCTGAGTATTTGATTCTTTTGGTTTTAATATACACAATATATATTTGTGGTGCTTATGAAAATTATCAAAATTTTCCATCTATTTACACATAGGCTAATGCTATTAGAAGGCTTCTGTAAGACTGTCTCTGTGATATAAGTGAGTAATTCTGGGAAATCTAGAAATACTGTATAAAAATGCATGAAATTAAACAATAATTTTAGTTCTCTGTCATCTGGTGATTCCCTGGAGAATTTATGACAAAACTTCCTTTGCTTTTGACAAATAATGTTGACTTCCTCCAAATCTTCATTTTTACCTCATTCTATGTATAGGTACCATAATAACTAAAGACTGGTTTTAAAGTTATTTGCATGTCTTTGTAATGAAATCAAAATAATAACATGATAATTAATAGTAATATATGTATATAATCTCTGGTATTGTTTCTATTCCACAGAGTAAAGCTACCTATGCTGTATTTACATTTAATTAAATCTTTAAAAATGTAGCTATATTATATACGGAAGTCTCCTTGACATTAAGGTCATTTACTGTGATAAATCCACTGATGCATACACTCAGCTCAGGCAGTAAATGAAAACTATTAAAGTGTAAGCTAATTATAATGTAAAAGCTAGTGTATGATCAGATCTCATTCACCTTGCTGTAATACAGATTTTTATTCACTCCTGTTACTTGAAACCTAACTAAATGTGTACCTATTCTAAAAATACATTCTCATAGCAACTTATATAAATTGTGTGTTATGCATTTAACTGCAGAAAGTATTGATCAGTTATAATCATACACTGTTTTTTTATCAGAAACATATTTTAATTTGATGCCGTTCTTCAATATAGAAGTAATCGTTAGTAGTCCAGTGGCATGTTTGGTAGAATTCTCATTAGTACCTTGGTAACTTGCCCTTCTCATAGACATTATTATCACCCAAGACTTAATTTTGCCCATCACACATTATTTTCCAGATAGATGGATAATCATACACTACTCAAACTTTTCATCAAGCACAGAGATTTAGAGTGCATTTTCTACTTTCCAATACTCTCATCAACCATGTTTGTTAGCATTACTGAAATATGGTTTTCTTTTCTTTTACAACTTCTTTATCTCCAATATCTTGTGCAACTTTGTTTAGTTAAACCACAAGTTTTGCCTATTGACCAATGACATCATATTTAGACAATTTTGTCACAGTGTGTCAGTTTCACATCAATTCTCTCTTTATCTCTATTGACTCTTAACCTGAGAACTATATATGGAGTTCTTTGCTTCAATTCCACTGTACCTATAGGTTCTAAATTCTCCCTTCTCACTTTGGTATCCAAATCCAGCTACTACTTATCCCAAATAAAACCTAGTAACATACCTTTGAATCCACTAATATATCATGAGGTTGTATATATTATCTCTTTTAAATTTTATTTCTTCCATACATTCTAAAGCAGTCCTTTAAATGTGGAAGGTATTTACTAGACATTAAAATAAATAACATTGAAATCTATAATAAAATACAATTTTATCTTCAAATCTGCGACCCTTGATTTTATTTTTAATTTTATATAAATTTTTGTAAAACACAATGTGTCCAGACCCTTATAAGAGTCAAATCTTACTACAGAATTTTAATGACAAGAAGCATTTGCACATCTTTCTGCTCAAAAGATAGCGCTTTCAATTCTTTTTAGCATTTTCTCCTGAGGCTGGTACACTGTTAACAACATCCTACGTCTTCTTTTTCCATATTTTACTCACCTGTTTGGTGAGAGCATATTCTAAAGTAGTTGCCTTGAGGAAAAACTGCAAGGAAGTACAATATTTGAGACTTTATATAATTAAAAAAAATTCTTTTCTACTTTAACACTTGAAAGATATTTTAGCTTATATAGAATTCTACTCTGTAATTCAATATTTTTTTCCAGAAAATTGAAAGCATTTTTACACTGTATCCTACTTCCATGGATTCGGTTGATAATGCTGTATTTATAATTTCTGATTTAGTGTGTGATCGATTTTATTTAATTTCTCAGAAAACTTTTAGGATTTTGTCTCTATCCTTGTTGGAATTCCAAAATGATATACTTGGATGTCTTGATGAAGATGTGATTTATTAAGCTGAGGAAGTTCCTTCTGTATTAGTTTATTAGAGCCGCTTTTGCAAAGTAGCACAAACTGGGTATCTTAAAACAACAGAAATGTATTCCCTCACAGTTCTGGAGACTAAGTCAAAAATCAAGATGAATATAAGGTTGGCTCCCTGTGTGGTGCTGAGGGAGAAATCATCTCATGGCTGACTCTCTCCTGCCTTCTGGTGGTATTCTTTTTTTATTTTTTTAAAAATTTATTTATTTAATATATTTATTTTTGGCTGCGTTGGGTCTTCGTTGCTGCGTGCGGGCTTTTCTCTAGTTGCAGAGAGCGAGAGCTACTCTTCATGGCGGTGCGCAGGATTCTCGTTGCGGTGGCTTCTCTTGTTGCAGAGCACGGGCTCTAGGCACTTGGGCTTTAGTAGTTGTGGCCCGCGGTCTCTAGAGCACAGGCTCAGTAATTGTGTGCACGGGCTTAGTTGCTACGTGGCATGTGCGATCTTCAGATCAGGGCTCGAACCCATGTCCCTTGCATTGGCAGGCAGATTCTTAACCACTGAGCCACCAGGGAAGCCCCTTATAGACAATTCTTGCTCTTCCTTGGCTGGTTCATGATCTCTTTTATGTCTACCTCCATCTTCACATAATGTTGTCCCCTGCATGTGTGCTGTCACTGTGCGTCCCCTCCTCTTCTTATAAAGACACGAGTACTTGGATTTAGGGCCCTCTCTAATCTAGTATGACCATATCTCAACTAATTATATCAATATAGACCCTATTTCCAGATACGGTCACATTCTGAGGCTTAGGGTAGACATGATTTTGGAGGGACAGTATGCAACTCCATCATCTATTCCTAACTTGCTGAAGATTTTTATGACAAATTTGTGTTACATCTTGTCAGATGCCTTATCTGTTTCCACAGAGATGACAGTATGATTTTGCTCTTTTAGTCTGATTACTATGAAATCGCATTGATTGGTTTTCAAAAGTGAAACCAATCTTGCATTCTTGGAAATAAACTTATCTTTTCATGGGGAATTAATACATTTATGTATTGCTGGATTTAATTTTCTAATATGTCATTAAGGATTTTTGTAGCTAAGTTCAAGAAGAGTTTTTTTAGGTAGTATTTTTTTAATGTCTTTTTTGGTTACTTTTATATTGAGATAGTTTGACATACCATAAAATTCACCCTTTTTAAGTGTACAATCCAGCGGTTTTTAGCATACAGTTGACCCTTGAACAACGAGGGGTCTGCAACCTAGGAATGGTTAGTTATATTTTTTATACGTTATCTTCCTAGTCTGGGAAATAATAACATCTATTTCACAGAGTTGTGAAGAGTAAATTATGTGTGTGTGCTTAAAACCGTTGGTACATCTAACAGCTGTAAAAGTAGTTATTATTATTCCTGTACACAAGAGAAAATATAAAGAAGAAATAATACAGAATTAACTTTACAAGTGTAATTAAATGCATTTTTATGATATTTGAGGCAAATAAAGGCAAAATAAAGGCAAAATAAAATAGCACTTCTGTTGATCACTCAGGATCTGAACCAAGAAGTTCTGAAATAAGACAAAAGTGTGACCAAGTAGAAGAATAGAGTATCACTTGTGCCTCTCTACAAAGCTAGAGTATATTTTTCTGTAAGATTCCTGTGTCTATATAGACCTTGTAAAAGGTCAGGACTCCCACTTGTCCAGGTGAGAGAAAGAGACCCCAAGGGCCCTGATTGAGAAATGATGCAAAGCACTTTAATTCTCTGAAAGGGAGTAAGGCATGTATCAAAGAGCAGGTTTTAAAACAAGATATCTCATTTTCATAGAAAGAAACCTAAGAATTGGAGAATGCTCATTTCTGCTTAGAAAACACATAAGGAGCTAGTAACTGTCACTAGTCCTGCTTTCCACCTGGGATCATTTTTGCTGTTGCTCCTTTTGTTATTTTTATCCCTCCCGTGCTTTTTGTTCTTATAAGTTTATGCATTAAGAAATTGCATTATGTTCGTTACATTTGAATTTGGGGGTATGTGGAGCTAAATTAATGTATTTAATCTGTCACCTTTAAGTGGAAGTCTTGCTTACATTCCCTCTTCTGAAAAAGTACTGACTAAACCTTTATTTCAGAACATCAGTATAATGCAGAAAATAACTGCTTTATGGGGTGTTTCTAAACCTTTTCTTTTTTAAATCACATAGCCCAACCAAAATAAAACAGGCTATTATTTATTGCTTGGTAAGTCAGCTATACCCTGCTATCTTACCTAATTTGCCTAACACAGTTAAAGGTTGTTATTCAGGGGAATTCATGGCTGACATTAGTTTAGGATAATGAGGTAGCAGAATATGTAATTTGTTTTGCATAGACTGAGCACTGTTGTAAGTAATGGAGATTTATGTTAATAGCAAAGTCAGCATAACTGACATTGCAGACAAAGAGTAAACGAAATTTATGCACCATCGAGCTATTATTTTGATAAAGTAGATTTTCCTCCCAGAGATATTTAAAAGCCTTAGTAAAATAGTATCAATACATAGAAGCAGCCATTACATACTCCAGTTTGTTATCAAATTATGTTTTCTTAAAACTGGCTTATCTGATGGGAGTAATCCAATCACAGCATACAGTATTAGGTAAGAAATAATCAGGTTAAAAAATTATAACACAGTTACTTAACTTTGAATATAAGTTTTAACTGTTAATGTAGGAGTTTCACAGTTTATCTACAATGCTTAATGTCAAAAATTGTATCAATTTACTTATAAATTTTTATTGTCTCAACAATGCATTCTAATTTGCTGTGAGACTTTATAAACAAATGTCACAAGTCTGCTCCTTGTTTTCCTTAGTTCTAAGATAAGGTATTTGACTAGGTAGTACTTACTGTTAAACAAACAGATCAGAATTCGTGGATACTTGAATACAATTATCAAATGAACACTAATGACAGCTGAAAGCTTAAGTAGGGTCTTTCCCAAGAATGTCTGTTTTTTTTTAAATTAATTTTTATTGGAGTATAGTTGCTTTACAATGTTGCGTTAATAGATGAACACTAATGATAGCTGAAAGCTTAAGTAGGGTTTTCCCAAGAATGTCTGTTTTTTTTTAAATTAATTTTTATTGGAGTATAGTTGCTTTACAATGTTGCGTTAGTTTCTAGTACAGCAAAGTGAATCAGCTGTATGTATTCATATATCCCCTCTTTTTTGGATTTCCTTCCCATTTAGATCATCACAGAGCATTGAGTAGAGTTCCCTGTGCTGTACAGTAGGTTTTCATTAGTTATCTATTTTATGCATAGTATCAATAGTGTATATGCATCAATCCCAATCTCCCAATTCATCCCACCCCGCCTTTTACCCCTTGGTATCCATACATTTGTTCTCTACATCTGTGTCTCAACTTCTGCCCTGCAAACCGGTTCATCTGTACCATTTTTCTAGGTTCCACATACATGCGTTAATATACGATATTTATTTTTCTTTCTGACTTAACTTCACTCTGTATGACAGTCTCTAGATCCACCCACATCTCTACAAATGACCCAATTTTGTTCATTTTTATGTCTGAGTAATATTCCATTGCATATATGTACCACATCTTCTTTATGCATTCCCCTATTGATGGACATTTAGGTTGCTTCCATGTCTTGGCTATTGTAAATAGTGCTGCAGTGAACACTGAGGTGCACGTTTCTTTTTGAATTATGTTTTTCTCTGGGTATATGCCCAGTAGTGGGATTGCTGGGTCATATGGTAGTTCTATTTTTAGCTTTTTCAGGAACCTCCATACTGAGATCCTTCAACTTCTAGGAATGCCCTGTCCCAGAACTCCCTCATAAATGCACTATATGGGATGCATGGGTCCATGCACCCTCACTGCAATGTCAGGACAGCCCTAGACAGTCGGTGTTTCTAAATTGAAAGGAGTGGGTGGATATAGAAGGAGAAGTTGAGACCGTGCAACAAGACAGGATTGCAGGCTCTGCAAAAGTATTGTGCTATGATAGAAGTGGTTTTTCACTCTGATTTTCATGCTCTTTGAGCATTTTAGGAACCAATATTGCATCTCCAGTGCAAGGAGAACTATGCTTTTTATTGTTTTGAAGGACATGTGTGTGTGTGTTTAGTCTAAAATCGCATCTGCTACTCGGAAATAGATAAACATCTAACCACGGTGTTCGTCTCGCTATATACCCCCATGTCTAAACGACAAAAAGATTTTCTTTCTTATCTCTATTCAATTGTTCATTTATTTTGGTCACAGGATAAAAAAGGGGAGTGTGTGTGTGTGTATGTGTGTGTGTGTGTGTGTATGTGTGTCTCTGTGTCCGTGTGTATGTGTGTGTAGGAGTTAGAAAACATATTGTAATTTTAGCAGCATCTATGTTTCCTATTCATGCCACACCTTTAAACAATAAGAGATCCTTCAACTTCTAGGAATGCCCCGTCCCAGAACTCCCTCATAAATCGCTCCCTTCCATTAATTTATACTGAAAAAAATTTCTCAAGTTTTAAGATAAAAGCCATTCTTATTTTCTACAGGCTATTTTCCTTTATTCCTTTAGTTTGGGTCACATTTTTATTAAGGGCTCAGTAACACTCAGACATTACATTTGTCATCATTCTATTCAAGCTTTAGATATGGAATCCTTCCTTCCATTTACCTCTGCTCCATGTCCCCTGTGGCCAAGGAATGGTTGTTTATTTCTGGATAGTTATGGGATCTAACACAGTTGGCCACTGTTACATTCACTATATGCTTTTATATTTGGCTTTCTAATTTATGAATATTTGAATTAAAAAGTATGATTAAAATAATGGCTAACTTATCTACATTTACTCTAAATAGAAAATAAACCCTGTTAAGGGCTGTGACTTCTTTAACAAGATTTTTCCTCAATCTTCCACTATTTAAGAGAAATAATTAATTTATGATTCTGTCATGAAACTAATTCCAAAAGAGAATAAAATTACTAAGTCTACATATTTTAGAGGCATATCATGTACAGATACTGAGACCATTTTAATGCTGAAAATGTATTCCATCTACCATCGGAAGGCTGATATACAGTAAAATAATTGTATTTTATTGACTATTAGAAATATGTTGACTATTAAATATGTTGTAGTCTGTAATTTAAAAGTGGTTTTGTGGTTCCAAATTTTTTTCTTTTTAAAATAATATCCAATGTATCCAATATTTATTGAAGAATTATTTTCTACATGTTTCACTAACTTAGTATTATTTCCTTTAACACTACAATATTTTCTTATCATGGTGATTAAATAGTATATAAGCTTACATTTTTCTCTGGGATATGAAGCCAAGTAAAGATATAGATCACATTAAAGTTTTTTTTTAATTAAAAGTAAAGATAAAAAGCACATCTGGTAGGAAATGGTAGCCAAAGGGAAGAAACCAGAGAATAATAAGCAGTAAAAATACCACCTGCTCACGATTTCTTTCTCTTTGAGCAGTAGTTCCTCAGAATATTAAGAATTTGGCACAAAACTCTACTTTATGTATTCTAGGCAGCTGTGCCACCCTGGATATCTTCAAATATATTAGTCAAATATAGTCATTATATTTTTTACTCATATAATTTTCTTGGTACATGAAAGTATATTTAATGCTTATAAGCAGTTATATGTAAGTACCTTCAATCTGTTTGAAAATTGTGACTATATTATTAGGATACTTAAATATGTATGTGACTTTTATAATTATCAAATATTTGTATTTAGTACGGTATTATTATTATTATTATTTTTTTTTTTTGCGGTACGCAGGCCTCTCACTGTTGTGGCCTCTCCCGTTGCGGAGCACAGGCTCCGGACGCGCAGGCTCAGCGGCCATGGCTCACGGGCCCAGCCGCTCCGCGGCATGTGGGATCTTCCCGGACCGGGGCACGAACCCGTGTCCCCTGCATCGGCAGGCGGACTCTCAACCACTGCGCCACCAGGGAAGCCCTAAAATGTTTTTCTTATAATATCACAGGTGAGTATACATACTGGGGAGAATAGAGTTCGGAAACATTTCCTCAATGTCCTAAAAATTGCTAATGTGAGGCATTAACCATTTTTCTTATTGAAAATAAATAAGTTGTCTAGTTTCATACGGAGTTTATGTCTGTAACGACTACCTCTGGACTCATGAATCATGAAAGGTAAAAACAGCAGAACATACGGTGGTTTTTGCATATTTTCTCCAGAGAGCTCATTTCTAAAGTTTTTCAGAATTTGTCTTAAATTTGCCAGCATTACTCATCCAATTTTCATGAAGAAAGAAAAATATCCCTTTTTTTCTTCTTTTTAGAGATTGGAGAGGAAAACTGCAAAGTAAATTTTGGTATTATATGTAAATATACACATTTGTATAGTGTTTTGTATTCTGCTAAAATATTAACATTATCTGAGCCTTCAGTATAACCATCTGATTAGGTAGAGTCTATTTATTATAAAGATTAGTAAACACGATTTTAGCACTAAGCATTGCCTTAGGTTTAGATTACATGAAAACTGGCCTGTCCCTAACAAGTCATGAACAACTCAGAATCTTCCTTAATGAGCGCACAATGTCTCAGAAGTGGAAGACAGGAAAAATCAATAATCATATTACAATAAACTAAATAGATGTATAACACTATTAACAGTAGTCATCAGACCTTCTAATGTTCCTAAGCTTAATCATTACCTAATTTAATCATCACAATGCATTTATCATCCCCTTTACACAGCTGAAAATTGAGAAGTTAAATTATTTTCCCATTAGTAATAGTGGAACATAAAGACTAAGATCAATCCCACAATCTGACAACAGAATCCAAAATTCCATGGAAAGGGACACTTGGTTTATGTTGAAATTACTTTTAGTGCCATGGAGGACAAGGTGGAAGGTAAATGTGAGAATAGTAAGAGTGAAACACAAGCTGATTCTTGAAGTGTAACTAAGAATTTCATGTGAAGGTCGTGCGACAGACATTGCAAACCAAAAATCAACTCATACACAGGTCTCGGATAAATATGACGTAGTCATTGTTTGCTATGCAGTACGAGTAACTTATATTTACAATATGTAAAAAAATGTGGTGAAAGTGAGGATGAAATGTTAGAGTGAGCTAAGTTATACGAATGGAAAATGTATAATTACATGCAAAATTGACAGAACTTGGTGACTAATATGAAAAAGGTGAGAACCTTGAAATTATTGTTATATACTCTTATTGTCAATGTTGAACTCTGAAAGTGATATAGACACAGTTTCCCATTTAATCTTAATGTAGTAAGATGCATTACTAGGTAATATCTTAAGCAGTACACATTAAGTATGGAGTTTTCCCTAAAAAAATAGAAATACCATATGATCCAGCAATTCCACTTATGGGTTTTTCAAAGCATCTTATCAAGTGATGAATGGATAAGAAGATGTGGGGTGTGTGTGTGTGTGTGTGTGTATATATGCATATGGATAATAGTCCATATATATATGAGATATTACTCAGGCATAAAGAAGAATGAAATCTTGTCATTTGTGACAACATGGATGGACCTAGAGGGTATTATGCTAAGTGAAGTAAGTCAGACAAAGACAATTACAGTATGATGTCATTTATACGTGGCAACAAAAATGTTAACCAACATAACATAATAGTAAGGCAGTCATAGATACAGAGAACAAAGAAGTGGTTGCCAGAGGGGAGAAGGGTGCGGTGTTGAGAGAAATAGCTGAGAGAGATTAAGACTTACAAACTTCCAGTTACAAAATAAATGCATCCTGGGGACAAAATGTACACCATAGAGAATATAGTCAATGATATTATAATAATTTAGTTACGGATGGTATTTAGAGCTACTGTGGTGATCATTTTGTAATGTACAGAAATATCAAATCACTATATTGTGCACCTGGAACTCTGTGTTGTAGTTCAATTAAATTAAAAATACACTTCAATTAGATAAAAAAAAAACCACTCCTGGCAAAAATGAATTAAGCAAGAAATTGTAAAATATTTGATCGATGTGTTAAAAGTGGAAGATCATCATAAGAGATCTGATATATGAATGCTGAGGTCCCTGAAAGAGTAAAATCAAAGCAAAGATACAAAGCAAATATTAAACATTATGATACAAAGTTTTCTGAAAAAAAAAGCCTTTGAAATTGTTTATTAAAAAGAACAATGAGCATTCAATTGCAATGACCAATAGCAAATGATACTGTGGAAAAATTACTAGGCTTTAAAAATAAAAATACTTTGGGCAGCTAGAATAAAAGCGCAGGAGAAATAGAAGGGAATAAAAATTAGAATTTTAAGAGCCTTTTCGGAGAGAAATTCTCTGTGTCAGAAGAAAATAGAGAAACATATTTAAGATATGCAAGGAGAGAAATGATGAATCATGAAATTTTTACCAGCCTAGCAGACTGAATATCGGAAGTCCTGACATCAGGTCATGAAGGACCTAGGGTAATATTGTTCCCATGAACAATGGAATGAACAGACTTCAGAAAACAGAATCCTTAGAAAGTGACATAAGGACAGATGGTAAATAGAAAATTTGCAGTTCCTTACTCAACTGAGACTGAATAAGGATTGTGTGTGAGAGAGAGAGCGCGATCTTGGTGGTAGATACCAGGGTGACTACCTTACAACAATTCATTAAGTTCTACCTCTGTTGAGGGTGCTTTTCTATACACGTGTTTTATTTTATAGAAAATTATTTTTAAAGCAACTAGATAGATAATATAATTTAATAAAAAAACATAAATATCAAACATATAGATACATATTGAACATAGAGAACATATATATATAAATAACAGATAAAACTGTAGCTCAAACTAATACTAAATCTGTGCAATGAAACAACCGAGCTTGTATTAAATGAAGAGGCCTCAGGAGACTAGAAGTGCCGTCGCTCCCGGTCTCGGTTCAGATGACGCTCCTGGGCTCCAGGTCCAGGCCTTTACAGGCGTGAGTCCAGAACCTGCAGCACAAACACAGGCGATGGAGTCATTGAGGAGGTGCAGAGTCAGATGGAAGAGGGCTCGCTGGGGAGAGTGAGCAGGGTCCGGAAGGCTCCTCAGGCCCTGGACTTGGCCTTGGGCCCTCATGTCCCCAGGGGTCAGATCCACAGGGCACTGGGGTCTGTTTGCTGCTCTTTGCTGAACGTGTGGTCTGCTAGCAGGGAGTATCTAGAAATGTCCTACAGGAGCGATTATACCTGGGCTTTTGGCGGGGCAGCCTTCAACTGACGGGTCCCTGGACAGAGAGACTGAGGCAGAGGAAAGCAGGGGGGCTCAGGGATCCGGGACTAAAAGGCTGATTCCCACCCACCCTGGGCCCTGGGAGCAGCGGGAGGTCTGATGACACAGGGGGTGGGTGAACCTGCCCCTCCATCCTACACTCAGTGTAACTGCTCATAAGACCTGCACACTGGAAATGGACAGACACCTGGAGTTTCTATTTTCCCTTATAATTCTTTCTAACCCCCAGCCAAACTCTCCTGAGGTTCATAATTTTAAAATGTTATTATGCTGCTGTAATGAAAACATACATTTTATCTGTTTAGCATATTGCAACATTAAAAGTGGACAGAAGACACTGCTTTTCAAACTGTAATAAGACAAGTTATATTTATGTTATTTAATGACAGAATTGGAAAAACAAATAAAAGGAACATGAGTAACTTGAATCCTGCCCCTTTAACTCACCCAAACGAGCACTGTACTGAACTGCTTTCTGGTTTTCCTTAACTCGAACTGAACACATACACAAAAGAATCTACAGAACCTCCAACCCCAGGTTGAGAACCTCCACCCCGTGAAGTGACCCAGGCCCCCCAGGGGCCCCACAGAGGGTGAGGGACCCCCAGGGCTTGGGCAACTCCCAGGCAGGCTGGAATCCTGCCGTGGCCCTACCTGATGCCAGGACTATGAAGCACCCACAGGGATGCAGAGCTGGGCTAGGTGAGCCCTCTGCTTGCAAGAGCACTGAGTGCCTGTGTCTTCTTCATGCTTTTCCCAAGAGTGCTGGGACTGGGGAGGTCGAAGCCCCCCCAACCTCTCACCACAGCTAGCGATTAATTGGGGATGCTCCCTGCTGCCTTTAGGGGGGTTGGGAGGGTGGGGCTGGGTCCTGCAGAGAGAGGTGATGAACACTCCAGTGGGGCTCTTCAAAGGGAACATGCTGGAACAGCACCTCCTAGAGTCATGCACATGGTGGCCCCGCAGTGCCCTACAGCCTCCCCTGCAGATGTAACAGCTGCCGGAGGACGCAGCCCAGCAACCATGGGGGCTTGTGTGGATGGGTACGTGTGCCCTGGGGAGATGTGCTCCTGGCATCCTCCACTTGTCTGCAGGGTTTATTACCATCCTCTTGTCACCACCTTTGTGGTCACACTCAACAGCAGTCCCCACTGTTTTGGCTGGTGTTTCTGAAGCACCAAAAAGTAAGCTGGGGACGTATGGACAGAGAACACGTGCACTGTCTGCCCCACCTTTTCACTCCCAGTCCTCCACGTTCATGCTTCCTCTTTCTGGTCTTCCTCTTCATCAGGAGCGACTTCCCCCAAAATTGCTCTCAAGACAAGCAGAGAATATCTTGATACCTGGAAGGAAGAGAATAGGAAGAGAACAGTCAGGCAGGTCCAAGGCCACCCAGGGCAGGAAAACAACCATAAGGGGTAGCTCAGGGCAGAGCCAGACTTCACCGTGGGCCCCTAAGGCTGGGTGGGCCCAGACCTGCTGACTCGAGCCCCATCTCCTGCTCAGGCCACTCACGGTGACAAAGACAGATTCAATGGTGCAGACCTCTGGTCAGGAGCCAGGGACATGCTAAGAAAGTGTGGGAGGAGGCCTGCAGAGAGAGTTCACAGATCTAATATAAGATCCCAGGACCCCCGGAGCCCGGATGAGACCAGGTCCTCCAGAACGACAATCATAAAAAGAGGGAAAGAGGAGACGGGGAAGGGTTACAAGGAAGAGTCTATGGATCTGACAAAGAAAATTTAGAAAAAGACTTGCAAGAGGAAATAAATTACCATCAGCTCGTTGCTCTCTTTGTTAGAAGCTTCGTCATCTGCCATGTAGTATTCTGGTGTCCAAGGGCAGCAGCCATGTTGGGGTGGCCATGGGAAAGGAAAGGGGAGATTCAGAGTCGGGATGTGACCTCGAGACCCCTGTGTCCTCATCTCCACGGACCTCCCAGGGCCTCAATGGTGCCACCTCTGCAATGAAGTAGTGGGTCTCTGACCTCCAACATAAGGTTGCCACCCTCAACTTCCCTACATGTGACCAGGAAGGAGGCCCATGTCACCCTGTGCTTCCTGCAGGTGGTCACGGTTTCCATGCGATTCTGCCATGACCGTGCCTCCCTCCTGCTCTCCCTCTGCTTCCTCACTACTTCCTTCCTCATGTCTCTGCTCTAATTACTGCTCCTTTCCTTCCTCTTTGTACCACCACTAATCCTAGAGTTCTCCAAAGTGGGCACATCGCCACCGTCTCCAATCAGTCGATTGTTTAATTAACCAATCCATGCATCCCAGGGAGTACCTGGCATGGGACTGATAGTGTGTTGGGCTCTGGGGAGGGAAGGACATAAAACTCCATATAACAGGGATTCTCCTATTTCCTGGGGTGACCTTAGTTATCTGGGAGATAATTAATGCTCACACCACTGTAAGTTTCCCAGAGGATGAAAACAAAATCAGAGGGAAAGTAACATGTCCAATTTCATTTAGCCAGAATATTGTAACAAGGGTCCTCCATAAATGGTACCTGCCGGGAATTACCCTGAGATTTAGAAGGACTGGGACGAATGAGACCTGATAAGGTGTGAGGAAAGGTCCCAGTGTGGGCAGGACTGGGGCGTGGGGAGCAGAGGCAGGGCTGTCTGGATGAAGTAGTGGGTTCTGAGAGGTGCAGTGACCCTGGGTCCTGCTGCCCTGAGTCTCTGTCCTGGGCCTGGTCAACCCCAGGAGACCAGGTCAGCAGGGCTGTGAAAGCAAGTGTGTGAAGAAGCCCAGCAGCCCCTTCACACAGTCCTCTAGAATTTTTGAAACCCATGGAGGGTCTCTAGGGGCAGCTGGATGTGGACCCCTCCCAAATGGAAGCATGTCAGCACATCAGCCTTGGGGATGTGCAGAGGCTGAGATGAGCTCAAGGCGACTGACTGAGCACATGCAGTGATCCCAGAGCACGTGTTCTGTGACTCATCCACCTCTGGGACTGTCCTTTACATGAGGAACAAACAGTGAGGACAAAACATGAGGTGAAGCCACAAGTCCTGAAAGTGAAGAGGGAGAGAGTTCACTTCTCATCCACCACCTGACACTTTCTAGAAAAACTTAGTCTCCAGTTTCAAGGGCCCATGAGAGTTTTGACCCACAGGTTCTGTCCATCATAGGTCAATACGCAAAAGAAAACAAAGTCTCCTGTGCACAATACCCTAGTGTGCTAACCAGAAACCAAACTTCCATATTAGGCGGTGACAAGCACAAGAAAGAGCAGCTCGTGTGGAAAAGATAATTTTGGATGAGCAAATCAAGAAAAGGTGCTTATAGAGCACAGTCACGTCTAAGGACACAATTTCTCTCTGTTGTATCATTAAAATATGAAAAAAAACAAGTCAGAACTCTACACATATTTTATTCTTCTTTCTGATTTCATATCCACCTTCCTCAGTCTCCAAAGCAGGAGATATAACCCTGAAGTTCCAGGAACCCTCTGCCATTAGATCCTACCTAAGTGTTGTTCCTACCTGTACCCTCTTCCTCATCATTGCCACAAATGTTATCCAAAACAGATTCTGTAGAAATATGAACATGAATTTACAAGTCTTATGGATACATTTAAAATGTGACTAATGTGACTGAGTAATTGGCTATTTTATTTTATTTTAATACATTGAGTTAATCATTGATTGAATTAAATAAATTATAACAGGCACATCTAGCTAGTGGCTACCACACTGTAATACACATCCCTCTCTCTCTCTCTCTCCATATATATATAAAATATATGGAGGATGTTACCACCCCTCCCCTGGTTATTCCCTTCTGTATGGTCTACCCATTCAAGATGGCTGTTTGCTGATGGTTTGCCAAAGGAAAAACCTCTGCCCCGTGAAGGTACTTAGCCCAAGGGGGTAAGAGGGATGTGTCCCTCTGCTGGTTTCCCTGGTAACTGATGAGCCCATCTGCTGTCAATTCCCCCTATAACTGGTAGCCTCCCTATTCCGCCCAGAGTGAAGAATGCTGCTACCGCTGCTGCTGTGTTCTGCCTGCCATCGGCTATCTACAGTGGGATGTCTCTCCAGGACCACTTTGCTTCTGACGTGAAAGATCTCCCATCTATTAAACCATTAATGTCTCTGTCCCTGACTCTGGGCTCTTTCTTTAGCCCCGAGGCTGAGCAAGTACAGGGCTTGCAGGCGTGAGAGGTGCAGCCCAACACCTTCTGCAGGGCAGTTTGCTGGCCAGATTTGATGATTCATTTGTAGGTGTTTCCTAGGCTCATGCACACTTGCCAGGCACTCATGAGACCTTGGGGACACTTAAACAGTAATGTCAACACCCAGATCCTAGTGGAGTTCCCGACAGGTGTTCCACTTGAGGGGAGAGGTAATGAGCATGGCCCAGTGCACCTGTGCTAGACGTAATCAGCGAGCAGGTGCAGAAGGGAGGGAGGGACATTCACTCACTTCATGAGGCCATCCTTCTCACCACTGACTCTGAAAAATCCAGGGAAGGAAGGGACAAAATGCCCTTAGAAGGTAAATGGCCTGTACACTGAAAACTACAAACCACTGCTGAAAGAATTAAACAAGGAACAAGTAATTGAAATGACATATCATATTCATAGACTGGAGACTTATTATTGTTGACATTTCTACACTACCCAAAGCTAAGTATAAATTCATTGCAATACCTATCAAAATCCCAATGTCATTTTCAAAGAAATAGAAAAAAAGAAATATCCTAAAATACATATGGAACCACTAAGGACTCCAAACAGACAAAAAAATCCTGAGAATAAAGAACATAGATGGAGGCTTCTCACTTCCTGACTTCAAAACACATTACAAAGCCACAGGAATCAAAATTGTATGGTACTGACATAGAAACAGATACATAGCCCTAAAGACCAGAATAAATAACCACCAAGAAAACTCATAGATACATGGCCAAATGAAATTCACCAAGGTTCTAAGAGAACAAATAGGGAAAGTATAGTTTTTTCAATAGTTAACAGGATGAAAATATAACTTACCGAAAGATTACAAACATATATCAGAAAAGGAGCTAATGTTCAAAACATATAAGAAAAACACTACAACTCAAATGCAAAATAAGTTAAAAAATTAAAAAGGGTAAATAACTGGGTTCAGAAATGTGCAAAGACTTAAATAAGACATTTCCTGAAAAAGACATACAAATGGCTAACAGATATAGGAAAAGGATTTCAACCTCACTAATCATCAGGGCAATGCAAATCAACACCTCACACCTGTTAGGCTGTGTATTATAAAGAAAAAAATTAACAGTTTAAGGCCAAGATGTGGGGAATTAGAAAATTTGTACACTGCTGGTGGGAATGTAAAATGGTGCAGCTATTATGAAAAAGAGTATGGGGGTTCCTTATAAAATTATAAACAGAAACATCATATGATTCAGCAATCACAGTTCTGGGTATATATCCAAAGGAAATTAAACCAGTATCACAATGAGATGAACTTAGGTTCATTGCAGCATTTTCCACAATAGCCTAGATATGCAACCAACTTCACATAACAAGTAAGTGTCCTGTGCCTGAGCTAACCTTAGGTACCTCAAAACAACTCCATAAGTCTCTTAGCCCCTTAGAGAGGATGAAAGCAATATTACGGTTAAAAGTAACTTGTCTCAATTCCTTTAGTCTGGAATACTGAAACAAAAGTTCTACAGCAGGGGAAGCCTCATAAACACACAGCACCTGCCAGGGTTTACCCCAGCCTTGGAAGAACTGGGAAGGATAAGACCAAGGCAGGCCTGAGGAAAGGTCAGAGGGTAGGCAGGACTGGGGTGTGGGGAGAAGAGCAGTGGCCCTGGGTCCTGCTGCCCTGAGTCTCTGTCCTGGGCCTGGTCAATCCCAGGAGACCAGGTTAGCAGGGCTGTGAGAGCCAGTGTGTGGAGCAAGCCCAGCAGCCCCTTCACACAGTCCTCTAGAATCCCTGCCGGCCATGGAGGGTCTCTAGGGGCAGCTGGACGTGGACCCCTCTCAAATGGAAGCACCTTCAGCACATCAGCCTTGGGGAGGTGCTGAGGCTGAAATGAGCAGACTGAGCACATGCAGTGATCCCAGAGCATGTGTTCTGTGACTCATCCACCTCTGGGAGCGCCCTTTCCATGAGGAATAAACAGTGAGGACAAAAGTAAGGTGAAGCTACACATCCTGAAAGTGTAGAGGGAGAGAGTTCAAGTCTCATCCACCACTTGACACTCACTATAAGAACTTGTTCTCCAATGTCAAGTGACTATGAGAGTTTTGTTCCCACTAGGATATGGCCATCATACGTGAATGTAAAAATGAAACCAAAATCCCTTGTGCAAAATACCCTCCAGGTACTAAACAGAAACAAAGCTTTCATATTTGGCAGTGAAAAAGCAATGAAAGAGTAGTCTTGTGAGAAAGAAAATTTCTGAATGGCAAAGCAAGAAAAGATGACTATAAGCACAGTACAGTCAAAGGACATGAACACAATAACTCTATTATATCATTAAAATATGGAAAGAACAAATCAGAATTCTACACATATTTCCTTCTTCTTCCTGATTTCATATTCACCTTCCTTAGTCTCCAAAGAAGCAGGTGGGACCCAAGTGTTCTAGGAATCGTCTCGCTTTAGAGCCTACCTGAGAGTTGTTCCCTACCTGAATTGTCATCAGCATCACTGCTATGTATGCTCTCCAGGATCCATTCTGTAAAAACACAACCATGAGCATAAAGTTATTATACAAGTTGACCCACCCATTTCTCCTACTTGACTTGCTGGCTCACACAGCAGCACTCTGGTCTTCCCTCCAGATTCTCAGACCTCCCCTGTGCTCTGTGCAGACAGAGTCCTTCAATAAGACATTGATCATAGTTGAAAATTTCAAATGAGGGAGAGATGCTGAGAAAATCACCTTCTGACCCCTCACTTCTATAGACCCATTTATAGCTTTCGCCTTCAAGCTTACCACCCTGAAATTCCGGATGTTACAGACACACTTGAAACATGGCTAGTGTGACAAAGCAATTGTGTGTTTTTTGCATTTTTTTAATAGAATGAGTTAATTATTGTTTGAACTAAATTAATTATAAATAGGCACATTTGGTTAGTGGCTACCACACTGGAAAGCTCAGCTCTAAGAAATCCAAAGATGAGAAAGAGGCAACCAGCCACCCCTCCCCTGGTTGTTCTTTACTGCAGAAAATTTGATGGCCTGACCTGATCATTCATATGTGGGTATACCTTGGGCTCTTGGACCCATGCCAGGCATTGGGAGAGTCCTTGTTGACACTGAAATAGTGCAGTCAACACTCAGGTCCAAGAGGAATTCCCAGCAAGGGGCCCTCTTGTAGACAGAGGTGAAGGGCATGGCCCAGTACACCTGTACTAGACATAATCAGAGAGCAGGTGCAGAGGGGAGGGGAGGGATTTCACTCTCTTCATGAGTTTATCCTTCTCACCCCTGACTCTAGAAGACCTGAGGAAGGCAGTGGAAAAGGCCCCGTAGGAGGGGAAAGATTTGTGTACTGAAAACTACAGGACATTGCTGAAAGAAATTAAAGAAGAGACAAGTAATTGGAATGACATACCACGTTCACAGACTGGATTATTAAATACTGTTGACATTTTTATACTACATAAAGTGATGTACACATATATTGCAACAACCCACAAAATTCCTTGTCGTTATTATAGAAGTGGACAGAATCCTAAAATACATATGGAACCCCCCCAAGAAGATAAAACAATCTTGAGAGCAAAGAGCAATGATGGAGATTAACACTTCCTGAACTCAAAACACATAACAATGCCACAGCAGTCAAAACAGTCTGCTACTGGCATCAAGACAGTGAGATAGACCAATGAAATATAATAGAGAGACCCCAAATAAATGCACATATAGATGGCCAACTGATCTTTGCCAAGGTTCTAAGATTACCAAGTGAAGAAAGGATAGTCTCTTCAACAATTAACAGAATGAAAAGGCGACCTATAGGATGGGAGGAAATATGTGTAAACCTTATATCTGAATAAGGGACCAATATCCAGAATATATAAGAAACTACTAAAAGGCAATTTCAAAAAAAACAGCAGGCAAATAACTGAGTTTAAAAATGGGTAAAAAGCTTCACTAGACGTTTCTCCATAAAGACATACAAGTGGTCAATCTACATATGAAAAGATGCTCAACATCACTAAGCATCAGGGAAATGGAAATCAAGCCACAAGGAGATATCACTCACACCTGTTAGGATGTGTATTATAAAAAAATTAGGGTTTCCCTGGTGGCGCAGTGGTTGAGAGTCCGCCTGCCGATGCAGGGGACACGGGTTCGTGCCCCGGTCCGGGAAGATCCCACATGCCGCGGAGTGGCTGGGCCCGTGAGCCATGGCCGCTGAGCCTGCGCGTCCGGAGCCTGTGCTCCGCAACGGGAGGGGTCACAACAGTGAGAGGCCCGCGTACGCAAGGATGTGAAGAAGTGTAACTTTTGTACCCTGTTGTAATGTAAAATGGTGTAGCCATTATAGAAAACAGAATGGAGGTCCCCAAAAAATTATTAGGAGAACTATCATAAAATCCAGCAATCACTCATTTAGGTTTATATACAAAGGAGATAAAACAAGAATGTCCAAGAGATATCTACAATCTCATGTCCATTGCAGCAATATACACAGTAGACAACACAGGAAAACTGCCCAGTGTCCATGGGAAGATGAATTTATAAAGAAAATGTGGTGTATACATACAGTGGAATGTCATTCAGTCTTTGAAAAAGAAGGAAATCCTGCCATCTGCAGCAACATGAAAGAACTTGGAGGACATTTGTAAGAGTGAAACAAGCCAGTCACAGAAGGTCAAAAACTGAAAGAAAACTCCGAGAAGCTGAGAGTAGAAGAGTGGTTCCAAGAGCTGGCAGGAGGTTGACATGGGAAGTCTCTGTTCAATGGTTATAACGTGTTATTTGCAAAATGGAAAAGTTCTAGACACATGCTGTACAACAAGGTGCATGTAGTCAACAGGACTGACTGGACACTTCAAAACTTGTTAAGATGTTGGATTTCATTGTATGTGTACTTTTACAACAATAAAATATACATATGTAATATAAATACAAAGTGGAAAAAAGGGAAAAAAGAAGAAAAATAAGGAAAGGGAGTCAACAGAGGGAAAGAAGAAAGGAGGAAGGAAGGGTCTCGAATGTACACAGGTATAAGGAGATAATGGGAGAGAAGCTCCTCTCCCCAGGCTTTAAAGAAGACATCTCTCCAGAGTTCACTCCAGCAAGAAGGGGATGTTCTTTCTCTTCCCCATTCAACCAGAAGCACCAATAGCATCCTAAATGTGGGCCAGGCTGCGCTCAGGTGTACACTTTTCCTTGATCTCTAAACCAACCACCCCTGACACCCCCATGGCTCAGGTGCCCTTCCTGTATCTCCTTCCACTTCTCTAAAGCATTTCTCTCTTCAAGTCCAGCTTGAGGCTCCAATCCTGTCCTCACACGTGGGGTCCACTGGGCGGGCCTCTGAGTTCTTAGAGCCTCCCTGTGAGTAGCAGGCACTGAATCACACACCAGGGCTCCCCTCAACACTATCAGGAAACTACGACCTAGGGATGGAGGATTTCTAGAACAACTTTACTTATAGACAGTTTCTTGGGTAAACAAGTGACATTTTACAATCAAGCATTTTCAGTTTTTTCTTTGGTGGGGAAAATATTGACACATATAAGGCAATCATATTCTACTATGTATTTCTCAAAGTATGTATTTCTCAAAGGACTCACTATCGAAAAAATTTTTTTAAGTATAACTTTCCATGTTTTAATTGACTTTACTCCCAGACTTGTTTTCTTGCAAAAGCCTTCAGAAAATACCAAGAACCTACTTCATCTGGCAGTTTGCACAGCAACATGAGTGGAGATACTCTTGTCACACTGCTTGGTTTCTCTGTCCCACCTTGCAAAGCACAACCTCCTCTCTGCCCTCCTGGGAAGGGAGCCAGTGCCCACCCTGAGCTCAATCCTGGGGGTAGATCTCTTGGTTCTGTCTCCACGGTATTCAGTGTTTCTTGCCCAGCACACAGAAACAGGGCCGGCACAAGTGATGGAAGACAGACTTTCCGCAGGAGAAGGACATTTCGTTTTCTTAACACAGAATCTGATAGTGAATATTCGCCTCAAAGGAGAAAGGTGGAGTGAATTTCCTCCATCTACTCCTGGAGGCTCCTCCTTTCTCGGACTCCTCCAGAACTGGGTGTGGCATGTGGGTACAACCAGGGGCTCCCTGCAAAAGGAAGGAGGCCTGCCCAGCAATAGGTGCTTCAGGTAAGGGGGGAGGACTCATCCCGAGGCTTTAATAGGAAACAGTTAGAATGAGGGAAGTGGCAGAGAGATGTATCATAACCATTCAGAATGCTATGAGACCTACTAAGAGATGAGATTTATTATTAAATGAAGTTGCAATTGACCCAGTAGTAGGGATTCTGAAACCCAGTTTTGTTCATTAAGAATCCAGCCACGGAGCAACTAAGCCCGTGCGCCACAACTACTGAAGCCCGTGCACCTAGAGCCCGTGCTCCGCAACAAGAGAAGCCACCGAAATGAGAAGCCCGCGCACTGCAACAAAGACCCAATGCAGCCAAAAAAAAAAAAAAAAAAGAATCCAGTAAACATTTGCCTGAGTGGTGATAGGATTTGTTTTCCAGGTGAAATGAGGCTCACTTGGTATAAAATCAATGCACACACTGCAAGTGTACAGTTTATTTACTTTTATATCCATACCCATTCATGATGCAACGGTGATGGGAATATATTTTAGAAAGTTGGCACCAGTAACAGTGACGTTTAGGGGAACATAAATCGAGGGAAACACAACACAAAAAATTCACACACACACACAGAATCATACCACTCATTTCACATACAGACACACCCAGTCCCATGCACACAAACCTACACCACCTAACCGTAATACAGCTTCTTCCTGGGACTATAGTAATTGGTTACATTACTTGTAAATCACTTTCTATCACCAGGACCCCTACTCTCATTCACAGCACAAATTTGGAATCAGTTTGGTCTCTACACTAAAACCAGTAAGAATGTCCCACTTTCTCATCTTCAAAGTTTTTCCTCCCCAAGTGACTGATTCCAGAATACATACCATTTTCATGTTCTGTGACGGCCACCTGCAATTACAGAAGAGAAAACACTATGAGGATAAGATCACAGTGATGCTCAGGTCTTTTGTTCATTTGGTGACAGTAGAAAACCTGATAAGAAACAGTGGTCCAGGGAACCCAGCAAGGGCTATCAGAGCAAACCTACTCAGGCTGAAAGGCAAAAACTTTGCTTGGAGGATGGAACTTCCAAGTCCATTTAGGTTGGAAATTACAGAATTCTTTTCCTAGAGAGAGCTCCGTGCTCTACAGGCTGTAATGGATGCTGTCATTTTTTTTTTTTTTTTTTTTTTTTTGATTTTACGGTACACGGGCCTCTCACTGTTGTGGCATCTCCCGTTGCGGAGCACAGGCTCCGGACATGCGGGCTCAGCGGCCATGGCTCACAGGCCCAGCCACTCCGTGGCATGTGGGTTATTCCCGGACCGGGGCACGAACCCGTGTCCCCTGCATCGGCAGGCAGACTCTCAACCACTGCGCTACCAGGGAAGCCCGCATGCTGTCAATTTTAATGTCCTGTGGAATCAGGCACCATGAGTTGGTAATAGACTCTCACTCCACATTCTCCCAACCAAGGGAACTGTATGTATCTGGAATGAATACCCTCAAATACCCTCAAATATTCGTAACTTAATTCTATTGAAAGAGAAATAAAGCAATATTTCTATCTCAGACCAGAAAAAAATCCAGCTTACCTTGTGGATACACAACACCTTTTCTTCTGTCCTATCACAGTGCAGGTCATCCGCCACATCCTCAGGGAGAGCTGGAGGGACACAGAGTAAGTGTCAGGACACTGGTGACGCTGCTCAGGAGTTACTCAGGGGCTTTCTTCTCGATGAGGACGTGGGGTGTTGTGTATGGATGTGGGAGGTTAGTAAGTGTGGGCTGAGCTGGTGTTGGGCCATCCTCTTTGGGGGATGAAGGAAGGCAAAGGACAAGAGGAAGGAAATGAAAACAGAGCTTTGGCTTTCTAGCTAAGGGGAGCCTAATCAAAAGGGAAGAGTCAATCTAAAAAATGGTAAACCCTAAAATGCATGCTCTGTTTCAGTGACAGACCCATCCTGCCTGTTTTGAGCTTCTGCTAAATTGCCACTCTCTCTTGATTTTTCCCAGATCACTCTTCCCCCAGCATCCACAATTCCAGCTACTGTATTTATCATGTCTTCTAGTGTATAATATTTTATAGTTGATTAACAGCAACCTCTATTAAAGGACTGAATTCAATCCTAGACAAAATATGCTATATTTATTCACTAATCACTTGTCTTAAAGAAAATCAAATACACAAGATTTGACAAAACTGAAATCCTACCATTTAGATACAGCCACTATCAATCGTATCATATTTTTCTCCCAGTCTTTGTTTTCTATACAATGTACATATGTCCACTGAGTCAGGGGCTGTCCATACTCTAGGGAGCTGTTCCATAAGTGGGACACTTCATTATGAAGAGGGAGCACGGACTGAGTACAGCCTGTCTCTAACCCAGCTGTGCAGGAGATTTGTACAGGCCAACAATCAGGTTGCACTTTGAGTCCTTGGGTGTGGGCTACAGGAGATGACCAATTCTAAGGCTTATGGTAATGTTATCCAATACAATAAAATATCTCCCTGATTCTTATCTACTTTTGGCCTCGCTTAAGCAATGACACCAGCACTGACAGATATGCCCTGTACTGTATAGATGGGGTCTCACACCTCTCATAATCTGTGAGCTGACCAGGGGAATGCAGGTCCTGAGGTGAATTTCACACTAATGACTGTACCAAAGTCAACTGATAAGTCTACCCATAGCTGCCCTGGGTTCTGTGACCACTAAGCCCACCTGATGGGCAAGGTCTGGACCTTTGGAGATGCTAGTACTTCCAGCCATGGACACGGATGCAGGGACTCCCTTGCTCCATGACTGAGGATCCCTTGGCTGAGTGGTAAGTGCAGGTCAGGGATCCAGAGCATCCACATTGGGACCCACCCCTGGGTTCTCAGTTTGGCTTTTCCACTTAGGAGGTCAACAGCTTAGAACGTTTATCTCTGCACCATCTCCTTCTGAGGAAAAGGAATATTAACCAAACCTGGGCAACAGCTGTGTTGAGGGAAGAACAAGGTAATGTACAGACAGTGTGCAGTGGTGATAGAGATTTTGACAGGTGAATTGTGCTGTGTAAGAGGGAAATATCTCCTGAAAAAACACACACACACTCACGCATGGAGGTTCACAATCACACCACATAGGCTCACATATGGACCCCACCCCAACCCTGATACACACAAACCCACATCATCTAAATGATGCAGTTACTTCCAGGACCATAGAACTTGGGCATGGCTCTTTACAGGGAAATCAGTCTCTAGCTCTACACCCCCAGCCCTCATCCCTGTAGGGACCCTGAATCAGGGTGTCTCTCCAAGCAAAGCCAGCAAGAGTCCCACCTTCTTCATCAACTAGATTGTTCCTCAGCAGAGGGGGGATCTCTGAATACATACTGTTTTTCTTTGCTGTCCCATCCACCTGTGATTAGAGAATAGAAAACAGTGTAAGGATCTCAGCATCCTGTGCTCTGTGGACACAGGTATTTCATCACATTTTTGTCCTCAGAAAACCAAATGGGAAACTGTTGTTGAGTCAATGGCCCCAAAAGAAAACAGAGAAGACAGCTGTGGGAAAGGCTGGAGCTTTGCCTGGAAAATCTCTCAGGTCCATTTTGAGGAGCAAATACAAAATTCTATTTCAAGGAGGGAAATTTTCTGCTGAAGAAAGTGTGTCTGACTATACAGTTTCTAACTGATGTTGTCATTTTTTAAATGGCCTTTTGAATGAGTTATCTGTTGGGAAAGACCTTCAATCAACATTCATCCAACCAAGCAAAATTGTATACATCGGCTGTCTTGAACATTGTAGATCTTCATATCTGAAATCAATTGGAAAAGAAAAGAAATGAAGCAAACTTTCAATCTCTGATAAATAAGGGGAGCTTACCCTGGAGGGAGATGGAGCCTCTTCCTCTGCCCTCACATAGGGCAGTTCCTCCAATAGGTCCTCAGGGGGCTCTAGGAGGACACAGAGTAAGTGTCAGGACACTGGTGATGCTGTTCAGGAATTACTCAGAGAGCCTCCTTAATGTGGACACAGGGTGGGAGTGTATGGATGCAGGTGGTTGATGAGTGTGGACTGAGGTGCTGTTGGACAAACCTCCCTGGTGGGTGGAGGAAGGCAAAGGGGAGGAACATTTCAGAAATGAGGAAGAGAACCTTTAGCTTTCTAGCTGTAGGGAACCTAATCAATTTGAAAGGGTCAGTCTGAAAAAGCTTAAGCACTAACATTGCACTATGTTTCAGTATAGAGTCCCACGGCTCCTCTGCCCATTTTAAAGTCCCTCCAAATCCCCCTTCTCCTTGAAATGTTACAAGACTATTTCAGCTTCCTTATAATCAAATATGTTGCTCCTTCATTCACCGTCCATTCTGTTGGATTTTTGACTTAGTTTATTGTGATGAAATATACATAATATTTATGCTTTTCATAATTTCTAAGTGTACAGTTCAGTAGCATTTCTTACTTTCACAATGCTGTGTACCCATCAACACAATCTACATCTTAATCTTTTTCATCATTTCCACATAACCTCTGTACCCATTAAATCGTAACCCACCTTACTCCTGACTCCTGGCCTTGGTAATTTCTACTTCCGGTGTCTGTGAGTTTGCCTACACTGGGTACCTCATACAAGTGGAATCATATAATATTTGTCTTTCTGTGCCTGCCTTATTTCACTAACAATAATATATTTTTTATATTATTTGGATCATTCATTTTGTAGCATAAGTCAATCTTTAATTCCTTTTTATGGTTGAAAATTATTCTATTCTGTGTATATATCACACTTTATTTATCCATTCATCACCTGATGGACTTTGGATTGTTTCTATCTTTTGGCTACTAAGAATAATTCTACTATGAACATAGATTTCTGTATGGCACCATAATGGTGACAAATAATATTGCACATATGTCAAATATCATTGACTATAACAACACAAGGTGTGACTCTTAGGTGAACTATGGACTTTTAGTTAATAAAAATATACTTACATTGTTTCACTAATTGTAACAAATGTATCTCACACATGTTATATATTATTAATAGCTGAAACTGAAGTGATAGGATACAGGAATTTTCTGTATTGCCTGTACAACTTTTATGTCAATATAATCCTGTTCTAAATAATGTCTAATAATTTAAAGAAATCTCGAAACATGGTTTCAGGGAGGGATGTGTTGTTGCTAACGTTCAAAAATCAGCGAATGTCTAAACCATAACTAGAGACCATCTTCACTCTTAAACATGAACCAAATGTTGAATTTTAAATGCATGTTTACTTCCATGGTTAAAACAGTACCAGCTGGCTTAGTAAGTTTCAATTTGAACACATGAAATAAAAGAATACTGCTTAATATTTCATAGTTTTTTCTTAAATATGAGGCACTGAATAAACTAGAATAATTATTCTTGAGTGAACCTAATGAGAAATTTTCCACAGTACCTTCAGCTGGGTCATTTATAGGGTGCACCCTAAAATGTGGCCGGATGTGGATCCTTTTCACCCAGGCTGGGGTTGATATTCTTGACCTCCGATCAGTGTTTCTTCTTCTCGCATTCTGGAAGCAGAATCCTGGGAAATGCATTACAATAGAGCCAACTATTGACATCTTGCTGGCAGAAGACCATGGGGAAATTAGCAATAATTTATTCACAGTTCAATCCTTTGGTCCCTTTTCTCACCAGCTGCCCAGCAGAGCCTCCTGAATCACAGTTGGACTTAGGAAGATCTTGCAGTTTGGTGTGCAATGAAAACACCCAACAGACAGGTTTTGTGGGCAAATATCATTATTTAACTGAGAACATCTAGAAACTCAGCAAACCATTGGGACCATGACTGATGGACTGGATTCAAATCCCGTTTACAATAAGCATGTACTTGGGAAAGATATGTAGATCCCTTTTTGGCTCAGTTCCCTGTTCTGAGATGTATAAATGTTAATATGGCTTACTTTTAGCATTATGTCATGTTATGCCAAAAATGATTAAATACAGGTGAAATGTTTGAAAAATAAAGGACCGGTGCTTCACAAATGCTCTATAAGTGTTCAATCCTGAATGATGGCAAGAATAAGCTGGACATTTCGTAGCTGTTGAAAGCAGAGAAGGGATGTGACGGCTCCAAGTAAAGGGGGGATTCAAGCTTACTCTTCAGCTTTTTCATGGGAACAATGCTTTACAACTCATGGAGAATATCTATTATCATGTCTGACACCCAGCCCTGTTGGGGGTGAAGGGGAGGGCAAAGTGGGGGCTGTAACCCATATGTTATGGTGGAGGGTGTGAAAATTTAGAGAGATAAGTGACTGTCCAAGAGTCACAACCATGATGAATGATGGATCTGGGACAGGACAGACCCCTGGACCCCTGAACCAGGAGTTCCCCTCACTCTCTCTCTCAAATTCTCCTGCCTCAAGTTTTCTGTGGGTGAGACCTGATGCCCTGGAGGAGCTGCCTGAGCCTAGAAAAGAACCCAAATCCTTACCCTACTTTTCGCCTCTATATTTCAATCCCTCATCCAAAATACAACAGTTTCTTCCGAACAAAGCCCCCCTGAAGGACTACAGGAATTCCAACTGTGTCCATTCTCCCCAGCCTCTTCATGTTGTCAACTATCTCACAAGCATCCTTCACAATGACCAGCTCACCATGCTGCAGGACCAGTGGTCTGTTACGCTGCTAGGTTGGCTCAGAGTTCAGAACCTTCTAAGCAAAAGGCCACACGATGGCTTTACCAAGAATCAGCTTCCCTTCAGTTGACCAAGTTTGGATGATTAGTTATCATGAATTAACTGGGGAGGTGGCCATCTGTGCTGGGCTTTCGTGGCTTAATTAAGTCTGTGATGCTCTAAGTCTCACTGACAATTGATCTGAGCACCCATTCGAGCAGCCTGGACCAAGGGCTTGCTAAGAATGGGCAAGCGTTCAAGTCTTTCCTCACTAAAATTCCGGCTTTATAATAAAACTCATCATTCTCTAGACCCTGTAGTGGTAGGCAATAGAATCCCATTCTTTTTGAAAGTCATCTCCATACTCAGAGGCTGGAGACCCCACCCCAGGATTCTCCTTGAGAATCACCAGACAGACCATCCTTCCCTCAGTGACCAAATGTTCATTCCACTAATGTAATGGCACTGGCCCTTCTCACCAAACTTGCTGGCAGCCGCCAAACAGCCAGTGATCTTGTCCATAGCAACCCATGGAAATCCAACCAGTGAATCCCAGTTTCTTTCCTTTATGAAACTTTCTGGATTTAGACCTTGAATATTTGGTTTCAGATTTTGACAGCTACATTTAGAAGAGCTGAGCTGTAATTCCCCTTTCTTCCTATAATGACCATTGCTGAGGAGATATTAAGATTCTCTTGCTTCAGTAAAAGCATGATGAGTGAGTTCCCTTTATCTGTTCTCTGGTAGAGTGTGTACAAAATTGGCATTTGGAGATAGTATGTTTTTCTAAATTTAGGAAAATATTTAAGGCAGCTGGCTTGACAGAAGAATCAAAAATATAACTTAAGTAATATAACTATAAAATATATTTATAACTCTGTAGATAAATGTGGTAGAAAAAAAAAAAAGAAAAAAAAAAGATGAGGAACATATATCAGTAAAAGTTAACCAGCCCATTTGAAGGAAAAGCCTTCAGAGGATGAATATGAACCTACCTCCAGAACAATTCAGATTGCCCATTTTCAAACTCTCAAGGGGTAGAAGTGACAGCTTCTCACCTGTCACCGTATGTGAACCTCTCAGTTCACAGAGTGGTGGTTGGAACGGAATGCCAAGATGTGCATTACCATATTACCATAGTGACAGGTCACAATAGAACTTTCAGAATGAACTGGACTCTGCACAGGATGGGTCCAACTGCTGCTGTCTAGAAGGTGTGTTTCCAAGGACAAGTTTGGCTCTTCAGAGTAAACATTTTATTTCTGAAATTGAATCTCAGGCGCACAATTTACTCTCTGATTAAGAAAATAATTTATATGGGAGAAAATGATCTGCCCCCCAAATACAGTTGATAGTGAACATTTCAGGGTGAAGATGGACAAAGGTAACACGTTGAGAATAAAAAGAGGTTCTATTCTTGACTGAAATATCATCCTGTTGCTGAACGCAAGTCCATGTGCCTGACAGTGAGGCCAAACAATACCAACATGGCGAGTTTGAAGCATTGGAGCAAAGAAAGGTTTACTGCAGGGCCAGGAGAGGAGACGGGCGGCTCATGCCTTAGAAAACCCTGAACTCCCCAAAAGCTTTCAGCAAAGCCCTTTCATGGGAAAGGTAAGGGAGGGGTGTGGTTAGTTGCTTCAAACTTCTAAGGTCAGATCCTTTTTTCTTGAGGTCAGGTCATGGTCAGGTCACGATGCTCCTGTAAGCCTCCATCAAAACAAATGTTACTCTCTGTACTGACAAGAAAGGGCAAGGTCCCAAGGCTCAACTCTTGCCCTCCAGGGTCCAGGTCCTGGACAAGAGGAGGGGGTCGGTGTGCAGGCTGGTTACCCTGCCCGGGAGTGTCCGTCCATCAACCAGTCTGGGTCCTCCCACCAGTGCCCAGGCCTGCTTGAAGAAGCAGATCTCAGGTGGCAGTGCCCTCCAGGCCAGGTCCCCAGACCCTGCCCAGCCTTCATCACTGAGGGAGCCAGGTGCCCAGGACCCTGCGGGCCCTCAGGCTTTTCCTTTAAACTGGAGAGAATCATTTGTAGCAAATACCAGTCAGGTGAATTCCCAGCTGCCAACAATTGCCCTTCTTTGAGAACAGCGCAACCACAGAGGCGGACCTGAAGTAATGCTGTGCAAAGTCCTTGCAGCTGAACCCTGACCTCTGGCCACCTCCTGGGTTAGACAACTGATCAAAGCTGGACCAAGTTTTGAAACTTCAGCAGAGTCTGAAGCCGGCTGAAGTTCTTACCTGGATTACAGTGTCCGTGTACTCCAGGTGCTGAGGCCTCTGTGCACCACGACCCATGGGGACCGCTGCTGCCATTAGGTCGCTGAGGCAGGGACGGGGTGAGGTTCACGACTGCTTCGAGGCCTGGGCCTGGCGGGTGGGCCGAAGTGCCGAGGGCTCTGGAGCTCCGCGGGACACGGCCCTCAGCCTGTCACCAGCTCACCCGGCTGCCACAGGCCGAAAGGCCTGGAGGGTCCCAGGGAGGAGGCTGCAATCTTCCTCTCACTGCCCTCTGCCATGAGGACCACGGCCAGGTAGAGGAGGAGCTCCAACCGCGGCGCTAAGGGTCTTGCAGTAAGGGTCTCGCGCTGATAGGGGTTGGACGCCTGCCCCGCCCCTATTACAATCTCCACCCATTTCTACGCTTCCTCCCCACAATTTTCTAGATAAAACAATTTAAAATGTAAGATTTAATCTTACTATAAACAAAGTTAAGTTTTCATGTCTAATGTCCAGTTGTATTCTTAGTGTTCTATAAATTCGGTTTTTCTCCTCACAGAAATTAATATTTTTGCCATGTATTGCAAGTATATTTCCAATTTGTCACTGTCTTTTTATCAGTTACTTTTACTTATATCATGAAGACATTTATTTTATTTTCAAAAATCAGTAATTCAAATATTTTTATTATTTTTGGCTGTGAGAAAGGTAAGGAGGAAGAATATTACGACTAATATTCATATTAAGGGCTAAATACTCCTTTAAGGAAATATTTTACTAATTAGGAAAATAACTACAGGTGCTTCAAGACAAAACTTTCCTATTAAACAATTTTGAATATTTCTAAAGGTATATGTCAAAATGGGCTAATTAATTTTTTAGGATAATGATACAACTTTTTCCCCAGAAATAATACATAGTCATAATTATCCTGATATATTCATAAAGTGAGCTGAGTGTTTTGTAAAGCACATGTGGTAATTTATATCTCAAATAAAAAGCTCAGAGCATTTTGGAAGTGATAATGATGGTACATCAATGATTCATTCATTTGAACAGATTAGATTCATGATGTGTCTATTTATCCGATAATGAACTTGTAGGTGTTTGCTGAGAAAAAAGGGGCATATTCAATAAACGTTAAAGAGCATTAAATGAATTTGTGATTGTAATGTCCTATTCATGATTTCAATGGTGGAAAATTAACTGAGTTTTAACATAGCTCCAATTTGCTAAGTAGATTTGTATTTCTTTGACCAAGCAACATATCGGTATTTTGAAATTTTTCCTATAGCGGATTCAACAACTGTTTATAAAAGTTGGTGAATATTTATAATAATTAAACGGGGTATATCATGTAAAAACAATGAAATAAGGCCAACTTAGGGAACATCACTCTGTTAAAGACATAGTACCATGAACATTCTAACTAAGTCCTGCTGACTATAAAAAGCATGATCTATTACTGTTATGGACTGCATCTTTGTGTCCCCCCCCTGCCAAATTTATATATTGAAACCCTAACCTTCAGTGGGATGGTCCCAGGAGGTGGGGCCTTTGGGAGGTAATTAGGGCATGAGAATATAGAGTCCCCATGGTGACATTAGTGTCCTTATAAAAAGAGGAATGGAGCTAGACTTTTCTTTCTTTTTGTCATGTGAGGATAAATGAGAAGATGGCCATGGGTAAACTAGTAAGAAGGCATTCACCAGAACCTGACCTTGCTACACTTGATCTTGAACTTTCAACCTTTAGAACTATGAGAAACAAATAATTATTGTTTAAGCCACCTCATCCATAGTACTGTGTTACAGCAGCCCAGACTGACCAAAGCAGCTATCATTATGGATTTTGAGAGTAATATTTCTTTCTTTAGTTATTAATTAACAGAAAAGAGTCACAGATCTTTAAAAAACATTGCACTAGAAAGAAGTAAATAGGCAAGGGGAACTTTATTCAAGACATTGTGATAAAGATCGAGACTATTACAAGGAAAGAGTTTGAATTCAACTCCCCTGAAACAAATGATTGGGGGGATTTGTAAACACTGAGTGAGCTAATGAAAAAGTACTACAGGCCCTTAGCCTGAAGGTTGGCCATCTTTGCTTACTAATTGTCACTTATGGAAGTTAGGTTCCCACCTTTCCACAGAGACTAAGATAAAGGGACCTTATCTTTCTTGATTAGGAAGGAGGGCTCCCAGGTTCTCAAGAAAGACATTCCTGGGTTGTAAAACGTTCACATATCGACAGGGTAGAGAAGGAATTTACATGTTTTCTAAAGTAGATGCTCGAAGAATGAGGAGATCAAGAAAAAAAATGTCTGAGATAAATTGGGAGATTGGGATAGACAAATACACACAACTATATATAAAATAGATAGCTGATAAGAACCTACTGTATAGCACAGGGAACTCTGTTTAATACTCTGTAATGGGAATAGAATCTAAAAAGAGTGAAAATATGTGTATGTGTAACTGATTCACTTTGCTGTACAGCAGAAACTAATACACCATAGTTGTAAAAAAAAAAAAAGCTAATACATATAGTTGTAAATCAACTACATGCCAATAAAAATTTTAAAAAATGTCTGAAGTATAGTCAAGCTGTGGGGACTGTTAAGGCCCTTTTGGTAAAGTCCTCGTTCTTGCTTATAAATACGTGAGAGAGGCAAAAATAAACAGAAGAAAATCTGTTGAGCTGATAAGGGATGCACTGCTGATCATTCTACCTTGTGGGTTATTCATGAGGAACATCTGAATTAATGAAGTAGCAAAAATAATCCCTAGACATTCCACATAATACCTTTTTATTAATACATAATTTACAATTCTACATTTTAATGAGGAATAAGTACAATAATGAAAACATATCACAGCTTCTGGATGTTTTTCTATATGACAATTATAGTATATTTTGTAACGACTATTCTGGTAGTGGTAACAGTGTGAGGGGCTGGAAGTAACATTTAGGCATGCCAAACTTCTTCTGTTGGCTTGAGATCCCACCCAGACACTCAGATCCCTGAACACATATAGATATCTGCTTATACCTATTTGCAAGCATATTAGCCAGGGAAAAGTTAAAGGAAGTTTATGAAAATATAATGGTATATGCTATGTGGCATTAGAATCATGATTAAATCCATTAGTGATTTCCTGGCATCACTTATTTCTCACTGAAAATATTTCCTAAATAATACAACTTGCTGGCTGTGAGAGTATAATCAAATACATCTTGGTCTCAGTTTTAAATCTAAAAATTTTTAGTTACTGTGTGACACTGTATACATTATTGAATGCTTTTATGATGAGTATTTTACACATAAAATTGAATTAACCATGTCACCTACTTTCAGAAATGTTCTGAGTATTACATGATATTTTGTATGAATGCTGATTACATTTGCAGTGTATATTAGGGGCTCAATATATAAGAGCTAGCTAGTAGCTGTTGTAATAACTGTGACAATAGTAGCAACACTCAATAATCTCTCAAAAATATTTTTTGCACTATATTTTGATATTATGTTTAGAAAGTTAATTCCTTGATTGTTTTGTTTCAAATATGTGGCCTTCACATGTAATATGCTTGGTTGAAGTCTTCAAACTCTTTATGATATCTGTAATATTCCATAGATAATCTTGAATTATGAAATTAGAACTTGTTTTTCCCTTCTTGACTAGCAAAGAGTATGCTCTTTATCAGGCAGTCTGTGAGTTTATCCCCTACCTTTTTTATAAGATGTAAAATCAGAGAATCTTTATGAGAAGCTGACCATCTATATAAAAAAATTCAACTCTTGGATAATACTTTATTCTCGTTTGTGGTCATGGTCAACTATAGTAGTTTCAGAAGAATTCAATATGGTAGGAGGGAATGAGAATGCATGAAGGGCATCCCATGGCATTAAAAACAAACAAACAAATAAATAAACAAAAACTTTTATTTATGACTTTCCTAAGTAGAATCAGAAATTTCCTAAGTAGAAATTCACCAAATAACTTGATTGAATTAACAGAAAAATTGCATTTATCTTAGCAGAATGAAGAAAATCAAAGGTTAGTGTTTGACTTTTTTACTTACTTACCTAACTTACTAAATATACTTAATATATATATGTACACACACACATATATATATATATCACATAGAAATTTGAAGCTATACCTTAATAAAGAAGGCACTTATTAAAGCTTTTATATTGAAGAAAACTGCATATAACCACGATTAATATCTGATAAACCTACCTTAATAAATGGTGTTCTAACAGCTAGATGGCCTCTTCAATAAAAAAGAGATAAGATCAGCAGAAAATGTAGCCTGAACTTTAGATGTTAAATTATAATTACATCAAAAATAATGAAATACCTAGGAGTAAATTTAGTAAAGAAAAGTGAGAGATCTTTACACTGCAAACTATAAGACATTGATAAGAGAAATTGAGAAAGCCAAAAAGAAATGAATATTCTGTGCTCACGGATTAGAAGAATTAATATTGCTAAAACGTCCATGTTACCCAAAGCAATCCACAGATTCAATGAAATCCCTATCAAAATTCCAATGGCATTTTTCACAGAAGTAGAACAAACAATCCTGTTATGTGTACAGAACCATGAAAGACTCAAATAGCCAAAACAATCTTAAGAAAGACAAAGTTGGATGCTTCATGCTCTTTGATTTAAAATTATATTACAAAGTTATAGCAGTCAAAACAATATGCTATTGACATTAAAACAGGCATAGATCAATGAAATAGAATAGAGAACCCGGAAATAAACCCACATATCAGTGGTCAATTAATTTATGACAAAGGAGCCAAGAATATAATGTGGAAAGGATAGTCTCTTCAGTATGTTGGGGAAAATGGACTTCTATCTTATGCCATGCACAAAAATCAACTCAAAATGGATTAACTGTCCCAGGTGCCATTTTTGGTGGTCTTTTCCTTAGAAACACTTTGATGCTGTAGTCTATTTCATTCGTAGTCGTGTGAAGAAACCACAACCTACTTGGGTACCTCAAGCAAAAATATTTTTAATATAGATAATTGGTACTTACAAAAGCATCAGTAGTCATGGATGAGTGAAAGTCACTAGATTCTTGTGTGTTATTTTTTTAGTTGTGATCTAAATAATTAGAAATTTCATCTTATGACGCATGTCATAAACTAATGGAAATCTCCACTGATTTTTGAGACTTTCCTATTTCTATAGTTAAGAGAGAATAACTTGCAGCCCATGTAATGGGTGGGATCAACAGAAGGGGAAGAAACAATTCCATTTAAATAAAAGGAAAAGGAAAGAAAAAACCTCAACATAGGCTCAGAGGTATCCACCTCAGGGTTATGACATAAAATGACGTGGAAAATATGATAAAGATTGTTGTATTTTGATTCAGATTTTTATAAATATTTCCCAAATGATAGAATGTGAACAATACTTTAGTTAACCCTGGGAATGTTACAGCAAACCAGCAAACATTATCCTACTCTGCTCACATTTCAGAGTCTAGGGAGAAATACAGATGAATAAGCAGAGTTACAACCTAATGCCTTATCTGTATTGTTGATGAAGATATGGGAGAGTAATATTACTTAGAAAGTTAATTTTAAATTAAATTTTAAAACCCATCAAATTTCTATGTCTTAATTTTTGTTTTTTTACCATATAACTTGATATTCTAAGGACTGACAGGTTTCAAGAAAGGCTGGGTCCACGGATTGATCAATGTTGTCATGACTCTGTCACCTGCTCTCCATCTTTTCATTCTATTTCCTATTATTGGCTCCTTTTTATAACATTTTCTTTATCACTTTTGTAAAAATTTTGCAAAAAAAATTTTGACTGCTGATCCATGGACCTGATGCCTTTTCTTGGAATGACCACTGGCTTCAGGGGGATAAGTGGCTCTTCAGAGGCAGCCTGGCCAATATGCTGGCCCTGGTGGGGGAGGAATCGCTTTATTAACAAATCCACCAGAACTACGTGGAATGAGTGGCGGCACAGGCCACGAATGGGAAAGAGGTAATTACCACAAGGAGGGAAACTGGGCCAACAAAATCTAAAGGTGTCAGTTGGAGTCATTTCTGTGTTAAGGATGGCTTTCCAAAGAATGAAACTACTCAGATGTTTGAGGTGTGAAGAGATATTAGTAGTCACCTTTTAAATGTAAGGGGGCAAGACAGATGGATAAAATAGTTCAGGCAGAGGGAACTCTATGAGTAAAGGCACAAAGTTAAAAGACAAAATTCTGTGAAAAGCATTGGTGTGCCTTATGAAGGGAGGACCAATCAAGGTTAAAATAAGCTCTAAGTGAGAAATGACAGGGCACTAGATTAGCAGTCTGGAGAAACATAGATGGAGCTGAGAGAGTTTCACTGGGAAATGATTTCTTCTCTGGGCAACCTAGACACTAAACCACAATTACTGTATCCTCCCCTTACCATGACCCCTGCATTTTGATTCTCTTTGACATTTACACGTACTACATCATCTGTAAAAATGTTATTTATGGGGCTACCATACCTCTTTATCTAATGTAGTAATTCCCATCAATTTTTCTCCCCTTACTGTGGTTTATTTTTCTTCATAGTCCTTACAAAAAATTCAGTTATTCTATAATACAGCTTTGCCCAACATTTCTGGGACCAGGGATGGGTTCAGGCGGTCATGTGAACAATGGGGGAGTGAAGGGGAGCAGCAGACGAAGCTCACCTCCTGCTGTGCGGCCATGGGGTTGGGGACCCCCGTTATAATACATCTTAATTTGCTTATCTGTTTGTCAGTATTTCCTGTAATTCTTTTGAAAGCAAGCTTTGAACACTTTGTTCACTGCTAGATCCCAGCTAGAACAGCACCGCTACACATTGCTTAAATAACAATATTTCAAATGGTATAATCACAGGCTGCATCTCAAAACACAGGTATTAACAGGCACTGAGGTATGATAACTATGCACCACCAGGGACTGGTAAGATGCAGCTGTACCACCTACATGGCTTCAAGCTGTCTCGTGTCTGGAAGAGCTCTTTATGGTCATCAGAAGGGGTGGAAGCTGACTCTGCTTATCTGACCACTTGTGTTTCGCCCTTACCTCCTGTCAAGACATCATTCTGGTTCATTGGAAACTCTGGCTGCAAAAGTACATGCAAGCCATTCACTGCAATTGCTTTTAGTCTCTAGTATCCTGTAGGTAGAACGTGAGTGTGGAAGGAACTTGGGGCTAGTTTGTGGGTGGGTCCTCTCTCTTCAGAGGACCAGTCCTCTCCTGGACAGGAGGCAGATGCAGGGACAATGCCAGCCCAGTCTGCAAGCTCACAGATTGCAACTAATCACCTGTAGTGGCTGGTATCTTGAAAATTAGGTAATGAAGTTCTTTGCCATTATTTCATACGGAAAAATCACTTTTGAAAAGCTTTTCTAAGATCAGCACTTTTTCAGGAATGCTTCTTCAGTTGTCAAGATGTACCTGGCTATCATACTAAGGTTCCCCTCTTCTTATTTCCAGCCCTTAGCATCATTCTTATGGACCCTTTCTTTTAATCCTTAACATTGCTGTTTCAGAGACAATCTACATTTATGGTTGGACTGGAAATAATAGAAGCCAAGTAAAGTCATATCAAAATATGAGTTTTCAAAATATTTTTGAGACTCTTTACTAAATGGAGAATTGATATTTTACCTTATGTTCTTCCAGGAAGCTGCCTCTTTTCTCTCTTGCATTAATAATTGTTTATAGTCAGAAATTGTTTTATAAGTTCTATGCCTTGACAGTCATGCGATTTTTATCATTGCATGTAAAAAGCTATTTACTTATAGCAGAAAAATTCATCATGAATCTTGTGACTTTTAAATACCTTGAATATCAGTTGCCCCTAACATGGTGAGTTTCACTCATTTTGAATAGGGTGTTTCTCTAATACTCTTGTACATTGTAGAGCTTGTTAAAATGCTCAGCATGAATGGTGGTCTGCAGATTTCTTATCCCCCAGCATTTCAAGAGTTTCTCAATATTGTGTGTTCCAATGTTCCAAGAGTTTTTACGGGTTTTTTTTGCGGTACGTGGGCCTCTCACTGCTGCGGCCTCTCCCGCCGCGTAACACAGGCTCCGGACGTGCAGGCCCAGCAGCCATGGCTCACGGTCCCAGCCGCTCTTCGGCATGTGGGATCCTCCCGGACCACTGCACGAACCCCTGTCCCCTGCACCGGCAGGCGGACTCTCAACCACTGCGCCACCAGGGAAGCCCAAGTGCCCAAGTTTTTATGTTTTTTTTACTCTAATAGCAATGCCAAGTTTAATTTGATTCAAATAATAGTTCATTTTTTAAATGCCATACTGTCTTCTCCTCAAATTAAAATATTATCTTATCAAATCTTCCAACAAAATGTATGTAATTTCCTTTCATAATTATTACAAATTAAGTCAATCAAGGAAATATTCTGCTAGGGAAAAAAAAAAAAGGCACGTTTTAGACTCCAACGAATCAAATATAAAATCCAACACAGTGAAGTATGTTAGGGCTAAACTGAATTACTTGTAGTTTTATAGACTTTGACATTAAAGACTCATGCCTTTTATAAGTTTTGCCTGCAATAATATTCCATTATACATTTTTTACAGATTGTATTCCTTAATACAACTGTAATCAGAATCAGTTGTAATGTTCTTAATGAATTGATAAACAAACATTTTCGGGAGTATAAAACAGGAATCTACCCTGGCTCTTTTCTTATGCATTTGTGCATCAGTACATTGAAATAACTTTAAATATGCTAAAAAATAATGTCCTCCTTCATACAGATACCAGATATTTTTGAAGCATTCTAGTGGTAACCTCATATCTGTTAGGCCTTAATATTGAACTTACACCATAAATAACACCTTCAGGTTAACTACTGTCATTAAAGAATATTGAATTGGTTGAAATAAAGAACATTATATAGCAAAAATGTAGCAGTCCATACATAGTATCAGGAGAATCATTTGGCCTGCGTTTGGAAACCATGTTGCCTGACACATGCATCCCATGGGGTGAGGTATAATCATATCCACTTTAGGGGATTAAGCAAGCAAATATGAATAATGTGCTTCACAATGCATATGTGAATAACGTCTGGAATTTCAAAGTTCTAATGAAGTGTGTGATATTAGTTTTACAAGTATTAACTCTCTGGTTTCAGTTCCCATCTCTATTCACTAGATTCCTGCCATTCACAACACATTTATATGAAAGAAATACATTGGATTCCTGAGAAGTGACACCTTTAATCTTCCTGATCTATCTCTTGAGGATGCCTGATTCTGTTGCCCCTTAAGAAAAGGGAGGGGGAGAGAGGGAGAAGGAGAAAGAGAAGGAGGGAGACAGAGAGATTTAAATAGCATGGAAGGAACTAATTACCATTCTTTCTGCTTCTACTCAAGGCGACTCTACCTTAGAGTGAGCCTGTGGTGGAAGATACAAGTGCACTTCCTTCCCATGTCCTAGTTTCTCCACAGCTTTCACAGAATGAGCTTCGCACATTACTGAGACTGATCTTTTGTTTTAGAAAAGTCATTTTCTATTAAATACGGTTTTAAACCCAAGCCAATGGCCTCATCTCAGGTTCAAACTAAGACGAATTTATCTGTTTCAACACTGGAGGAAAACAGGACTGAGTTGAATTGCTTAAGAAATGCACATCATTGGGCTTCCCTGGTGGCCCGGTGGTTGAGAGTCCGCCTGCCGATGCAGGGGAAACGGGTTCGTGCCCCGGTCCGGGAAGATCCCACATGCCGCAGAGCGGATGGGCCCGTGAGCCATGGCCGCTGAGCCTGCGCGTCCGCAGGCTGTGCTCCGCAACGGGAGAGGCCGCAACAGTGAGAGGCCTGCATACCGAAAAAAAGAAAAGAAATGCACATCATTAATTAATGTAAGGCAGGAGTATAAACATGTATTCAATTTAGGTGATTTAATAAACTCTCAAGATAATTCTACTTAAACATATTCAGTGCTTTACAAACTGAATGTGTATCTATATCTTGAATGAGAGTTATCTTCACTATGGTCCCAAGTCTTTTTACTATTATGAATTCAGTAGAGAAAGGTGGCTCTATTTAATTAAAATTATTTATTTTTACAGGATTTATAAGGTAGGAAAAATATATTGTCATTTTTTTGTGTGTAGAAACACTCATAAAATAAGTTTCTGGAAAGAAATGCTTTTTCCAAATGCATTTATTAATCTGTCTAATCAGAATGCTGTTTATAACTTGGTTAAGTTTTACTTATTGATCACAGAAAATGTGCCAAGAATTTTTTTTCTAGGTCCCCACTCTTGGTTAGGTTGTTTTATATGCATATGGAACATGTGAACTTGCTCTTTGAACTCCTTACAATGTATTGAAATTACATATTTTCTTGACTCTCTCACTCACCAAGCTATAAGCTCCCTGAGGAAAGCAGTCTGGCCTTGTTAACTACTGAATGTTTGACACAAGTATATGTTCAATACTTGTTGAACAAGCATTATTTTAAAATTCTAAAATAAAACATATCACGACTTATTTTTAATTTTAATTGCATTCATTAGTTTGGACATTTTAAGTTCTGTTCAGGTGGTAATAAAAAGAATGTTACATTAGTTCTGCCTTCAAGGTGCCCACACTCTAGTGCCATGAACATATAAATCAAATTTAGAGCCCAATTATAATAAATAGCTCAATCCAGGTGACTTGTAACACCCATTGCAATGTTTTCACTTCAAACTGTTTTATGTGATTCCCTAATTATATTATATGGTAACGTAATAAATGATTTCAAATCCATTAGATAAAAGGCATGATAAAAAATTAAGAAATAGATTTAGTAAAATAAAGGGTACCATGGCAAAATAATGTGTTTCCCTTGAATTATAAACCGGTTAATCTTGAATGAACATTTTGTTAACAATTCATCTGGTGTGTCAGTCCATTTTACAAGTATAAGCAGTTCACTTGGAAGAATTTTGTTGATTCCTGCTGGGTTTAAAACTTCAGTTAAGTGACTACCATTCTATTTCTCATGAGAGCTAGCTTAACTTCTTCCATTTTTCTTCATAATTCTCATCTTTGAGAGCAGGAGCATGTTGGTTGGAATAATTTTGTATCCCAGTAGGGGCAATTATACATTTCCTCATGTGATTGATACTGCACACAAGTCTATTGGTGATCAGTAACCTGCGCCTTGTAATTCCTTTAATTTCATTTATATTCAGCTGGGAAAGGAGCCAGATTTCTCCTGGCTTCTGCACACTCGCTGACGGTTAGACAATAAACAAGATTTTTATTTTCCTTCCTGTACTTGTAGGCTTGTCAGCTATAACACTTTCTTCTTTTTGCAGCATTTTCTGTCACTATCTTTATTTTTAAATTAAATGTATTTTATTTTGTACAAAGTACCCCTTCAGCTTCAACAGAGAAGTTTCACTCTGCAGTATTTTTGTTACCATTCAGTCATATTATTTTAAACTTTATTATTTCTTCTTTCATCTAAGGGTTACTTACAAGAGTAGGTTTATTTCTCCCTAACTTCAGATGTGGTTGTTCCTTAGTAATCCCTTTATATCAAATACCAGCTTAATTGCATTCTGGTCAAGAATGTGTTCTTTAGGATACTGGTTCTGGGAATATAATAAGACTTGCTTTATTACCTTGTAGCTGATTAATTTTTATGGATATGCTATGTTTGCTTGAAAATGATATACATCCTACATTTGTTAGGTGCCATGTTCTATCTATACTCATTATATCAAGATCTTGTTTAGTTTAAATCTTCTATATCTTTATCAATTTTTAACATCTTGTTAATACTCCTGGCTTGGATTTAAGTTTTTTTTCTTCTTAGCATTTCTACATTGTTACATTTGTATATATGTGATGCTATTATTAGATGCATGCATATTTATAATTTATACTCAGGATGATTTTTATCATCCTGATGACTTTAATACTACTATTTAACGTATTATTTGTTTGACATGAACACATCATCAATATTTTAAATATTTGGTTTGCTTATAAATTTATGTTCTTTTAATTTCAAATTCTAATTATTTTTTAATTTACTTAGGACCTAAAACTTATCTCCTTGCAAAAAAGCATATAACTTTATTTTTAAATTGACTTATTGATTTTTTTTAACCTGGATAATTTATTACTTTGGCACATTTAATTTCATATATATTGATTCATTCTTACAATCTTATTTTACTTATTTCATGTTTTCTATTCATCTGATTTTCAACATTTGTTTTGTTGGTTAGCATGTAGGTGCATATACTTGGATGTGTGTGTGTGTGTGTGTGTTTTAGTGTAACTTTTCAATTTTGGATTGATTTCACTTATATACTACTCTAATTCCATTTCACACAACTATTTTATTTTTTTTAATTGAAGTATAGTTGATTTATTATGTGTTATTTTCTGACAATGTGATTTGGTTTTATATATATATATATATGTATATATTCTTTTTAATATTCTTTTCCATTATCGGTTATTACAAGATATTGAATATATTTCCCTGTGGTACACAATGTGTCCTTGTTGATTATCTATTTTATATATAGTAGTGTGTATATGTTAATCTCAAATTCCTCATTTATTCCTCCACTCCTCTCCCTGTTATCCCTTACAGTAACCATAAGTTTGTTTTCTAGGTCTGTGAGTCTACTTGTTTTGTAGATAAGTTAATTTGTATCATTTTTTTTCAGATTTCACATATAGTCGATATCATATGATATTTGTCTTTTTCTGTCTGGCTTACTTCACTTAGTATGATAATCTCTAGGTCCACCCATGTTGCTGCAAATGGAATTATTTCATTCTTTTTTGTGGCTGAGTAGTATTTTATTGTATATATGTACCACATCTTCTTTATCCATTCATCTGTCAGTGGACATTTAGGTTGCTTCCATGTCTTGACTATTGTGAATAGTGCTGCTATGAACACAGAAGTGCATGTATCTTTTCAAATAAGAAACAGTCTCACACCCCACAGCTGCAGGAGATGGGCATCTCCTATCCTGGAGGCTCTCTGGCTTTGAGAACATGTCATAACCCCAGTTCTTCATGGTAAATTTTAGACAGTTTATACCATTCCTTTAGTCTGTAACATGTTTTTCTGGAGCAGGGATTGCACTTCTCTGCTTGGGCTTCAATTAAAGCTGCCCTGGTTTGGTTTATAGAAAGTGGTGCTTTTTGAGACAGAGGCAAAAAGCAAACCTGTTGAAACAGCTTGCTCTGTGATTTTCCTGACACACAATGTCTGTTTTCTTCTCCAAAGGTAGGAGGGGCCATTTCTGCCAGCTTGGAGCATTCAGGGGAATTTGGGGATCAAATCCTCTGATCACTGCCTTTCCATGTTTCAGCGACCTACAGGTCCCACGTGAAGGCTCTGACTTAGACATAGGAGGTTATCCTGCCCGGAAATTTAGTCTCATTTGCAGTGCTGTCACCCTCACTGTTGGTTCCTAAACATGATTTTTGGCAAAGTCAGCCCCACCGCTGTAGGGGATGGGCCTCTCCTATCCTCGAGGCCCTGTCTTCAGCCTGTCTCTTTTCATTTTTACCAAGTTTTAATATAGTCAAAAGATTCAATCTTAGAAAAGGAGGATTAAGAAGGAAAGGAACTGGAAGCAGAGAAAGAAGGAGATGAAAAACTAAGTGAACTGGCCAAAGCTTCTTAACAAGTACAACGGCTCCATTTCAAGACTTCTTTGCGTAGGCATATAATAGCTTTCTTTGAGTTAGGAAGGACCCGCAGGAAAGGGGAAGGTTTTATCTGATGGTTCTTCTCACTTTGTAGTGAACACAGCTTAAGGCGGCCCCAGTGCAGCACCTCCTTATATAAAGCCGTTGGAATGCAAGGGGGACCTGTTATTTGCGTCTGACTAGAGATATTGGGCTGCCACTTCCTTGACTGAATTACTATTTATAGCAAAGAAGATGTGATGTCACTTCTGTGATTATGTTTCACTATATAAGACTCTGTCTTAGCAGAATGTAGAAAGTTATTACTTTGGTGGCCTTAAGAAGCAAATCACCATTCTGGGAACTGAACTGCTTATGAAAAGGGCCACATGGCAGGGAAATAAGGACAGCCCCTTCCTCCAGTCAACACCCATTAAGAAGTGAGGAGCCTCGATCATACAACTGCAAGGGAATGGATTCAGCCAATATCCTGAATGAGTTTGGAAGCACATGCTTCCTCAGCCAAGCCTCCAGATGACAATGCCAACCAGACGACAGCTTGCTTGCCACCTTGTGAGAATGTGAACAGAGGACTCACCTTAACTGTGCCCAGGCCCTGATGATTAAAACTGAAGAAAAAAAAATTGTCTTGCTTGACGCTACTAAGTTTGTCACAAGTTTTTACTCAGAGATTAAAAATGTATACATGTATATAATATCCAATTGGAAAAGTCCCACTCTTATGGTCCTTAACTTCATCATCTGGCCTCTCCAGGAAGACATTGGGAACCTAGGGCATTACACCCATTCACTGTGTCCAATCTGGTAGCTGGGTGGGTCCAGAAATCTCTGTGTGCCCTTGCATGTGCTGGGCTTTTTGATCTGTAGCTGCGGTATAGACAGAAGTACCCCAGGTTTGCACTCTATGGCTTTAGAGTAGACTAATTTTTATTCCCAGTCACTCAGTTTCCAAATGTCTAAATTATGATAGAAAATATTATGACACAGACAAATAATTCATTTATTTGTTAGTCAACTTAGTCATTTTACAGGGACTTGTTCAATGTTGTGTGCAGTGATAAAATGGTGACCAAGAACATCCGTGGTTCCTGCCTTCATGGAAGTTAAAGGCTGGTGGACAAAGTAGATAGAGATCAAATTATTCAACAAAAGAATTACAACTTTTCTAGGTGTTACAAGGAGAAAATTGAGCTGTCAGTATAAAGATATTTGATATGTCATAATAATAACTACGATTTCGTTTTCACTATGTTCCCAACACTACTCGAAACATTTTCTATGCATTAAATCTTTTTATCCTCACAACAACCCTATTAGGAGGAAAACTGAAACACAAAAATGTTCATGTATTTACCCAGGGCCATACAGCTAGTAAGTGGCTGAGCTGGGAGCAAATCCCAGACATCTGGGGCTACAGCATGAGTTCTTAAGAATTACCCAATACTGCATCAAATCTGGCTGATGGCATCAGTGAAAGTTTCTCTCAAAAATAATAGATTTGAAAGATGAAGACAGTATTTTAACAAGAAAATGGGGTACTATATTTTAGGCATTGTAAATGTTATGTGCAAAGGCCATGGGATGGAAGAGAATAAAGCATTTTAGAAGAACTTGAAGGAAAGAACAGCTGGTTTGGGATATCAGCAGAGTATGATGCAAGACAAAGCTGGACAGATTTAAGCTCCATTAAAGCACCTCTTGAATAATGCATGGCTCTTAAAAGCCTGTTCCTCTGGTCACTCCCTCCAATGTTTTATTGTTACCTATTTACCTCTTCTGTTTAATCACAGCTGTTAAGTAATCATTATCATTATTGATTGATGTCAACATAATTGCCCTTCTTTCTTCTCATCATTACTAATTGCATTCCACTCCTGCATTTTTTTTATGAAGATTATCCTTAAATATTTCCTTCAGAAGCCAACTATGGTTATAAGGAACTGTAGGACTTTATTTTTCCCTCACCCTAGAATGAGATTTTAGCATTGTACACAGCTCTAGATTGAGTCCCAAAACCTGTGCCCTGGTCCCCGTGTGGGCTGTGAAGCCTGAGCACTAACTCTTGGATCCAATAACTCCCCAGCATAGCTGCAGAAAGAGTTCGTGAGTCAAAGCTACTATGGTTTTCAGCAATTTATCTTCTGCTGAAATATGGGAATTTCCTTTTCTTTTGTGACTCCAGGCATACTTTTTAACAAACATTTTTGTTATATTTTATCTGGCATTTTATATTTCTTATAAGTATTACAGTATAACCTAGTCTTTCACATCACAGGCATTGCAAGTCTTAGTAACATGATTTTGATGAGGCTAAATCATGCCTATATAGTTAGAACAAGGTCACTGAGATTATACTTGAATATGAAGCAATATTGAAAGTTATACCATATTAAAATTTTGATAAATCCTTTAAAACTTTTTCTCTCCTAAAATATTAAAATTAAGAATTAGTAGGACTTTTTAGACTTCCCTAGTGGTGCAGTGGTTAAGAATCCGCCTGCCAATGCAGGTGACATGGGTTCAATCCCTGTTCCGGGAAGATCCCACATGCCACGGAGCAACTAAGCCCGTGCGCCACAACTACTGAGCCTGCCCTCTAGAGGCTGCGAACCACAGCTACTGAAGCCCGTGCACCTAGAGCCCGTGCTTGGCGACAAGAGAAGCCACCACAATGAGAAGCCCGCGCACCACAACAAAGAGTAGCCCCTGCTCGCTGCAACTAGAAAAAGACCGTGCACAGCAACGAAGACCCAACCCAGCCAAAAATAAAATTAATTAATTAAAAGAAAGAATTAGTAGGACTTTAAAATGATTATAATTGCACCCCCAAAACCTGCCCCAGAATCCTCCGCTCACACCTAACTTTAACAAGAACACACTTGATAAAGTTAACACAGCTATTGAGATCTACAGAGTGAAAACCACCCTGGAGGCCCAGCCCACGTCACAAATCTAAACCTAAGTCAGCCTGTGCTTACAGCTTGACATCACTGTCAAGGAAACCTAATACCAGTCACAATCCTCCAACTCAGCATTAGCTAGCTTAACCTTACCCTAGAAAATGGCACCTGCTTGCCTTATCAGGAAAGCCCGACCTCCTAGCCGATCATGCCATTCGCATGCTGCCTCTTGTAATGTTCCATGAAACTCGCTCTCGCTCAAAATCCCTCGGGAAGAAAGCTCCACTGCTCGTGAGGCACGGTACTCCTCAATCCATGGGTAGTTTCTCCTTTAATAAGGACTTCAAACTCATTACTAAATCATGTTATTTTTGTTATTTAACACATTCCCTCTGCTTTAAGAACTTGGGAAATGACCACATGTCAAAATATATCTTTTAATTTTTGATATGATCAGTTATCTTAATGTTTGCCAAGTTAGTGGTTGAGAGATCTTATTTTACTGAAGCCTTAGTGTGCATTTCCTTGACTATGTATCTTCAGGAGGATATTAGTCATGCTTTGGTAAATTGTTCGTGAGATTTGCCAGTTATTCGATTGGTTTGGTTATGTTTTCATCAATGTGTACAATTTCTTCATATATTTTACATATTGATGAATTTGCAGTGTGTATCTTACAAAATATATTTTCTAATATTGATCAAGCTCACATGTCTAATATATAAAAGCAGAGAATCAATTGTTCTTTGGTTACACTGCAATGGGTTCTTAACCCCTCTTTTGGCTCTTCCTCCTTGTTTTCCACTTGTAATCAAATGACTTTTTCTATCTTGCTACAAGGACAATTTCTTTCCCACATAGTCTGCTGTTATCAAATGATGAGTGGAATCAGAGCATCCTTCAATGTTATCGCCCACAGCCTTTTAGAATGTGAAAATTCTGAAAAGAATTTATGAGCAAAATTTCTCTGCAGACATTTCTCCGTATGTCCAATTCTTTCTTTTTTCCTACCTTTATTGATATACAACTGTCATAAATAACACTGCATAAGTTTAAGGTGTACCACGTGGTGATTTGCCATATGCATATATTGCAAAATGACTGCCATAGTAAGATTAGTTAACACATTGATCACCTTACAAGGTTAACTTTTTTTTTTTTCTCTGCATAGTGAGGACTTTTAAGACTTACTCTCTTAGTAACTTTCAAGTATACAACATGGTATTGTTAACTACAATTGACCTTTGAACAATGAAGGGGTTCACCTGAGTATAACTTATGGTCAGCCCTCCATATCCAAGATTCTTCCACATCCTTGGATTCAATCAACCATGGACCATGTAGTGCTGTAGTGTTTACTATTGAAAAATACCCTTGTATAAGTGGAACTGCACAGTTCAAACACATGTTGTTTAAGGGTCAACTGTATAGTCATCATGTCATACATTAGACCCTCAGAACTTATTGATCTTGTAATGGGCAGTTTGTAGCCTTTGCCCAATAAATTCTTGTGCTGATTTACCAAATACAATGTTCACTTCCTGAAAGTGATAAAGGAGCTCAAAGTATACTTTACTTTCACTTTAGTAATAAGCTTATCAGATTAAACTATTTTGAATTTCTAAATAAAAGCAACTACATATATATGATCTATTAATAATTTACATATTTGAGTCCTATAAAATAATTTTACAAGATTAGTCACGAAAAAAAAGAAAGAAAACATCTGACAGCAACTATGAGCTTTATGATGTAAACACCGATTTTCAGAACTAGTTAATAAAGTTTGGTATAAGATATAGTTGTAAAATTCCTAAATTTTAAATATTGGGATGTATTGCTTTAAATAAGGAGTATTGTTACACACGGTGAAGTGAATTATTTTGTGTCAAACTCTAACTCTACACTGAAGATAGCTCACTCTAACAGAAATCAAATGACACTAATGCCAATAATTTAAATTGTACCTATCCCTTCACCCTACATCTCTTGTTTCAACACAATAATATAAATGATCTAAAGAATTTTCTCTAATTCTATTTAAGAAACTCCTCTTAAAAAATTATCCATATTTGAAAGCACAGTCCTCTCATTTATTTTCCTTTGCTTACATAAGTAATAGGTCATAATTATTTAATTTTCTCAATCAAAGAATATAATCTCAGACTGAAGACAAAATTTATAAAATCTCAAAATATTTAAGCAGCATACTTTTTTTTAAACATCTATATTGGAGTATAATTGCTTTACAATGGTGTGTTAGTTTCTGCTTTATAACAAAGTGAATCAGTTATACATATACATATGTTCCCATATCTCTTCCCTGTTGCATCTCCCTCCCTCCCACCCTCCCTACCCACCCCTCTAGGTGGTCACAAAGCACCGAGCTGATCTCCCTGTGCTATGCGGCTGCCTCCCACTAGCTGTCTATTTTACGTTTGGTACTGTATATATGTCCATGCCACATCTATTTTATGTTTGGTATTGTATATATGTCCATGCCACTCTCCACTTTGTCCCAGCTTACCCTTCCTTCTCCTCAAGTCCATTCTCTAGTAGGTCTGCATCTTTATTCCCATCTTGCCCCTAGGTTCTTCATGACCAGTTTTTTTTTGTTTGTTTTAGATTCCATATATTACTGTGTTAGCATACGGGATTTGTTTTTCTCTTTCTGACTTACTTCATTCAGTATGACAGACTCTAGGTCCATCCACCTCACTACAAATAACTCAGTTTCATTCTTTTTATGGCTGAGTAATATTCCATTGTATATATGTGCCACATCTTCTTTATCCATTCATCTGTTGATGGACACTTCGGTTGCTTCCATGCCCTGGCCATTGTAAATAGAGCTACAATGAACATGTTGGTACATGACTCTTTTGGAATTATGGTTTTCTCAGGGTATATGCCCAGTAGTGGGATTGCTGGGTCATATGGTAGTTCTATTTTTGGTTTTTTAAGGAACATCCATGCTGTTCTCAGTAGCGGCTGTATCAATTTACATTCCCGCCAACAGTGCAAGAGGGCTCCCTTTTCTCCACATTCTCTCCAGCATTTATCGTTTGTAGATTTTTTGATGATGGCCATTCTGACTGGTGAGAGATGATACCTCATTGTAGTTTTGATGTGCATTTCCCTAATGATTAATGATGTTGAGCATTCTTTCGTGTGTGTTGGCAATCTGTATATCTTCTTGGGAGAAATGTCAATTTAGGTCTTCTGACCATTTTTGGATTGGGTTGTTTGTTTTTTTAATGTTGAGCTGCATGAGCTGCTTGTAAATTTTGGAGATTAATCCTTTGTCAGTTGCTTCATTTGCAAATATTTTCTCCCATTCGGAGGGTTGTCTTTTCATCTTCTTTATGGTTTCCTTTGCTGTGTAAAAACTTTTAAGTTTCAGTAGGTCCCATTTGTTTATTTTGGTTTTTACTTCCATTTCTCTGGGAGGTGGGTCAAAAAGGATCTTGCTGTGATGTATGTCATAGAGTGTTCTGCCTATGTTTTCCTCTAAGAGGTTGATGGTGTCTAGCCTTACATTTAGGTCTTTAATCCATTTTGAGTTTATTTTTGTGTATGGTGTTAGGGACTGTTCTAATTTCATTCTTTTAATTATTGTATCAGCTTATGTTTCTACACTCTTCCTTGTCTCCCTAATAATGTGGCATAATGAAATTGTAAAATGAAATCAACAGATATAAAAATGTACAGAAATATGTAAATTTTGAACAATGATAAATTAAATTCCAGATATTTACCCATATAAAATGCTTATATTTGTAGTTTTGTTCATTTTTGAAATAGTGAGTTCACATATTTTAAGTTCTATGCATAATGCTCTTCTTGCAGTTTTTTCTGATGTATCTGTTGGGGTTCTAATGTTCACCTGTATCAATTTTATCCTGAATGTACTCATGTGGTGTTCTAGACCAAAGATGAATTTTACGTGAAACACTTCATGGTAAACAGTACATCGGTCGACTCCCCTTTGCCCTAGTCTTTATCCACAGGGTGACATGATTAGAGACAAGTCAGCGGTCCTACAGAGGAGGTGTTTCCTTCCCTTCCTAAGAGAATCTCCCTGGAAACTGATGGGCCTGAATCCTATCTCCAGCCCTTTGCTATATGAACAAAGTGTCCCCAGGGGCTAGATAACCCCAGGTTTCTCTAGGTTTTACAATCGAGTGATGTCTCTAAATTCTGGGCTTCCTTCCTTTAGAAAGATAAATACTTAGATAGTTTTCCAGTCTTCCTAGCACCTAGGAACCTTGTCCAGCCAGGCTGTAAGCATTTGGCCCTTTCAGGAAGAGATAAAGTCTTATTTGATCCTTTTGGATCAGATCAATTAACCAGATAATGGCTACAGATCTAATTCTCGTGGTATGTCAAGATATTTAAGGGGGAGTGAAATCAGACAGTCTCCAGCTTTATAGCACGTATGTTACCATGTCCCAGAAAGTTAGAGCTTTCAACAGGAACTTTGAAAAATCCAAGAAACTTTATTTCTCCACAATATCTTTCGTACAACTACTGTGCCTGTCATTCCATCTAAGATTTTCCCAGGTCAGTCATCTGTTAATTTCACAGATTGTCTTGCATACTTTTGTGAATTATGAGCAATAAAAAATACATGACTTTATTCCAAGGAAATTTATACTTGGTTTAAGTGACAAGATACTTGGAAATTAAAAAATACTATTTGAAATAATTCAAGGTGTAAAAATATTACAATACATAGTTAAATGTCAAAATAGGGGTAGCAATATGTTATATAAGGAAAGATAATGGAAATATTACTTTGTTAGATCCAGGGGGTGTATCTAGAATGTTAATAAATTTCTATTTCTATTATATATTATTAGATTATTATGTTTTTTATACTGTCAAGGTCATTCTGTGTCGGCATTTGTTATATTTGACAGATCATTAAATTTAAGGGGACTTTGTTTTTATTTCCATGTTTTTTATACATGAGTTACACAAATTTAGAGATCTAAACTCTGATTCTCAATTTTCTTTAAACGGAAGAAATTGTGTTAGTTTATCCTAAATCATACTTAGGATGATTTATATCTAAATCTAATGTTCACGAAGGTAATTCTAAAAGTACTAAGTAGGACAAATTAATAATGTTTATGAAAGAATTTGGTCTGCTTTTACAAAATAGTTAAATGACTACCACTGGATAACTTCGAGCAAGGTGGGGCAACCACTCGACAGAAATGTTGTAATGCTCATCTGTTGGGGTTCTTAATATTCATCTTTATTAAATTATTTAAATTAACAAAGATGAATATTAAACCCCAACAGACATACCACTAAAGAGAATTTGTAAAACTGGAGAGGGTTTTAATTTGATGATGTCCAACCATACTTCTAGATCTTTGATTTTATAATAGATTCCTTCTTATTTTACGTTCAAAAATCCTTTACATCCAAATTTTAACAACCAATTGGTATGATGTGGTGCCACTCTTTAATTCACAGAAGAGAGCTGGTAAGACCAAAATATTTAATTTTTATTCTTTTTGAGTGTCAAACACTCTACTAGTGTGCATTTTAAAAGAAATCACTAATAAGGAGATTCCCTCAAGACTGCAACAAGTTCTCACAGGATTTCTGTATCTTTGCTGCCACTGCCTGATTATTATGCTCTCTTCTAATGTGATACGTCTTTTCAATTATAGAAACTCATGTAGTCTCTGACCACACAGTTTCTGATATTACACTAAGGAATTTAGTTAGTGATTTAAACTTTTGTTCTGAAAATAAAATCAGAGCAGATTGTTTAAGTATAAATTATAATTTTCAACATTGAAATACCTTATTTATTATAATTAATGCTCTCATTTTCCAGATGCCTTTATCCTTAAATAAGTCAAGATTACAATGTATGCAGCATGGTGTGAAAAAATAAAACATAAACCATACAGTTAGATGACTTAACTTCAAATATCAAAACTATTATTACAAATGTGCCCTTGGGCAATGTATCTAATGCTTCAGATCCTCATCTCTAAGATGGAAATAATATCTACTTCACCAAGCTGAACCACGATTATGCATGTAAAATAGATCACCTAGTTTCTGGCACATAATAACATTTAATATATGAAAATACTTAAAATATTCTGAATTGAAACTCTATATTAGTTCTCTCTCTCACCCTTTTCACATTCATATGTGGTCATGATCCAACTCAATGAGATAAGTAAATTGAAAAAAAAAAAAA